>NW_026067923.1:14738-124058 GCF_014885135.2 Alexandromys fortis
AAACAGAATAGAATTCTGGGCAGAAGAGGAAGTGAGGTCAGACTCTGCTCTGCTCCCGGACAGCATGGATGGAGGCTAGAATCTTCCCGGTAAGCGCACCTTGGGGTGCTTACACGCATTATTAGAAATGGGTTAGTCCAGGTGCAAGAATTAGCCTGTAAGGGCTAGAGTTCATGGGCCAAGCAGTTCTTAAATGAATACAGTTTGTGTGTTGTTATTTCAGGCATGAGCTAGCCAAGCGGCCGGGGTATTGGGGACACAGCCCCGCCACCGCTTCCTATTTCAACAAGTGGGATAACTGGATCATATGGCAGTTGTATTTCTAGTTTTTGACAAATTCTGGTTAACACGGTGCTTGCATTAATGCACATCCTCACATATAATGTGGCGGGGTCCTTTCCCCACATCCCCATTCTCAATTTTCATTTCCTATAGGAGCTAACGATTGAAGCTTGAGGAGATTTTGTCACTTGCCCAGAACTCCATAACGAGGGCTCAGCCCTGCAAAGTGACTGGACAATGGGACTCAATCCTTGAGTCAGGTCTCTGGGAATCCTGTTCAGAGTGTGTGCCTTGTTCATTCTTTGTCTGATGAAGGTTGTCTGTCCAACATGAGAAACCTCAACTTTTCTACATTGTGTCAAATGTCTCCACATTTTTAGCTTTCTCTCACCTTTTTATCACCTCCTTCCTAGCTGTAAACTTTGCCCCATTTTTGGTTTTGATATAGGGTCTTGTTTTGTAGCACAGTCTAGCCCTGAACTGGCAACCCTCTTTCTTTATTCTCCTGAGTACTGGGATCACAGGAATGTGCCTTCACGCCCAGTGGTCTCCATCAAACTCTCATGCTCTGTTTTCTGTCTTCCTCTAATTCACCATGAAGTTCTTTCTCTATTCCCGTTTTCTCTCATCTAGAAACATGTATGTACTATTGTGGTTTGTTTTTAATGCCAACTTGGCACAGATTTCCATGGCCTGAGAAGAGAGTCTCACTGAAGAGCTTTCCTGATCGTCTCGGTTGATGTGGGTAGACCCACCCCAGGGTTGAGTAGCATCTTCTGGTAGCAGTCTAGATAAAAACAGCCTGTCAGAAGATCTTCCCACCTCAAATTAAGCAAAAATCTCTCTCAGGTGTGTCCCATTTTGGGGGTTTTAATTAATTCCAGATGTAGGTCAAGGTGACAACCAAGAACAAACACCACAGGCTATAACTTAGAAGTGGCTTATGGAAATAAATAACATTGTTTATTTTCTTCCCATTTATCTATGAAAGCATTATTTTTTAAACAAATTTTTATTTTTAATTGTGTGTGTGAGTGTGTGTGAACGAACTCATGTGGGCATGTGATCATGAGTGCAATTGCCTGCAGAGGCCAGAGGAGTGAGATCTGCAGGGCCTGGAGTTTCAGGCAGCTGAGGCTGCCATGCGGGTGCTGGGAACTGACCCTGGGTCCTCTGCGACAACAGCAACTGCTCTTTACTGCTGAGCAGTATCTCTCCAGGACTTTAAAAAATTAGGTGACTTTTTAATAAATTTATTTTGATTATGTTTGTGTGCATTGAAAAGATTATTTTCAATACTTATATTTAGAATAGCAATAAGTAGTAACTGAATTTATAGTGAATACTATTTCCATTTCTAACACTAGCAGGGGTCCAAAATAGACTGATATCAATGAGCATAGTTTAAATATAACAAAGAAAGAGTTAAACTATATACATTAAGGAACAAGGAAAGGGATTTTATTCTATACCAACCATTTCCTATTAGTTCAGTTTCTGATTAGTAGAACTAAACACATATTTTTCTCAATATAATTTAGGATGAAGTAATAGAACTTTTATGATCAACTTCATAAACTGCCTTTAAGGAGAAAACAAATTTTTAAGTAGGTGTCACTGTATTTACCGGTGAACTGACTGCATGGTCACCTTGGCTCCTTTAAGTCTGGTTATCATTAGAACTAACAAGGGCAAGTCCACGAGGCCCACAGGGAACTCAATGGCTGTGGCATCCAAGGGGAGGGCACACTCCACACGTCACAATGATGAGAGCTAATGCTCCTACCCTCTGAGTCCACGTAAAAAAAAAAATTACTACTCTCATTCAAACTAACTGGAAGTCAAACAGTTTAAAAAGTCAGAGTAAAGAATAAAATTACTCCCTTTTCACATAGAGGAGGGACACTCCTCTGCTCCATTTACAGTGAGTTCTGTGCTGAGTCCTGCTCCATCAGAACAGTAAACTGAAAGTCAGTTACTGCTAGCGAAGCTCCAGTGGTCCCTTTCCCACCTCAGAGATGTTTCACACAAAAAGGCTATTGGTTTGGCTTGAAGCCCTCTGAGGAAATAGCGTAGAGGTGGAGGCAGGCTGGCACTGAAGGCCTATCCTCTAGGATCCACCCTGTGCCTTGTGTCCCCAGGGGCAATTTACCACGTCACTGCCTCCAGAGGCTTGCGAGAGCACCAGAGGCTCCCACACATATGGAGTGGGGCAGAGATTGTTATGTGGTCCCACGGGGAGGAAGAGGCACCATGCTTTGCTGATCAAAACCTACAAAGCAGTCAAAAGTCCAGAGAATCGAAGCCCAATCGGCCAGAAGAACAGCTTTGGAAATATGGATCTACTCAAGGGCTGTGGGAAAGATAGGGTCGTGGCAGGCTGGGCAGGGCAACAGTGACGGGTAAAAGCGTGGAAGTGAAGAGCTGATAAGGCCACTGGTACTGTTACCACCTCCTGGTGTCTATGCTTGGGCAGACATCGGGGTGGGAACTGAAAAACGGAGGGTTGGAGAGCACAGGACACAGCAGAAAAGAGAGGACACTCAAAAACTTGCTTGTCCTATGGGCCTTGGATGTTCTGGGCCAGCAAAGAACTTTGGAGCATGGGTAGGGTTCCTGAGAACAGTTGGTGAACAGAGACGGGGTGCGATGGGCACTGCTCCCGTAGGCAGCCCTGGGCTGAAGATACTAGCAGTGCCAGTCTTCCGGATTGCTGAAGAGCAGGTGAAGAATGGGCTTTATTGCACTTTCTCCTTCTTAGGAAACATGGCTGCCCCGCAGAGCGTCTCTGGATTTGCAGAACACACTGCACATCAATGATAAGGTACAGGTAGAATCACAGACCACCTCTGCTCTCCAAAGAAAAAGTCCACCAGCAGGGCTTTTCAGGGGCAGCTTCTGTACTGGGATCCTTGGGTTGGATGGACTGTGTCTGGCCAGGTCACTGTGTGGCAGGCAGAATAGCTAACTGGCAGATACCTTGGGGAAGGTTCTGTACCCGGAAAAGTTTGGGGCAAACTTTCCCAGCAGGGAAACTTCTTGGCCAAAATGTAAGTTCCATAAAGAGGCTGGAAGCACAGTATTCAAACTTTAATGTGCCTGACTCCTTTTCTCCTGATCCCGGCTCAGAATACCCAGGAGCAAAGATGCAAAGCTGACCTGGGAGGATCCCTGGATCCTGTTCCATAGCATCCCTGGATCCTGTTCCATAGCATCCCTGGATCCTGTTACATAGCATCCCTGGATCCTGTTTCACAGCATCAAACTGGAGAAAACAAAAGGATCTAAGGGGTTGAAAAAGAAAAGAGCAGTTTACATCAGACATTGATTTTTTTTAAAGTCTTTTTGAGCTCAGGAAACTGGAGGCGGATACCATGCAGAAAGCCCAGCCTGGCTGTCTGTCCTTTGGTCTATCCTGAGCAGTAAGAACATTTCATATATAAATGGGGTGGTACCACTTATGGTTGATCTTTTTCCTACAAGTTGGGCAAGTGTTAGCAGTCTTAAGAAAATCACGGAGGCACTGGCTACAGAAGATGTGGCCACATTCTGTAGAAACCATGAGGCGCCCATTCTGCACAATCCCAGAGTATCCATCCATGCAGATTGGACAACTGACAGTACCCAAGGGCCTGGGTCCTTCATCCTTGGCGCTTCGAGGAGTGTGGGTAGTCACTACACTTCTTTGTCCCTAGACAGTTCCTCATCATCACTGCTCACCACACAGCTGTCCTCCCATTTCTGCCTGGCCTTCTCCTTTCTTCAACAATCGCAACAGAGTCATTGAGGGTGAGGTCCACAACCACAGGCTCTAGGGATTCACAGGTGAGGTCCACAATTTCATCACCAGCAGTTCCATGAGTTCTGTGGCTTCTGTTTCCAAGGAAATCTTAGGGGTTGAAGTTGTTTCCCGAGTTCGCTTCTGGGTTTGTCTAGAACTTACTGTTCCACCACGCCACTTTCTTTGAGGATTTCTCTAAGGTCATTGTACTCATTGTGCTCTCTGGCTTCCATCCACAGAAAAGGAAGTGATATACACCTAGGTTTGTGGGGAGGTGGAATGTTCTCAATCTCTCATGCCCACTGAGTACTCATCCTATGGCTTACAACTGGGAGTCAATTAGATGTCCAATATTTCCAAGTTTTGCCGTTGGTGTGATCAGGCAGATGCCACAGTCGATGCCCTTGAGCAAGGACGTACCTCCTCCACCAGCCACTAAGGAGACCTGCTCAATCAGGACTCCACCGCCTCACGAAGACCCATTTCTGCTCGGCTGGCCCTGGCCCGCCCTTCCCAAATACTATTTAATTTTAGTGATAAGAACTATACATCTATTAATAGGCAGATTAATCACAAGAATGCACAATCCCATTCCTTTTCCGCATATTTCTTTTCTGTAATGCTTGCCTTGTGGGTGCCAAACTGGTACTAAACTCATTATCTAAGGCCTTCAGCATCTTTTGATCTGGGCCCATCTTAGCCAGGGCACAACACAGGGCACTTACAATTCTATGAGACAGAAAACTTCAAGATTGGAATATCTTAACTTTGGGGTCATTGAAAAATAACTAGTTATAACTTACAAGTGATCTTTGGGGTTTCTTTAAAAACCTTTACTACTTTATTCTCCCAGAGAATGGGGCCGGGTACCACGGTTTGATAGAAAGCACATTCATCCATTTAAGAACATTAAGCTCCTGAATCACTTATTGGAACCGTGAACCTCCCAGAGGCTGTCAGCATCTGTACCAGGTAGAAAACAAAAGCCCCCGCCCCATCAGACAGATCTCCATTTTTGCTCTGAATTCAAAGCCTAGCACAAAAGTCTGAGCTGCTGAAGCTTCCTTTTGACTGCCTCTTGAAATTTCAAGTTGAGAAAGGAATCACCCAAATTGTCCGCAAAAGAGAGGGGAAAAATATAGAAACAGTTTCCTGTTGGTTTAGACCGCATGTCATATGTGAACAAGACTGGCCAAGAGAAAACAAACAAAACGCCAGAAAGGATCAAGCATAGTGCTTACTCACCTGTAATCCCATAGCCCGGAGGCAGAGGCAGGAGGATTACCACAAGCTGGAGGGTAGTCTGGTCTACATAGGAGTTCCATATCACAGAACACCACACAAACCCTTACTTAAACAGAGAAATGTGAGCAGGGAGAGGGGAGGAGGGAGGAAAGAAGTAAGAGAGGAATAGAAGAAGGAAAAGAAATGAGTTCAGTGATTTTTTTTCATGCGTCAGAAGCATCTTTTCACTGCGTGGGTTTGGTAGCATGTCTGCAATCATGGCCCTTGGGAATTAGGAGCAGGAGTTCAAGAGCCATCCTAGACTACATGAGACCTTGACTTGACCCTTCCCCAAATGAAAACATTAAGCGCTTTTTGTCAACATACACACATCTCTCCATCCACCCATCTGTCTGTCCATCCATCCATCCATCCATCCATCCACCCATCCACCAT
This sequence comes from Alexandromys fortis, assembly GCF_014885135.2. Taxonomy (NCBI): domain Eukaryota; kingdom Metazoa; phylum Chordata; class Mammalia; order Rodentia; family Cricetidae; genus Alexandromys; species Alexandromys fortis. The sequence goes on from NW_026067923.1 coordinate 20,482, forward strand.
GAACGATTGGTCTCCTGCATTACTTTGTGGGGAAAACAGCTTAGAGACATTTTAGTGACCTGTGTGTCCTAACTGTAATTAGGGACAGTATTTTCAATCTGCCCACACAGGTGAGGGCCCTTAGAATGTCATGGCCACATTGGTTACCCACAGCAGATGTTAGTGCCAACAACAGAGTAGTTTCTATAGGACCTATGCGTGGAAAGACAGAGAAAAGGGTGAAAGGGGATGGCTGTTGCAAGCCAGGGAACCCAGTTGGTATTTCCAGAAAAATTAAAGAGGGGTTTTTATTAGGTCTGAAAGTCAACTCCTTTTGAGACATCATAATTTAAAAAATAAATTTAACAAATAGAGCAACGTGTTACTCCAAATTTCCCTGTGAGATTGATACTATTTATTAGAGTTTGGAGCCAATATACATAACACCTGACTCATAACCCATTATGTGTCTCTTATAACCCCTCAGACAAAAATGCTAGTCAGCAATTTAAAAAAAGCATAACACAAAGGACTGAAGCAGAGAGAAATAACATGGTTTACTTGCTAATATTAATGGCTAATCTAGGCTCTGCAGCAAGGAAAAACTTGAGTGTTTACTGCAAAATACATCAAGCAAAGGAACTTCACTGTTTTCTCTTAATACAGGAAGATTTTGGTAGCTATAAAAATAGTTTTTCAGCACAAATATAATTTAACATACTCAGCTATTCTATATAAAAATACAGAAAAATAATTTTAATTAAAACACGAACTCTAATACAGTGAGAGACACTGAGGAAGGGTAACAAAAATGTCAGGTTGAACATGAGCCTTGCTGACACCAGCCATACGCCCTCTAGCTTCAGCGATGTGACTAAGGAAATTCCATTTTAACCATGTTTATTTAACTCTGTTGATACCAGTTGTAGCTTCAGATTTCTTAGTCGCATGCTTTAGAATGCAGTGATATGTCAAAAGCACTTCCGTTTCAGCTTTAAAAAACCAACAGAGCTGGGAAGAAACCCATCTTCCCTGTAGAGCATCAAAATAACAACCCCTTTGGTTTATTTATTTAGGAGTTTTAGCGTCAAAAAATAGATTCTCTGAGTTAAAAAAAATACTTTCTTTGGTAATATTTGTTGACATTTCCGATCAAAGTCTGTACAAATTCTTCAAAAGGTATAAAACGAAACTCTTGGGTTTAGATGTACACTCGTGAAGGAATCGGTTGACAGGGAACACAGGGTTCCCTTCTTGTCTGTTCCTGGGCTTGCAGGTCCTCCTCAGGCAGTCTCTGAAGCCCCCAGGAATTCCATTTGTACAGCCGCTTTGGCGGGTGGGGCCGAACCGCTCTTCTTCCGGAATTCTGCAGAGATTTCCTCAAAAGACTTTCCTTTGGTTTCTGGAACTTTAAAAAATGTAAACAGGGTGAAGGCCAGGACGATCCCAGCGAAGAGGAAGAACACGTAAGGGCCGCAGAAGTCCTGCAAGGAGAGCAAACAGCGGTGGTTAGCAGCTGGACGGCCTGCCAGGTCCTCGAGGGGGCTTGCACCATGTGGGCACTTACCGCGATGTACTGGAAGCAGAGAGCAATAAGGAAATTGCAGACCCAGTTGCTGAAGGCAGCCAGGGCCAGAGCAGTGGGGCGGGGTCCTTGGCTGAAAAATTCAGCAACCATGAACCAAGGGATTGGACCTGGTCCAATCTCAAAGAAACTGACGAAGAGGAAAATGGCTGTCATGCTCACATAACTCATCCAGGCGAACTTATCCTGAAGACAAAGAGAAAGTCGTAAGTAGGGCAGGTGACTGCTGGCTATAGCCTCCTTGAGTTTAGCAATTTCTGAGTTCTCTCAGGCTGAGATCAGAGGTGGGCACAGCTGTGCGCTCATTTTCCGGTTGCCCAAACTCCAATAATCAAACAGAAACTGTATTAATTTCAACACTGGCCAACGGTTCATGCATATTTCTAGCTAGCTCTTACATCTTAAATTAACTCATTTTTATTAATCTGTGTATTGTCATGAGGCTGTGGCTTACTGGTAAGGTTCTGGCATCTGTCTCCTTAGGCAGCTACATGGTGTTTCCTTGACTCTCCCCCCCCCCCTCTCTCTCTCTCTCTCTCTCTCTCTCTCTCTCTCTCTCTCTCTCTCTCTTTGGATTTCCCGCCTGGCTTTACTCTGCTAAGCCATTGGCCTGAAACAGCTTTATTCATTAACCAATAAGAGCAGCACATATATGGAAGGGCATCTCCAGTTCACACGTCTCTCTTCCTTGTGTGTTTGTTTTTCATCAAATTCAAGTTACTCTTGTTTGAAACAAGTTAGTCCAGCCCAACCAAATCTTTTTTTTCAGAGTTTATTTTCATTTAATTTTTCTGTTCTTTTTTAAAAAATCTATTTATTATGTATACAGCATTCTCAGTATTCTGCCCACATGTATCTCTGCAGGCCAGAAGAGGGCACCAGATCTCATTACAGATGGTTGTGAGCCACCATGTGGTTGCTGGGAACTGAACTCAGGACCTTCGGAAGAGCAGGCAGTGTTCTTAACCACTGAGCCATCTATCTCTCCAGCCCCCAAATCTTGCTTCTATATTTGGAGACCCTGTCCAGCCAATCCCTTGCATTAGGGCTTTTGGGGTTTTGTTTTATAGTTAATCTTTCCCTGTGACAAGCAAGAAGACCCAGAATGCTTAAGTCTTCCTACCAAGTTGGCCAGACAAGGTTTGACTCCCCATGTGCAAGATAAGCACATAGGTAGGATGGGGGGGAGGGGTCAGGTACGGCCCATGGTTACTCAAGCAGGCAACCACCCATGCAGCTGCCCCGAATCGCAGGTGGCATCCTGGTACTTACATCTCTCACTCCAAGAACATAGTTCTCTTCACTTGACATTTCCTCTCTCCCTTAGTTAGTAAGTCAGTCTCATGTACTTGCTATGTACATGTAGAATTCTTTACCTTGGGAGCCAGAGATGTTTTCTTGTGGTAAAGAAAAAAAAAGCTACCAGCCCAGGTACCAAACTTACCAGCAGCACAAGTCCCACAGACATGAAGATGGCACAGAAAAACATCCCAATCATTCCAGCTAGAAACAGGGACCGCCGCCCAGCTTTCTCCACAAGCAGTACCTGTGGAAGTTCACACATCAGCTCAGTATTCTGTTGTCTTCGTGCTTGCCCACTTGCCCACTAAGGAGTTTGTTTTAATGTATGTAGTGGGATGAAGGCAGTACCGTGGCCCCCTTTTACAGACATGCAACAGATGTCCCTTGTGTGCGATGGCAGTGCTAGTCTCGGTTGACAGTGGTAGTTACACAGTGGCTTCATTTGGCCATATGGATTTGAGAAGTTCAGTCTTGGTATAGACCAGAGTGTTCCCAACACTCTAGGGCCATCCCTCTGAATACATCCTGGTGCCTCCTAAGAGAATACCTCTGCCATGAAGCTGTGAAAGATCTCCATTTCCCAGGGCTGAGGTGGCAGCTCAGTGGTAGATTACTTTCCTCATATGCACAGGCCCTGGATTCAACCCAAACATCACCAAAGAAAGGAGAAGAACCTGCTGTGCTACAGAGAAAAAGGTGACCCAAGTTTCTCATCTGCTGATGTAATCATTGCAGGAGTCCCTATGCCACAGGCATCTGAGACAGCTCAACTGTTTAGGTGTCAGCCATTCTTATCCAACCTTTCAGGGCTTAGTTAAGTCAAGTTATGACGGTTTACCTGCTGCTAAGTGCATTTGATCACTCTACAGAGAATTTGGTCAGTGCACCAAATCAGTGAGCTCTGTGTATCCAGGGTGTGCTTATATGTACCTTTTGTGGGGATAAACTGTGTATTTGGAAAGAGATGACATCACAGCAAGATGTTAGAGTGCTTCTTCATTCTGACTGAGACCTGCCATCATTCTTTGAACTAGGAACTTTTGAATCAAGATCATCAATTTCTGACTAGAGTCTGGCCCATGGGATCTTGTCAACACTGGGCAGACACACACACACACACACACACACACACACACGAGTGTGACCCTTGGGATCTTGTCAACACTTGACACACACAAACACTAGAGTCTAACCCATGGAATCTTGTCAACACTGGGCAGACACACACACATACACACTAGTGTGACCCTTGGGATCTTGTCAACACTGGACATACACACACACACACACACACCATAGTTTCCCAACTTGGTGAGTAAACTGGTTGTGCTCATCAACTAAGTAAGCCAACAGCAAAGCAACACCAGTAGCACGCAGACTCTGGGCCTGCAGACATCTGTGGAGCACTTGTCTGCAGTAAAAGCCTTTTTATCTCAGAGGCACTCAGATCAGTGTTTCAGATCACTCTAGAAATGGTGACAAGCCAAGAGCCTTAATTAATTTAATTACTAAGAAGAAAGCAAGAAAAATGTTCCTATGTGTTTTTTTACGTGTGTGGCTCTTTATATGTGCTTTTATGTCTGTGTACCACACCCTTACAGTGCCTGCAGGTGTGTGTGGGGGCATCATGTCCCTGGGAACTGGAGTTTGAGATGATTGTCAGCCGCCATGTGGGTGCTGGGAATTGAACTCAGGCCCTCCGGAAAAGTAGTCTGTGCTTTTAACTGCCAAACCATCCGTTCTCTTATACATTTTCAAAGCAGGAGGGACGATATATGATGTTGACATAGTATTATCAGGGTATGAGAAAACAGGAATATTTCTACAGGATTATCTGCATCTTCTGTCAGTGAAAAATATTAACTGGATAATAAAAACTAAATATATGTGTTGGAAATTGAGTTGCATTCTGTCCGGTAAGCTAGGTGACCCTCCAATGCACATGAGCAGAGGAGAATCAGACTGGACCATCTGCTGGATCACAGTCCTCATCTGTGCTCCATTCTGTGCATCCCTCAGGTCCGGGTGCCTTGCTGGAACTAGGCAGCCCCTGCTTTGCTCCAAGAGCCATCCTGCCTCAATCTCCCCATTTTTCTTCCTGTTTTGTTCTTTTCTCAAGGTCATAAGCACCCCTCCATCAGCTCATCACTATGGATGAAAGCCATAGCCATAGAGCCTGGACATCATTCAGAGTGTAATTGGGAGCATCTTCGTTTCTCAAGTACGCAGGAAAAATGGGCTAGATGATTTATGTTTCTGCACGCATCAGTATGGACATTGTTTTCAAGTTCAGGGACACAAAACCAGTGTCCTTTGTTGTGTCGCGATATGGTTTGGTTTGCTGCAGTGTCTCGCTGTGGAGCCTTGATGTACCTGGACTTGAGATCCACCTCCCTTTTCCTCCTGAATGCTAGGATCACAGGTGTCTACCACCATTTGTATTTGGGAAACCTACATAAAAACTACAATGCTTTCTTTAGTTGTGGCGTTCTGATGACGTGATTAGAGCTGATTTCCTCTGTTTGTCAGTCATCTATTTTAAGACTTTTGTTAAAAAAGAACAAATTAAAAATGCTCCATATTCAAAACAATGAAGGTGCATGTTATATTTATAATTTACAATAATTATCAATTAAACTGCTCCTCCATTCAAATGAGTGTGGGTACAAGGGAAGAAATTAAATTCTGCACATTGTTTTTTGTTATTTTTTTTCCTTGGGATTTGGGTTAAACAACTTGAAGCTTAATATAGCAAATGCTCTTTTAAGCAATGTATTTTAATTACATGTCCATTTTGTAAGAAGCAGCATTTGCAGGAGACAGAAGGACTAAGAGTGCCTTGGATGGAGGCCCAGGAATGGCCTTTAGGGACTGAAGCAGCCTTTGGCTTGCCCGGGACTGTCTCTGAAGTGGAATCTGGAAACAGGGCATTCTCTTTAGTTTACAAACTTTCGGCTCTCCATGATCCAGCACTGGGCAATGCGGTCTGGGGATTCAGGATGTAACTTACTGACCACCCCAAGATAATAAAGTTCATGTACAGGGAAAAAACAAGTGAACAAAATAAGCTGAGTATAGTGTTATGACCAACATTAAAGCTCAAAAGCATTTTGAACATGCTGTATTCAAAGGTAAGAATCAGCTGAGTTTGTCTCATTTTGAGCAGATTTCACTAGTTGAGAAGCCTTTGTACCACTTCTTATTAGGTCAAAATATTAAACTAGTCCTTGGCTTTAAGAAAGTAAATAACTTCTCTTTTGGAGTTGATACTATAATAAAATTTCATATTTTATATAATTTCTACCCAGACTCCCATTACACATATCGGAATGTATCACCAGGAGCCATTTCCTTGTGTTCTGCCCAGTGAGCTAAAATCATAGGAATCTGCCAAGTTTGTTTAATTCTGTTGACAAGCTTAGTTATCTATTAGCTTTTTAAGTGTTTTCCCCAAGATACCAGGATGAAATCCCTCCACCAGGCAAGGAGAAGCTCAGGAAGGTGCCCAGTGTTGCTATGATGGCAAGTTATCAGCCGACCCTGAGGTGTTTAAATAGAAAAGAACCAGAATGCAGTCTCATAGAGAAAGAAAGTCTTGCCAGTGAGTTATTAATTCACCAAATGAAAGGATTACTGGCACCACCCACAGTGGAAGGGCCAGTGACTCACCAGCTCAGCCGGCCTCATCTTAGAGCAGTAGCCGGTGTGTGCACAGGACTTTCCCCACCACTCACTTATCTGTGCACACACAGGGCACGTGGACGAAGCTGCGGATACTTTTTAATCATAGGCCACCATCCCTCCTGCACTCCCGGGCCAAGGAGCGGGCAGAGTGCTCCTGTGGGTAGTGACTTACAGAGACAGCAGTGAAGATCATGTTGATGGCACCAACGCCAATGGTGGCATACACAGGCTGGCTGACCCCAGCTGTTTGGAAAATGCTGGTTGAGTAGTAAAATATCTGAAAAATCAGAACAGGCCAGCCTTAAGGGGAGGCTCCCCCTGAGGCCCCCAAACCAGGATATATATATAGCTGCTTATTTTTAGTTTTTGTGGACCCATGGTCCCTAGAACCCCATAAGGTTTACCTCGCCCTCTCCTCAGACAAGTCTTCCTCCAGCATTTAAAGCTCCCGGTTGCTTAAGAGTTCTTGGCTTTCGCTGAGAACGCCATTGCTTCATTCCCTTTATTTGTTTAATTTCTAAACTTTTTGTTAATGTATAACCTTATAACAGGTACACCAAGTGAACAGCCCTTGTATGTTAAAGACTGATTACAACCGTGTAAAGAGAGCTCAGGTTAAGGACTAATTCATTTCCGGCTCTGCAGAACCCCTCGATCCCTTTATCCATCGTCCTCCCAGAGCTGCTCACCTAACATCTGACACGATAGATGAATTTGCCAAGCCCTGTACTGGATGTTACTGTATCATGCATACTCTCTTGTTCCGGCTTCTTTTCCTAAACATTGTCTCCATGAGAATCCTTGTTGCCCTGTGCATTTGAACACTTCATTGCCACTACTATGTGGCATTCTGATATACCTGCATTACTATACTTCAGTTACTTCTTCTACTGATATTTTAGGGTATTTATGAATAGTTTTGCTGGGTATATACTTTTTGTTTTTTTGAGACAGCATCTCTCTATGTAGCCCTGGCTGACCTAGAACTCACTATATAGATCAGGCTAGCCTCAAACTTATAAAGATCCAGCTGTCTCTGCCATCCAAGTGCTGGGATAAAGGCGTGTTCTACCACTCCTGACAGGCATACTCTCTAGCGGTTATTTTGGTGGAGGATGTGAATATTAATGCCCAGAATTTGAATCACTGGATTAAGTGTCTGATATAAATTCAGCTTTGGCATACATACTGCCTAATAGTTACCAAAAAGTAATAAAAATTCTATATTTTCACCAGTGTGTAAAACAGTTCTAGTTGCCATTGCAACTAAACTATCTATCTATCATCTATCTATCTATTGATATATATTTTGAATCTACATATCTATCATCTATATATCTATCATCTATTTATCTATCTATTCATATATATCTTGAATCTATGTCTATCTATCTATCTATCATCTGTCATGTAGCTAGCTATCATTTATCTATCTGTCATCTATCTATCTATCATCTATCTATCATCTATTTATCTGTACATCTATTCTATCATCTATCTATCTGTACATCTATCTCTATACTTTGTATATGTATGTTGGGGCTCTGAACTCAGTGATCTGCCAGCCCTATTGCCTTCTTTTTAATAGACCCAAAGTTCTATTGAATGTTGGCATTTTAAAATATTAAGCTAATTTCTGAGAACCACTGAAGCAAATCAAGGGAAATAAATTACTACCGAGCATATATTTGAATATTTGATGTCAGTTTTTACAAATGTCTTCCCGTGACTTAAGCCTAAGCTTCTTTCTACCTCATCTCCCTTTGCTCTCTCAATGTTAGGAGGTCTTAAACATACCCCATTGATTCCAGAAAACTGCTGGGCCATGTGCAGCATTAGAGACACAATGATGGGCTGTCGGTAGCTGGAGTCCGTGAAGAGCTGGATCACGGAGACTTTCTGCTCAGTAGCTGCCTCTTCCTTTTCTTTTCTCATCTCATTAATATCTTTGGTGACATCCTCAGTTCCTCTCAGTCTCTTCAAGCCTGATCACCCAAAACAGGTCAAAACAGCCCAGATTAAACAAAAATAAACACGTTGTTTCTGGTTACAAAGGCGCTGGAGATCTGCATGCCCCTTTCTTTGACCTAGCAGCATAGGTACTGGCAATTTTTCTTACGATTTTTTGCTTAGATTTAATGCTGTTCTTTGATTAAAGAAAGAAAAGCAGAACATCTGACTTCATCTGGAGTAGAGAAAAAGAGGAAGAGAGAGAGAGGAAGAGAGAGAAAGAAAGAGGAGAGAGAGAGAGAGAGAGAGAGAGAGAGAGAGAGAGAGAGAGAGAGAGAGAACACTATGCTCCTCATCACTAAAGCACAGTTCTAAGAAGGGCAGATTGGGAGCCTCTGGTAAGCCCAGTGGGCTACATGTGAGCTCCTGGTGTGAGCGAACACACAACATGCCAGGCATATGTAAGCAAAGCACAACACAGCAGCCATGTCTAAGTTCAGTGTGTTCTTGTGTGTAGTCATCAGCTTCATCTACAAGGTCCTCGTGTTGATTTTATGAGCAGCCATTCACACATACTACCTTGTGTTAGCTGACAATTCCTCAATGAGAAGCAGGCAGCTCCTTACACACTTACTTTTCTTCGCTTTGACTTCCTCTTCCAGCTTTATATAAAGGTATCGGGGGCTTTCTGGACAGAAGAAGAGCAGGAGACACTGTAGGAGAGCTGGCACAGCAGACAGGCCAAGCAGGATGTGCCAACGATCCTGATTGCCCAGAATAAAGCTGAGGCCAGCTATCTGAAAGGACAAGGAAGGAGCATGTCAGACGCACAGTACTTTAGGCCTGGCTTCTACGGCAACTCATGAGAAAATGCATTGACTCTTTAACAGTGATCCTCGATTGTTGGTTTATGTTGGCACAGAGGGGAGGCTGTAATTGGTGAGTCCCATCTTAATCCAATCAGGAACAATTTGCTAGGAAGGAACCCAACCGAATGTTCATGCTGGAGATCAACTCGACTCTTAAAGACACACTTGATAACAAAAGCAAAACACACAGTGCGCTTGGAAGCAATCAGATGGAATCATGTTGTCAGAATTGTTGCTGGGTGTGGTGTTGTGTGTCTACACCCCAGGCGCTGGAAGAATACAGACACAAGACAAGCAAACCCCCGGAGCTCGCCAGCCAGCCAGTCTACCCGAACAGCGAGCTCCCTCTCAGAGACTCAGAACCAAGGTGGAGAATGACAGAGGAGGGTCCCTGACATCAACCTCTGACCTCTGCACACACTCATATTGTGAATGCACATGGACATGTATGTCACACACACACGCATGCACACACACACACACAGAAGGAGGCAGAGAGACAGAGAGAGAGAGGCATGACTTGCAGCTTTGCTTCAAAATCCCATCTTAGGTTATGCAGAACTTAAACATTTCATAGATAGAACAATTACATAATGGCAACCACTTTATGACAACAATTACATGTGACAACCATGTTTATGATACCTGTTGCCGTGGTTTACAGACTTCCTTTCGATATCTTAACTTTGGGATTCCAAATATCCTTCTGAGGCCAGAGTGTAAGAGGGAAAGAGAGAGCCAACCGAAGAAGAGCCTTTGTAATAATTGAATTTAAATTTCCAGATCACTCACTCAAAACTAAGAAACTCAGACAGTCAAAAATCTGGAGTTAGCTGTTTCTTGAAATTCAAATGTTAATTCTAGGATAGCGTTGGGACTTTCACTTGTATTGCAATCCAACCAACGGCCCCAAGTAGGATGTAAGGAATAGTAATAGTTCACCTTGGCAGTGAAAAGCCTACTTTTTACACGGTCTCCTTTACCTCCCTTGCACCTCCCCTTCCCTGGTGGGTGCAATGAGAAGCCACAGCAGGGAGAGGGAGATAGAGCAGAAGGTGGTTACAGTAAGGGACAAGGAGCTCTTACCTGACTAATAAGAATGCCTGTGACAATGGCCAGTTGGTGCAGAGTGCCCAGGGCACCTCGGAGCGTTGTTGGAGCGATTTCACCAATGTACATAGGGACCAGCCCTGAAATTAGCCCTGTGTGAGACACAAACATGGACATGTTAAAATGGAACCCAGGACATTTCAGTAAGACGTATGCAGCTCAATTATAGTTAGTATCCTTACTGGAAGTCACTCTCCAGGTATTTTGGTGGAGCCATTGTCCCCAACTATGGGTCCAGGTAATGCAGAAAACTTTTCTTTTCTTCCTCCTCCTTCTTTTGTTTATTTGTTTGTTTTGGTTTTTCAACACAGGGTTTATCTGTGTGACAGCTCACTTCATAGATCAGGCTGGCCTTGAACTCACCGAGATCCACCTACCTCTGCCTACCAACTTTTGGGATTAAAGGCGTATGACGTCACTGCCCAGCTACAAAAAACTTTTGTTGGTATTAATTTATGCAGAAATCCTTGATTGACATTTATACTAAATGGAAATTTAGTATAGTTGGAAATATTAATGGAAAAATACTTAATTATGTATTTGTCAGTTTCTATGGTCTTAGTGTCTAGTTCATTTCATAGTGGTTAAGGTTGTCTTGAGAAAAGAACTTAGAGATGTTTTAGTATTCATCCAGACTTAAAGGATTAGAGAAAGTCGGCTGGAAAGATGGCTCAGTGGTTAAGGGCAGTGGTTGCTCTTCCAGAGGACCTGGATTGGATTTCCAACACCAAATGGCAGCTCACAATTGTCTGTAACTCCAGTTCTAGAGGATCTGAAGCCTCACACAGACATACATGCATGTAAAACACCAATGCACATAAAATAAATAAATCTTTAAAAAAAGGAAGTCAGAATGTCAAAGAAAAGCCAACCTCCTGACAGAGGTGAGAAGTGACTCGCCCAGAAGCAGGGGAGTAGAGTGCCAGGTGTAGTTTCCATGCCTAGCTGGATGGGTAGAATTAACAGTAAAAACGACCATCAGTTTTTCTTCTTTTTTAATTGATTTTTTTTGAGCTATACATTTTTCTCTGCTCCCCTCCCTGCCTCTCCCCTCCCCTTCAACACTCTCCATGCCCCCAATTTACTCATGAGATTTTATCTTTTTCTACTTCCCATGTAGATTAGATCCATGCATGTCTCTCTTAGGGTCCTCATTGTTGTCTAGGTTCTCTGGAACTGTGAATTGTAGGCTGGTTTTCTTTGCTTTACGTCTAAAAACCACTTGTAAATGAGTACATGTGATAATTGTCTTTCTATGTCTTGGTTACCTCACTCAATATGATGTTTCTAGAGCCATCCATTTGCCTGCAAATTTCAAGATGTCATTATTTTTTCTGCTGTGTAGTACTCCATTGTGTAAATGTATCACATTTTCCTTATCCATTCTTTGGTTGAGGGACATTTAGGTTGTTTCCAAGTTCTGGCTATGACAAACAATGCTGCTATGAACTTAGCTGAGTCATGTGGCATTTCCCTCTGTATGCTGTGAATACCGTTGGTTAATAAAGAAACTATCTTAGGCTGCACAGTGCAGAATAGAGGTAGACGAAGAAAACTAAACTGAATGCTGGGAGAAAGAAAGCGAAGTCAGGAGAAGCCATGTAGCCCTGCCAGAGGGAGACACCATGAAGCCACCCACACAAGCCAGCAGCTGGAACCTTGCCGGTAGGCCACAAGCCTTGTGGTGAAATATAAAATAATAGAAATGGGTTAATTTAAGATGTAAGAGCTTGCTAGGAATATGCTAGAGTCATTGGTCAAGCAGTATTTTAAACAATATAGTTTCTGCGTGATTATTTCGGTTCTAGGGACCTGGGAACAAACAAGCAGCCTCCTACTACAGTGGAGCACATATTCTTGTGGTACAATTGAGCATCCTTTGGGTATATACCCAAAAGTGGTATTGCTAGCTCTTGAGGAAGATTTTTTTTCTAATTTTCTGAGAAATTGAAAATGACCACCATACCAAAAATCAGACTACAAATTTCATTTGAAAAAAAGACTTAAACACAAATATTTTGAAAAGTACTGAGCCATTATGCTTTCTATATCTTTCTTTTTTATTACATTTATTTATTTAGTCATTTGGTGTGTCCATCTGTCCCTGTAAAAGCCAGAGAGGAACCTGTGGGAGTCTGTTCTCCCTTTCCATATGGTACCCCTCAATTGAACTCAGGTTGTTAAACTCCATGGCAGGTGCTTTTACTTCTGTACCATCTCTCTGGCTTTTTTCTATAGTTTTATTTTTTAAAGGTATATTTAATTTTATTTTGTATGTATGATTATTCTACCTGCATTTATGTCATGTGTGTCTATTGCCCATGGAGGTCCTAGAACAACATCAGATCCCCTGGAGCTGGAGTTTTCAGAAGGTTTGTGAGCTGCTGTGTGGGTGCTAGTCGTTGAATCCGGGTCCTCTCAAAGAGCAGTCAGTGATTTTAACCATTGAGCATCAGTCACTCTAGACCTCCCGTAGCTTTCTTAAACATGCAAGGGATCAGGTATGGTGTAAACAGTGGCATATCCAGACATTCACTAATTGCAGAGTTTGGTGTTTTCTTAAAAATTTAAAAATAAGATTTACTATGGGCTTCCTATTTGAGAATTCTCATCTTCTAAAAGAAAATAGATGGTCTTTTGACAAAAGCTACTTTTGTCAAGTATTTTTAATATATAATTTAACACTCTACATTATATAGATGTTGTAAAAACATATTACATGGGTGATGTGGCATTTGCACCTCTGCAGAACTCACATGGGACTCTTACCTGTAGCCTGTGGAAATAGACTAAGAAAAAGTCACCTAGTTGTCCCTCTCTCTATATTTCAGGAAAGAATGACAGAAATAAGCTCCCAGGTCTGAAGTCACAGGAACTTGAATTTAAATTCTATTTCTGGCAAACTTTAATACTCAGAATGCAATGAGACATGACTTTAATGACCGTGGGCAGTACAACTCACTCAGGAGGGCCAGCTTTATGCTATAGCATGACATGTTTATAGCATTTATTTTCAATTTTGAAAAAAGATTAATGTTTTTCCCACTGTGTTAAAAAGTGTGTGTGTGTGTGTGTGTATGTGTGTGTGTGTGTGAAAGAGAGAGAGAGAGAGAGAGAGAGAGAGAGAGAGAGAGAGAGAGAGAGGACAAAAGAGATTATTTGGACCTATTTCATCGTGTTATTATTCGTTTTTTTATAAAAGAAAGTGAGGTTGAACCTTAACTAATCTGTATAAGGTAGAGCTGGTGCCACAATTGATTCCCTTTGACTCCATGGTGGGTTCCATATCTGCCTGACTCTCATTTTTAGTTGTTTGTATTAACAGTGAAAATAATGAGAAGAAGCCAGGCTGTGGTGGTGCATGCCTTTAATCTCCGCACTTGGGAGGCAGAGGCAGGTGGGATCTCTGTGAGTTTGAGGCCAGCCTGCTCTACAAGAGCTAGTTTCAGGACAGGCTCCAAAGCCACAGAGAAACCCTGCCTCAAAAAAAAAAATGAGAAGAAATATTTAAGTTATTCTTTTGCTTCAACTGATCATTGAAGACACATGGAATTACAATCTTTGCTCTAGGTAAAAATTAGAAATAATCATAGAGAAATTTTATACCCTCACCAATTTTTCCTACCCCTCATGGATGTCTGTGCCTTTGAGGTCAATTCCAATTTACAAAAACTGGTTAAAATGCCAGCTCAGAGCCGTCAGAATGAAGGGTTAATTGTACTGAGAAGTATGGCATCTATCCATTTGTTTGCAGTTGAATTTTCCTATCATTTTTTAGGCCCCTGCCTCTGAGGCGGGGTTTGAAACCCAGTGCTGCTGCTCATACACGAAGTTGAGGGGAGGAAGGCGTCCACGAGATGTTTTGTTCAATAACCTCTCCCTGTGGACACCACAGTCCCACTGCTCCGAGCAGCTGTGTCTGGAATCAAGAGGGTTAGGTAATATGGTCTAAGAGATCAGTCTAGGGGGTCGGGCCCTCCCATGAAAGACACCACAGTCCAGGCAGGAATGCAGGGTTGGGGTCTGAGGAGAGCATCTCCAGCTGTTGGATCAGCACAGGAGTAGCAACAGCTGGTGATTATTTCATTTACTGTCTACCTGGTCAGTGCTGGAAACGTCACATATATCCTCCAGTTCCGACCTTCCCAATGCTGTGACTCTTTGATGCAGTTCCTCATGTTGTGGTGACCCCCAAACCATAAAACTATTATCATTGCTACTTCATAGTTGTAGTTTTCCTACTGTTAATATCATAATGTAAGTAGCTGTGTTTTCCGATGGTCTTCGGTGACCCCAGAGGGGTCGCGACCCACAGGTTGAGAGTAGCTGCCTTAGAGGCAGCTGTTACTGTCATTGTCATTTCATAGATCAGGAAAGAGAGAACCAGTTTTATAATTTGTCTGGGCTCAAACAAGTAGAGGTGACGTCACTGGAGTGGCCAGCGATGCACACAGCAGCACAGCTCACTCTTACTTCCCCCATCGCCTTCAAATCTTAGAGTGCATCTCACTCACCACAGTACAGTCCTGATATACTTCTGCCGGCAATGATGAGAATATGTGACGGTCCGAGTTTGGAGCACCCCATCAAGAGGGCTCCAGTCAGTGAGAGACTGTTGGCGGCCAGCATGGCTTTGATCCTGAAAATGTAAAAACAGTTTCCAGTTCAGCACCCAAATGTGAGGAAGTGACTAGTTTTCAGACCGTAGGGAGGCTTTTGTAATTACTCTTAGTTTTACTGGAAAGCTAGGTTCAAGGTTCTTGAAGCATGCTTGCTGCTTCCCCATCTACGAACTGATTTATCAGCACTGAGTACTATTTGTTCATGCCGAACTTTAACCTACCTGTCTCTTAACTTTCATGGAGACAATTCCCTTGTTTTGCTTTGGTTTTGTGTTTTGAAGATGTGGCTATCACTCTCTAACCCTGGATAACTGGCCCTCACTCTGTAGCCCAGGCTATCCTTGCCTGGGCTGCAGAGTGCTGACATTACAGGCAGGAGCCACCATGCCCGGTTAAGTAGGTTGATTTAAGGCAACACTTCCGATACTCCGTTATTTGTTTTTTCTGCAGCTCGTTTGTTTTAAAGGGCAGTGTTTTGGTGATGAAAAACTGATTTGTAGTTGCCACCCATCATTTGTCTCTTTATAGTTTGTTGATAGCAAAGATTTTTAGTTGTTGCTTTGAAGTCAACTTTTCTTTTGTGGGTATTTTTTGGAAGTAGAGAAAAACATTTTTCTAAAGTTTGTCATAATTATAATTATCCTTATTTTCACACAAAGTAAAATTGATGAATTAATATTAACCAAATTTAAAGAATTACATTATTTTTGCGACAGGATCTCATTCCAGAGTCTGGCTGGTCCAGAATTCACTCTGTGGCCTAGCCTGGCCTTAAACTGTGGCAATTCCTGTGTCTCAGCCTCCTGATCCACCGTATCCACTTACTATAAAGCATATTTTTAAAAACTGACAATAGCGATAAAAACATCACTAATAAAAGTGACCATGTGGAAATCACAACTTTCTTGAAAGTTAAGTCAAAAATAATGAAGCGAATACAAAAATCTGAGCAGACGGGTTTGGCGGTGTTGTGCCGCAGTGATGCATACGCCCCTGGTGTGTCCGTGTTGTCGTCTTGCCTATCCGTGTTTTGGACTCTGGTGACAAGAGGGCTTTTCCTAAGCAAATATCTTCAAGACTAAACACACTTTTCCCCTAGAGAATAAAACTAAGTGTCTACACTGCAGTAACTGCCTGGCAGCCATGTGTAGGCTGAATGGTGTTTTCCAAGAGCCCAAGTCCTAATCTCAAACTCTGTAACCGTCACTTTATTCAGCAAACGGTGTTTTGTGGATGTGATGACAATAGCAGTCCTGGGCAGGAGGAGTGTCTTGGAATATTCAGATAAACTCAGTGAAATCACAGGTGTCCTTATAAGAGCAGGGCAGAAGAGAAGGAGAAGTTTCCAGAAGTGGGCAATGGAGTGAGACCCTTCTAAGATCGGTGTGCTAGATAATTTTATGTCAACTTGATACAAGCTAGTCATCTAAAAGGAGGGACCTGAATGAACAAAACTGATCAGGCTATGTTGACATGAGCAAAGTCATCTGAGAGGAGGGACCTCAATGAACAAAATGCCTCCATAAGATCAGGCTGTGGGCAAGCCTGTTAAGACATTCTTAACATTAGCAATTGATGGGAAAGGGCCCAGCCCATTGTGAGTGGTGCCATTCCTGGGCTGGTGCTTCCAGATTTCACAAGAAAGCAGGCTGAGCAAGACAGTAAGCAGCACCTCTTCATGGCCTCTGCTTCAGCTCCAGGTTCCTTCCTGTTTGAGTTTTTGTCCTGACTTCCAGTGATGAGGGGTGGTACTGTGGAAGTGTATAAACCCTTGCTTCCCCAAGCTGCTTTGGTCCTGGTTTCTTCACAGCAATAGCAACCCTAACAAAAACAGAAGTTGGTACCAGGGCTAGGGTGCTGCTGCAGCAGACCTGGCCGTGTTTTGGGGAGGACTGTGGAAGGACTTTGGACCTTTAGGTTGGAAAAGTCATTGAGGGTTGAGAATTCAGTGAGCTGTTCTTAGGAGCTTGAAAGATAAAAATCATGCGGGCAGTACAGAAGATGGAGGCTGGCTTATACAGTTTCAGAGGGACGTTAAAGACTCTGTTGGGGCCATTTTGAGTTAAGGTTATGTGATTCTGGTTAGCTGGGGCTGAAGACTCAGTTGTGACTAACAAGATACCAGAACTTTTGGGATATTCAATGCTGGCCAGGTGAGGCTGAGAAATTGGTGATGATCAAGAAGAGACCAACATTGATGAAGTGAAGTCTTCTGAGAGGTGTTCTCTGAGAGCAGACAGAAGCTGTCTTCCAGAGGTGACTGCGGTGGTTTGGAAGAAAATGGCCCCCAAAGGAAGTGGCATTATTAGGAAATGTGGCCTTGTGGGAGTAGGTGTGGTCTTGTTGGAGGAAGTGTGTCACTGTGGAAGCAGGTTTTGAGGTCTCACATAATGTTCAAGCCATGCCCAGTGAGACAGACCACTTTCTGTTGCCTGCAAGCTGAGATAGACCACTTCCTGTTGCCTGCAAGCCGAGATAGACCACTTCCTGTTGCCTGCAAGCAGAGATATAGGGCACTCAGCTACCTCTCCAGTGCCATGTCTGCCTACATGCTGTCATGTCCCACAAAGATGATAATGAACTGAACCTCTGGGCTGTAAGTGAGCCACCACAAAGAAATGTTTTCCTTTATTAGAGTTTCCATGGTCATGGTGTCTCTTCACAGAAAAAGAAATCCTAACTAAGGCAGTGGCCAATGTTATAACTCATGTGACAGCTGAACTTGGTAGTATAAGAGTCACCCAGGCAGAGATGTGGAGACTTGGCAGTACAGAGAGAACCTATGAGAAGTTATTGGTGAGAGTGTAGTCCAGTTTCAGCAGAAATCCCCAGTACTTTGTACATCCCAGTACCAAAGGACGACTACCAAGAACAGTAGCAGCAGTGGAGCTGAGCCTGTTTGAGCTTAGAAGGTACGCTGTGTGTACTGCAGAGGGTGGAGATAGAGAAATGAACCAGCCATTGTTTGGTGGAGCCCAGAAGATGGTGAGTGAGTCCCAGATATTGGACATGGAGTTATGTATGTAGCTGGAGTTTACCTTTGCTATGTTCAGACTGTGACTCTGCCCTGGTTCTTCCCCCTTGAAGTAAGGAAGTATTTATCTTAATTTCATTTTTTTAAAGGAGCTGATTTCAAACTTTTAAAAAAGATTTTGGATTTTTAAAGAGACTGACATGTTAAGTGTGAATTTTTAACGTGTTTAAATTTGTAAAGGCTACAGGACTTTCAGAGATGGGAAGGAGCCATGAGTAATAGGGCACCAGTAATAACTGGAGAGGACAAGGCAGGGGTTCGCTCCTCAGAGCTTCCAGAAGAAAGCAGTCCTGCTAATTCCTTGGCGTTAGTCAGGTATAATGAATGCTGGAGTTCTGACCTCTGAAACTAAAAGGAATTGAATTTGTGTTGTTTGGGTCACTAGGCTGGGGATAGTTCATCACAGTGGGGAGAGGGTGTAAGGAAGTCATGGACCGATTACCTTAGAGTAGGCAGTGTTGTAGCGCTGGCTAGCTCTGGAGCTGTGTGCAGAGACTTTAAAAGATGCCTCTGCTCAGACTGTGAGGGAATGCTTTTTCTATTTGAGAGGAAAAAGGATGAACAAAGCTAATAGTTTACCCTAAGCAGTTGTTATGAGCTGAGAGAGTCTATTCTAACAGGCCAGGAGATGACGAAAATAGAAGATCGGATAGTCAGCAGTATGTCCTGGTGGAGCAAGTGTCCATCCCTCCCTTCACGAGCCCTCATCCCTCCCTAAGGATTTATAGACAACAAACTCTTGCTGGAAGAAGGAGACCACTTTTTCCCAGTGGTATGGCAGCTGTTCCATTGCTCATGCACCTGAAAACAACCCTCTTCTATGCTGGTATGAGTTATTGATTAAACTCATTAGTTCATGAAGAAAGAAAAAGAAAGATACAAAGAAAAAGGAAAGGAAAGAGATGAAAACATAAGGGGCACTGGCTGGTAAGAGGGAGGGGATTTGAGGGCGTACGGGAGTGGGAGCAGGGTATTGGGGTATAAATATGATAAAATACATAATACACATGCATGAAAATGTTATAATGAAACCCACTAATATGTATAATTAATATATGCTTTAAAACTTAAATAATTTAAAATTATTTAGTAGCACATTTCTTCAATTCCAGTAATTCCAGAGTAGGGAGTCGAAGACAGGCAGACCGTGTGAGATCACATACAAAACTAGGAGGTTTCTTAACTAAGAATATTACAGTAACCTGGACTTTATTGTATTCTTGAAAAGAAGTTTCCTTCATGAATAGTCAGCTTATACATTTTTACTGTTTCTTGTGTTTTATACAATTTTAGCAGAAGAAAGTATCAGAATTTTAGTAATTAATGCATCCAAAGCTACAATTTATATTAGGAAATGGAAAGATGAAGTGAATTAAGTCCAGTATTAAGCTCATTACCAAATTGCCTCTTTTCCTTCCATTTTCCCCTAAGTTTTCCATGTTTGGCATGTGTTTATTCTATTGTGAAAACAAAAGGTAACTAACACACAGTAAGTGGATTCAATTAACAGGAAATCCTTGTAAAAGTAACTCGCAGTTCTATCTTATCAGAAGCCCTAACTTTGGGACACCCATTATCAAGTGTATGAAGGGGCTGACTCCAGTGATGTATTTTTAAATTTGTTTTAGGTTTTGAGTATGTGTATATGTGTCTCGGGTGTGGGTGTGTGCAAGGGTGAGTGTAGGTGCTCTCGGAGGCCCTGAGTGTGAACTGGGTCACCTGTAGTGAGAGGCACAGGTGGAGGGCGCTGGGAACCAAATCCAGGTCCACGGCAAATACAGTATCGCCTCTTAGCCTCTGAGCCATTCCCCTCCTAATGACACTGATGTTTTTAGTCCTGACCAGGGAATGAGAACTGGAGTGGGGAAGCCTTGATTAGAGTAATTTCTGGTTGGGGCTCTGAGATCATAGCTGGAGCGGCAGCAGAACGTGGACACCCTGTGTCCAGGGTGTGGTGACTTATCAGGGTATGAAGGTGAACATAGGACTTGACTAATACAAGTGTCAAATTTTAATTTAAAAATGAAAAGAATGTTTGATAGCTGGTATAATTTGGTGACACTTCCCTCCCAGGTTTTAAAACTTACAAAGCCAGAGGCTCAAAGTCTCTAAAAGTACACACGCAATTCACTTTTTCTGTAAACACTTCCACAGCGGCCAGGGTTTACCCGGTGATTGCGACAACATTTTCTATTGATTTGGCCTAACGGTGACCTAACTCACAGATTCCAAGCTGAAAAGCCGCTCTAACACCATCCCACAAATAGGAAGATGGTATCTTTCTATCAAAGCAGTAATGAACTATTACAGCTGTGTTTATATTTATTTGTACGACTCACCTTCCAAGCTTGTCTCCTAGCCACCCACCAAAGAATGAGGCGATCATTCCACCCACTGCGAAGCTGGACACAGACAGAGACCAGAGTATTGTGATGACTTGAGCGGAGCCTGCAGCCTTGTCTTCTGCCCAGGGGGCTGGTGTGGTGTATTCCGGCGTGACTGTGAGTGGGGTGTCTGTGCTGTTGACATCATGGATACTGGTAGCTCTTCGATCATCCACTGCAACACCCAAAACCCGTTGATAATGGGATATTATTACCTGAGGGAACAGAGGAAGACATCCGTGACTTCAAAATTGCACATACAGTTTTTGATTTCCATGTAGATGTTTGTTAGGTGTTTGAACAGGGCAGCGTAATTGTGTGACTGCACAGGACAGATGTGGGTAGACTGGTTGACAGTTGGCCACAGGCAGTGGGAGCAAGGCGGGAAGAGCCGCCTGAAGGAAGTGTGAAGAGCCTGGATCAGCACCCTGAAGTGCACTTTCTGCCAGTAGGTCGATGACGGCAGGTGCTTGGCTTTGTGGCATGGCAGCGTCTGCTCCAGCTGAGCCAGTAGGCTGCGAAGGAAAGGCTCGTCGATGGGTAGTCTTTGCTTTCGAAAGACCTGCCAGAGAGCCTGGCTTTTAGGAGAAGCTTTCCAGGTCTTAAATGTTGACAACTACTTACACTGAAGATATTCTTCAGGTAGAGAAGGTAGATTTTTATATGAGTGTTTGTCTTGCACAAAGGATTTAACAGTAGCATAAAAGGAGATTTCTATTGGCAAATCTCAGAGTAAAACCTGAAGTTAAAACTATATACAATTTTAGCATCGTTGGTACAAGTGAACTGTAAATTTAGCCACAGGCTCCCAGTTAATGCAAATAGGTCCAACTGGTAAAGTCTAGAGTTGATGAATTTTCAAGATAAAAACAGCTTAGATAGAACGGGGAAGGTATAAAAACTTCTCCTGTGGGTCCTAAGAGAGGTCAGTGTATCTCAGACGGAAGAGTCTTCAGTGCTAGCTTTCCAGCCACATTTTACACGCTGCTTCTGTGCCATGAAGCTAGCACATCCTGCAGCTTTTCCTCCGCCACACTGTGCTTCTCAGCATCAACTGGTCACTGTTCAGTCCCGGGGAGTTGGAGAGTTCCTCTCCAACAAGGACCTGGACCAGAGCTGCTCCCTCTTCCTGGTTATGAATATGGTCCTGTTTGTAAAGAAAGCAGAGCCACAGGGAGATTTGGCATCCTCTATGCAAGGTCTGGTCTCATCTACAGAGATAGTATGCATGGAGGAAGGCGGAAAAGAATTGCGAAAAATGTTCTTAGCGGTTTAATATAGGGAATAAAAAATTAATTGCAGGTGATTTTATCTTCTGTTTTCTGAAGTGGGCAAGTGTAATTTTTTTGCTCATGAAAAGTTATGATTTAAAAATATCTTCAAATGTTCTTCAATCAATAGAAAATGCCTACCAGCATTTTTTACCTTCCAGGGTCTGTGCTTTCAGTTCTGACTTGGGCTTAGCTTGAAGGAGGGGCCAGCTCAGTCTAAGCTCTCTGATAACACTAGAGGATGAATTAAGTGAGGTTGTGAAGAGGACTTCCCGAAAGAAAGGATTTCTAGATTGACCTGGGTCTTAGGAGGCTTAACAAATCAGCGCTTTGTCATGGTTCATAGAGAAACATCTGACTCTGGTCTCCTGTCCCCCATCCCAGCATTGTTCCCTGGAAGCCAGAACGAGAGGCTTGACACGTTATGAGTGATGTGTGCTTAATAAAGAGCCATCTTCCAGCCCTCGGTGTGGAGGAAGAGTCCTTGTCGAACTGTGGGCTGCACACATTCCTGTGTTCACACCCTGGGGCACCTTACTCTTTTCTTAGAACTGTAAGAAAAGCAGACAAAATGATGGAATATGATAGATGTATTTATAGCACCCCACACTTTTATTGTACCCCTTCCCGAGGAATATTCTCTCCAATTCTGAGTCCTGGTCCCCTAACTAAGGGGCCTTGGCAGCTGGGAAGAGTGAGATGTCTTTCTGAGGATTCCCTGCGCAACAGAGCCCAGACCCAGAATATGCTCAGAAATGTTGGGAATGGTCTGATATCTTTCCGTAAAAAGTGTCATGTACATTCTCCATCACAGTAGAGAAAAATCCAACCTTGTGGAGCCTCCCTCTTGACTACTGAGCTCCTGTTTATTTTGTGCTATGGGAGACAGGGAGAGGGGAGGACTCCTAAAGTTTCTAATCTGCCCTAGAAATAAGTCCAAGGTTGGGATGGTCTGGTTGTGGAAAGTCTGCTACAGATAGATAGGTGTTTATGATTGCACTGAACCCGTCCTTCTGCCATTCCCCCTGTTCCCTGGTGCTTTCCCTCCTGGGGAGGGACAGCTGTGGTTGAATGCTGTGAGGAATTCTTGCCTCTAGGGCCTCCTGAGCAGGAGCTATTAAGTCAGCATTTTCTCTGAGCTCAGAGAACAGCAGTGTCAGAGATAAAAAAGTTATGTGCTGCTCTTTTTGACTCAGAGGGTTGTTAACCCAGGAGTCAAGGCCAAATTATCAGCTGTGAATCGATGCACATTGTACTTGGCTGGTCAGGCTCACCCCTTGTCTCTCACGTGGACAGTTTATCTTAGAGTGTGAGGCACATATGATATGAAATGACAGGACTTGCCCCCAGAGAACCACGTGTGTTTCGCTTGCCTCTTGAGGTGCGTTGATCACGCCGATGTCATATCCAAACTGGAAGGACCCCAGCACAGCAGTGAAGACAGTGAAAGCCAAGGTTCCCGTGATCTGAGGATGAGAAACAAAGCTAAGAAGTTGCAGTGACTGCCACCTGACCTCCCGACTTTGCCACGTGGACTCCAGCAGGCTCCTTCTTTCCCTCCCACAGCCGTTCATGGTAGCCTCGCTCAGCAGGGCTTGTCTTATTCTAAGGGAATGTGGAAGCTGTCCACAATTTTACATTGCTAACACTGAAAGAGAACGGAAAAAGCACAGCAGGACATCCAGGGTACAAACCTAACATTCCCCTTGTGTCTGACACACACGTGCACACACACACACACACACACACACACACACACACACACACACACGACAGGGAAGGGGAGCGGGGAACAAGGAGAGGTAGAAACCAAAGGCCAGGCAGATTTTGAACTCTCCGTTTTGTAGCTGAGGCTGATGTATAATGTCTGGTCTCTGAGACCTCACCTCCAGAGAGCTAGAATTACAGGCACACACTACCATACCCTGCTTATGGGCTGCTGGGACAAGCCCACCGTCATGATAGGCAAATGCTTCACCAACTGAGTTTAAGCCCCACATCAATATTTTTTTCAAGATTCAAAGTCAGAACTGAGAATCAGAATGGCGCTGAAGGGAAAAAGAACTCCCTGTGCAGAACAGTCCCGTGGGAGCGCCAGAAGAGATGGGACCTTTCCAGACCTTTCCACTGCACAGGAACACCCAGCGCTCGCCTCAGAGCCGTCCTGTTTGTTGCCATCTGTACCAGCATCCAGGCAAGAGAACTCAGGATTCACATTCGGCTGAGCATGGAGCTGTGAGTTAAGCTACACTGCTTTCTCTCCAAGGTGAGGACGCTACCCTAAGATCTCAGAGCATTAACTCATAATCAACTACTCAACCAGTCAGCTGACAGGAATCGTGCGCGCACACTCCCAGGCCCGGGTACTCAGAGCAGCGGCTGCAGAAAGAGCTATCCCTCAACATGGATGACCAAACAGGTTCAGTCACATCATGAGACACACCAGATACATCCAACACGCTAGGCAGCATCTCGAAAGGATAACGTGACCAAATATATTGGCTTTTTAAAAGAAAATAATTAAAAACAGCAGCAAGGGGCCAGGTGCGTCGGGACGACGCTGAGACGCTCTCCATACTACCCGGTAGCCTCTCAGACGTGAGGCGGGGCATAAACACAGCTTCAGAACCCGGAGCTGAGGATGCTTCCTGTGTGCCTAGTCGCTCCTTTCCGTGGATTATCTCAGTTATTCCTAGCATTAATTTTCCATTGATGCTATAAAAAATTCCTGCTAACTCAGTGGCTTTTAAGCAATTCAACCTAATTTATCCTATGGGTCTTCGGGTTAGAGTCTAGTCTGAGAGTCTGCGGACAATAATCAATATGTTATCAGGCTGTGTCCCCTTTGAGACCGAGTTGATGGTAGAATCCAGGTCCTCACGGTGGTAGGACCCTGAGCTTTCCGGCTGGCTGCATTTGGAGGTTGCTCAGTCGCAGAGGCTAGCGTGCTCCCTGGCTAAGGGTGCTCTTCCTGCATCTTTACAGTCCACAGTGACAGGTCATGTCCTTGTCAGGCTGCATCTCTCAGATCCTGACCAGTCTTTCACTTTCAGGAATTCATGATGTCAGATTTAACACCTCTGTGTAAGCCAAGACTACCTCTCCACCCGAATCCTTTTGCAGATACCATCCTCCACAACTTATCTAGGTGGTGCAGCCATATATTTAGGCTGGAGAAGTTTTACTCGTGATAGGGAAATTTCGTGAGAACTGCTAAGCACAGAAAGCCTACCTGCCTTCATCACCCATGCTAATGGCAAAGGGATTGCCATGGGCAGCTAGACAGAGCTAAGACAAGTTGTGAGGACCCAGAGGGGTTTCACTCAGTTCACGCTTTGGGTTCCTAAAGGCCTATTCTCCCCAAGACCCTGCAGATTGTCCTCATTCCCACTTGGGGAAAGGTAGAAATGGAAGGAACTTGGAGAGAAGACAAGTGAAGGAAAATCCTCCAGTTTTTCCTGGAAACTACATGGGCTGGGACTGCTAAGCTGGGAGCGTTTGCCAAGGTCAGTTTTTAGCTGGGGTTTAATACATTTTGGTTAGAGAAATTTGTTTCCACGTCCAATTTATAATATATTGCAGATAAGCATGAAGAACAGACTAGGCCAGAAGCCTGGGACCAGTGAGATGGCTCAGCAGCTACAGGCAGGTGCTGCCTAGCTTGTGAGTTACATACCTGGGACTCCTGAAAGTTGTCTTCTGTGACCTCCACATGTGCATGCACACACACCCACACTTGCACACACACCTACAGCCACACACACACATACACACACACACACACACATGCTCGCGCACACACACACATGCCAAAATGAAGAAAAGTTTTAAATGTAACATGGAAGAAGTAGAAGCTTCACATGAAACCACATGTGGTATTGTTTTGTGGCTAGGAAGTCATATGCCATCGACTGGCACAGAGAAGCAGTTGCGAAAGCCAGGAGCATGGAAAGGGGGTCCAGATGGCCTCTAGTATCCCTGTACCCCGGCTCCTTTACCTCTGAAGTGGTAGTAACAAGGGGTGATGGGTGGGCTTGTGAGACCGGCACACCTGGCTGAGTTCCGGATCATTGTAAAAACAGAGAGTGGAGGGCACAGAGCAAATCCCTTTCTACCTGGATCACCTTCATCTCACAGATTGCTCCTATGAAGCAACCTTCTATCAACTTTTCATATATCATTAATAACCTCCAAACAACATGGAAAGCAGGTAGGGCGATCTCCGCTCTTGACTGGGGAAGCCATGCCAGGGTGGGGAGGGGACATTAGAGGCTTAAGCACTCCCCACCCTAACTAGTCTGCGTAGATATCCTAGTATGAAGCATTTAAACTTCACTGCTAAACAAAAGAGCAGACTTTCCAGCACCGACTGATTGATTAGGAAGGGGGAATGTGTGATTTGCCTCCACACGCTGCCAAAAGCCAAACCAAAGGGGACTTTACACCTGGTTTTGGAAAAGACACTTCTCATACCATAGAATTTTCAGAATGAAAAGAATTTAAAAAGAGACAGATGTGTGTCAGATACCTTCACTGATGAACAGAAGAAACGGAGGACTGACAGACCATGCCCCTTGTCTGAATTTCCTGTGCATTGCGGGCATGTCCAGACTGACACTAACTTCCCTGGGCCACCATCCCCTCATTATCCCTTTCGTTCCAGCAGATTCCCAAGCCTAAAAAGCCCTGTTCTTTCTGTCAGTCAGTCCTTACACCTCCTGGGTTCTGATACTAGGCGGCTCCTTGGTTCTTGAAGACAGTTCTTTCAGTTGAGTATCTAAAGCCCCAGGGGATTTGCCAGAGCCTGAAGGTTGGCTCTGAGATGGTGCTTTTGACTAGGTCTTCTAGACATTGGGTATATGGATGCTGTCTTATCGTAGCTACTGAATCTGCACGCCATCCCTGCAGTTACTGATTTGCTGCCCACCGACGAATCATTATTATAGTTCTCCCTCTTATAGCTTTATCCTGAGCTATAGACCTCACAAAATCCTGATTCCAGGGTCATTCTTTAAATGTGCAGAATGCAAATACATCACTGACATTTAAACGTTTGCCCGCTAAGCCTTTCTAATGTTGCCTTTACTTACTCTCAAAGTCTGAAGAGATTACTTCATTCACAGACTGATAAAATAAAGCTAAGAGGGGGAGAAGAGTGGGGGGAGGGGGAGGGAAAAGGGAGGCTGGGAGGAGGCGGAAACTTTTTTTTTCTTATTCTCAATAAAATAAAAAAAAGGAAAAAAATAAAGCTAAGATAGTCCCTACAGACTCTAAGAGCCATCATTCGATCATAATATAAAAAACATGAGGCTCAGTTGATGTAATCTGAGTCTCAGGGGCACCCATAGTATTAGGTCCACACCCAAGGCTGGCATACGGTGTCATTCATGAAGGAAGGCTCAGGTCAGTATGTAAGGGTCCCACTCTTCTCAGGGGGTACAGATTCATCAGCTTCTATTACCATATAGGGAAGCTTGAAAACACACAAGAATGACATACCCTTTCGAAGGTTTTATTTGGAAAAGGATTCTGTCTGCAGAGAGGTTGAAATCCCAGAGACATGAAAACCCCATGGCCTCCCTCTGCTCACCAAGGATTATCTCACATTCCCCACATTAGTTTCTTAGTTAGGCTGAACTGTTTCAAAATAAGCTGCGGATTATTTTTGTCTGATGGCTTCGATAGGGACAGGCACTTTCCTTAAGGACAAAGACATCTTCCTGTCTGATTGCGATATTGCCAGACCCAGGAATACAACACTGAGTACACTAATGTCACCTAAGGGTCTGACCAGAGCTGCGTTCTCCAGCGTGCACTCTATCTTCCCGCGGTCTGAGGTCACCAGCCACAATGCCGTCAGTTCTCAGCCTCTTAAATTAGAACAGATTTCCCCTTTCGACTTGGCATTTTTGAACATTCCAGATCTCTTTAAGGTTAGAGTCCGGTGAACCTGCCCTAACTTGGGGGGCAGTAGCACACTTCTCCAGTGACAGGCTATACATTGGCACTTGGGCAAGTTACACAGATTAATCAAAAACCAGCTAATGTCCTTAAAACTCTGATTACTGAATAAGAACCCAGATTTGCTAAACAGCCAAGTGGATTAGTAATTGACCAAGTAAAGAGATAGCTTGCATCTGCGGTAAGTGCATCCAGTGTCACCAACAGTTTTATGTACTCGCTGACTTGAACAGATTCCCAATCTCCTCAACACTAAATCAAATGAACCCAAACTTGCTTTACCTTGTCTTCTGACATTGTGTGTGTGGGAGTTGTCCTCTTAATCCCAGGTCCTGGACTGAATGTGGATGAGCTGCTGACCAGCCAGAGTCCTCGGCCCTGCCTGGTTATACATTGTAGGAGGAGGAGCAAGCCGAGGTGAGGCTAGAATATTGATGGTACTCCAATCAATGTGCCCTTTACCTCGGTGACCTGTTCGCCGGCAAAGAAGTGAGGGTAGGTGTAACTTAAGAACCAGAGGCAGGCACGTGCTAAGGGCTGGTAAGTGTGGCAAAAGAGCAGCCCGTGGGGTGTTTCGGAGAAGCTGAGGTATGCCGTGTTGTGTGGCAAAGACAGCGGCAGGAGTGTGGAGGGTGTAATGCAGTCTGCTCTCCGGAGGACTGGGGGCTGTGGGCTTGTGCTGTAGAGATGGGCTCTGTGGCTAAGGACTGGAGACATCAGTCACCTGAATGAGGTTTGGAGAGGCGTGGGCTGGACTTTGAATCACAGTATCTTACTGAGGGTCACCTTAAGCAAGGGAGTCACTGTGACTTTTCTGAGTCTTGGGTTTGTATTGTTGCTTGTTTTTTGACCTGATAAAGAGATAAAAAGCACACACATATTTTTTTTTGTTGAGGGGCTTAAAGGAGATAACACGATATGTGTTTGGCACAACCTAGGTTCTCCATAGATGGTGGTGACACACTTTCTGTTGTTGTTATCAAGTCAGTGTATTTCAATATATGATTGCAGAACCAGATGTGGCACACATCTGTAAGGCTAGCACTGCCACCACAAGAGGGCTGTGAGCTGGAGGCTCATTGGAGTATATGGGAGTTGCCGGCTAGCCTTGGCTACATAGAGAGACCCTGCCTAGGGGAGGGAGTGCACTCAGTGTGATAGCCTTGGGTTCTCAGTGAACCCTGATTATATGGCTTCAGCCTGCTTCTTTCTAGGAATCCCCCGTGACATCTGATCCAAGAATAATGGGGGAGGGAGCAGAGTTAGTTTAGCTCTCCTTGTAACTGGCAGCGAGGGTTGCTGAGTTCCGCAGAGGTCCTCTTGAGCCAGTGTACCGCAGAGGGAATGGAAGAAGCAACAGCAAAAGGGCGGGAATGCCAAGGTGGAGAGGAAGCTGCATTTAATTTGTCTGCCATTTCCCCCACCTCTCCTCATTTCCCATTTCCATCTCTCTCTCCCTCCCTTCCTCCCCAACCCCGTGTGTATGTGTGTGTGTGTGTGGTATATATGTGTGTGTGGTATATATATATGTGTGTGTGTGTGTGTGAATATATATGTGTGTGTGTATGTGTGGTATATGTGTGTGTATGGTATATATATATGTGTGTATGTGTGGTGTATATGTGTGTGGTATATATATGTGTGTGTGTATGTGTGGTATATGTGTATGTATGGTATATATATGTGTGTGTGTATGTGTATGTGTGGTGTATATGTGTATGTGAATATATATATGTGTGTGTGGTATATATATGTGTGTGTGTGTTATATGTGTGTGTATGTGGTATATATGTGTGTATACTCCTCTGGGTAGAGGCCAGGGATTGATGCTGAGTCTCTTCCTCTATTACCCTCTATCTCATTATTTGAGACCGGAGCTCAGAGAACCTAAAAGCTCTGAGTCTGGGAGAGGCTGACTGGTCAGTGAGCTCCAGGCATCCCCCCAGATCTGCTCCAGCACAGGGATTACAGACATTGCCTGGATGTGTGTTGGAGACTTGAACCCAAGCCCTCTTGCTTTCACAAGTGCTCTTACCCACTGAGCCATCTCTTCAGGCTCTCATGTCTGAAAGGTAAAAACACGTGAAACACCCAGTTTTAGAAAGCAAATAATTCAATTCAAAGCCCAAACGTCAGTGGAGCTCAGCATGTTTGTGTCCTCTAACACGCCACAGAAGAGAGGCAGCCTCTTCATGCCTGGACTTCACATGGAAGTGGGGTCATAGCCTGCATTGTCTCTGAAGGCAGGCTCAAGAGTGCTAATATAGCAAGGCCTTAATCTTTAGTGTTCCCTCCTAGGCCAGTTCCTGCTTAGCACCTTCCAGGGCTTGGGTGGTCTAATCTTCACAGAGTGCTCCCCTTTGGCACCAGGCCTTATATCGCCCCTTGATGTGCTGGCCCGTACGTGTCCTGTCCTCAGCACCACGGATGACCCGCCTTGGCAACCGTTGTCCGCTGACTTGGCCCTGCACAGATCACACCTGTGCTGGTAACAGGAAGGAGAGCTGTCCTGACGGGCTTTTCTACCTTTGTCTTTAGAAGTCTGCTTTGAAGTAAAGGCATTTGTCTTCGTTGTAGCAGCTGCTGGAAGTCCAGCCGGGTGCCCAGAGACTCTGCTCCTCCCCCACTGAAGATGCCGCTCATCTGGACTATTCAGCTTCTGGGGGTGGGTTAAAACTACCTGTAGGTTGAGGATGGAAGAAGCATACTGCACAGGTTGATTTTTGTGGCTTACTTCAGACTGCAGACCGGCCTTGTGGTGAGCTGCGAATATAGTTAGCTTCAGGAAGCACAGAGGAGCTGCAGACTTCTGTGGGGTAAAGTCTGAAGGCAAGCCTGACTTTTTGCACTTTGCCCTGGAATGACGTCTATGCACTGAGTGCCCACAATCACTCCGAGATTCCCTGCTGCGGCGCCAAGGCAGTCTTGCTTAGTTTCCATCTGTCTCCGTGCACCCGTGCAGAGATTTTGGGCAGGGACAACCAGTACTGGGTACTAGGGATTGTGTTCAGGTCCTTCTGTTTGCAGAGAACATGCTCCTACCCACTAGGTGGTCTCCACAGACCTGGCTTTATACTTTCAAACCTTTTGGGTCACATTCTTGTTACATCACTAATTAAGAGAGGAAATTCCAAGATTTGTAATTAATGACCTCACCTGCCTTTCTCACCTTCCTTATCTTTCAGTAAAGTGAGAGGAGTTAGTTTTTTGTTTTCTCTATAAATGAGAGGGGAGGAAACAGCCCAGAGAAGCTGCATTCCTCGCTGATGGAGTCAGGTACAGGTAATGGCAAAAGGAATGCGTGCAAACTTGACCATACCAAGAGGACAAGGGCTCATGGGAAGAGCTCAGTCCTGAAAGTCAGGACTCCTGGCCTCCCTGGTTCTCTTGTCCAACTGCACTTTCTTGACATGGAAATCAGGATTGATTTTGAAAGCTAAATTACATCATGAAACATGTTTGCAAGTTCCCAAGGTCCAATATCACAGACAGTAGAAAGTCCTCAGAGATCAAATTTCCAAGACAGCAGGAAGCTCTTTTTCTGGAGGTGGACCTGACTCTGAGGCTGTCTTTCTTACTCAGGACTCAGTCTTCTGAATTCTGGGGTCTGTTATAGTACCAGGGAGACAGACAGCAGCCATGGATGCCCAGGACTGTGTAGACCGCGGGAGTGGGCTAGAGTTCACGTGATTGACAATGGGAAATCACCCATGAGAAGAGGCATGGGAGTACTACAGTCCACTGTTCATTTTAAGAGTACTTCTGATGGCTGGGTATGTAACTCAGTGGACAGAGTGCCTGCCTGGCGTGCACAGAGCTTTGGTTGGATATGATCCCCAGAACCTCAGAAACTCTGGCTGTGGTGGCACATGCTTTGTATCCCTGTGCCTGGGAGGAGAAGCAGGAGGATCAGGAGTTCAAAGTCATCCTCAGCTACTTGGGGAGTCTCCAAACCACTTTGAAGCCCTGTCTCAAACAACAACAACAAAATAAAATGAAAAGACAATCCCCGCTGCTGTATAAAGGGTAGATTGGATGGCGGCATCAACAAGAAGGAGACGCCAATCACAAGAGCACTGTGACCATTCATGCTTGCTTCTGGCTGCCAGAACTAATGGTAGGGGAGAAAGAGAAGTAACAAACCTCAGGGGACATTCGCTGTATAAAGAGAGTGGTATTTGTATATAACTGAGTTTAGGAGAAGTGGGGACGGAGATGACAAGTTGCTTTCTTGCTTGCTAACCTGGGTTAACAGGTACCATTTGCAGCTTCCTTCTTGCTAAGCTGGGGTAATGGGCACTATTTACAGTTGACTTCTTGCTAACCTGGGGTGACAGACACATTTACAATTAGAGAAGTTAGAGGTTTAATCATCTGAGTAGTGACCTAGAACGCCCTCCGGGACCCCATACAATGAAGCAGATGTACTTTGCTGCACTTTGTAAAAGATGAAACTTTCTGAGGCATTCACCAGTCTGCATGCAGTTCTGCCACGTAACACAGAGGGCCCATGAGTGCTTTGTCCTGGTTCCCCTTATAACATCATGTAAGGCCATGACTGTATATCATGACCAGGCTATTAATCTGAGTGGCCAAGGTACAGTTCACAGTTCACCCCTGGTGACAAAGATCCCCGCCTATCTTCTGTAACCCTGACCCATTTCCTCTTAAGTGTCCGGACTTTAAGTCTGGGCAGTCGCCCTGTTCTTTAGGTGTATCAGCCGACCATTTTGACTGTGATTTAAAACATGAGGGAACACTCAGCTTTATTCAAGATGGACCAGGGGAGATGCAAGTCCCAACTAAGTGTGCCTTCACAGGCACCTCCCCAACACGTTTGGCTGAAAACCTGGATGCCTGTGATCTAGGAAAGTTGTCATAGCAAATTAATCATTATCATATGTTGTGTTTCCTTCTCCAACTCAGGAGAATTCCCTCAAGTTACCCTGTTCACGTGTGTCAGCAGTTTTCACTGCTGCACAGTGTGCCACGGTACAGCTATCCTGCAGCTGACTGACGTAGCTATCCTGCAGCTGACTGACGTGCAGCACAGTCTGCCATGGTACAGCTATCCTGCAGCTGACGTGACTTTGATGTAGATCTGAAAGTTTCCAGTATTTGGCAGTTAAGCATAAAGCTACTATGTACTTCATTTAAAAATACCCTTTGTGAGAACATACATCTTTTTATTTTCTCCATAAAAATGTTGTTGTAAATTATTTGCTGGTTAAATATTTAGAATTTCTTTCTTTTCTTTTCTTTCTTTTTCTTTCTTTCTTTCTTTCTTTCTTTCTTTCTTTCTTTCTTTCTTTCTTTTTTGAAATTTTGGGACTGTTTCCCAGCAAAATGAATTAGTGTCTTCATTTTCTCTTACAACTTCACTAAAATTTGATATTGACTTAAAAATTAAGCCTTTCTGAAGTATGCATAGTGATACCTCATTTTGCTTTTAATCATAATTTTAATTTTAATATTATTTTGTAGGTACAGGTGTTTTGCCTGCAATGTATTTCTGCGTACCCAATGCGTGACTGGCGACCTTTGGGGGAGGCCAGAGACGGTGTTAGTCCTGGGGAACTGGAGCTACAGACAGTATTGCACTAGCATGTGAGTTCTAGGAATTGAACCCAGGTCTTTTGAAAGAGAAGCCAGTGCCCTTGACCACTGACCATTTCTCCAGTTCCCTAATGAGAATTTTCCAAGGCCAGTGATGTTGAATATCTTTTCCTTTACTCGACACCTGCATATCTTCTTTGGTCGTTTTCTGTTTTTAAAAACACATTTATTAGTGCGTGTTGCGTACCCTTTTCCACTGAGCCATCTCCCTTGGCCCATTTGATTAATTTTCTAATTGGATCTTCATTGTTGTCTGTTATATGTTTCTTTTTAGATCTGACAGCTTGTTAGCACCTTTACATACCAGACTGAATACTGAATATATATTTGGCAAATGTTTTCTCCTACTTTTTTAGCTTTCATCGTCTTAATGGAAGTTTTCCAAACAAAATGTTTTGATTTTGATGAAGTCTAACTTACTAATATTTCTTTTTATGACATGGCATCTGAGAATTTTAGCCTTTGTTTTCATCTCATTTTCCCCCCTATATAACCCACATTACCTAAATGGTTCACATTTATTTTCAGTCTGTAATTTATTTTGAGTGTTTTTGCTTTTAATAAAATGTATGACCTTGTTTAGGACTCCTTGCCCCATGGCTGTCCACTGCCCAGCACCACTTCTTCCTCCCTGAATTGCTCCTACAGTGCTCAAACTTCGGTGTTTGCTTTTGCTTTTCTATTTATTTATTTATTCGTTTGTTTGCTGTGGGGTGGTGGTGCATGCTTTGGTGCATGCTGTGCATGACGAAGGACAACCTGCAAGAGTTTGTTCTCTCCTTCCACCACCTGAGTCCTGAGGATGGAACTCAAGCACCTTTACCTCCTGCTCCCTCTTGACGTGTCAGGTGTTGTAATTTTCCTTTCCTTTCCTTTCCTTTCCTTTCCTTTCCTTTCCTTTCCTTTCCTTTCCTTTCCTTTCCTTTCCTTTCCTTTCCTTTCTTTTCTTTTCTTTCCTCTCCTTTTCCTTTCCTTTCCTTTCCTTTCCTTTCCTTTCCTTTCCTTTCCTTTCCTTTCCTTTCCTTTCCTTTCCTTTCCTTTTTTTTTTTTTTTGTACTGGGTTCAAACCCAAAGCCTTGAACAAGTGAGTTGGATATCTGTCTGTAGGTTTATTTGTGAGTTCTTTTGTTCTATGTCCATTTCTTCACCAATACCTCCAGGTCTCATGTATGTATGTGTGTGTGTGTGTGTGTGTGTGTGTGTGTGTGTGTGTATGTATGTACATTGGAGGCTTATTATTTTCGCTCTGTTTTTTTCCTGAAAATGTTTAGTGCTGTTGCTTTTCTGCAAAACCTTTAGAATAAACTTGTCTATATCTGCCCAAGGATTTTGATGGGAATTGAATTAAGCCTGTGTAGTAACCGCACAACTGACTGTCAGCTTTGCTAAATTGAGCCTTCCAACCCGTAAACGCACTCTATGTAACCGGTTCTGATCTCTTTGATTAACCTTTCCCATTTTTAGCGGACCAAGCCTTGAGTGCGTTTTGTTAGATGTACAAGCAGCTCTATTTTCCTTGGTAACAGCAGAGGGCATTCTGGTAACAGCAGCAGGAGTGGGAGCCAGCCACCACTGTGGGCAGATGCTGTGACAGTTGGAGGTCTTCCTAGATGACTGTACTCAGGTGAACCTGGGACTCTTGACTTGTGACAGACAGGAATTTCAGAACTGTCATGATGAAGCCACGTTAGTGTTTATTAAGATGTTTCAAACAGCTTTTTGAAGGGGCATGAACGGAAAGAGAATAGGGAAGGGGGAATACACAGTAGGTGTGGGTGGGCGTGCTTCTCTAGACATTGCTGGGCACGGTGCCTGATCATGACCGTGTGTCTAACTGGGCATCTTCTGAAGTTGGATCTGAAAGGATCGCTGCTGTGGAATTTGGTTTTCCAGTGTTTAGGTGCATTGGATAGGAATACAATCTGAGAAATCTGAACCATGGGGCACAAGGTCGCACAAGAGGATTGAGACAAGCCTTCTACTGAAAATGGAGTTTATCATCTTGATTGTGGCATTCCCGGTGCAGGTTTACATCTGGAAAAGGGAAAAGCCACAGTCAAAGGTCACACATGCTTAGCCTGAAGCATGGCTCACTGCTATTTTAATATTCTTAATTCAGAATGTTTCTATCCAGAATGGATGTTGCTTCCATGTAGATAACCCTGTGCAGAAATTCTTGGCTTAGCCGGTGAGGGGCTTCGAGTAGATTGAAAGACAGAGAAGCCCCTTTCCTTGTGTTGCTTGTGTTTCCTGTCCCTATCCTGTGGGAGTGATTTCTTATTAATAAAGAAACTGCCTCGGCCCTCATAGGACAGAAAATTAGGTAGGCGGAGTAGACAGAAGAGAATGCTGGGAAAAAGAAGCTTAGTGAAGGAGTCGCCATGATTCTCCCACTCCAGACAGACGCAGGTTAAGATCCTCCCTGGTAAGCCAGCTCGTGGGCTACACAGAATATTAGAAATGGGTTAGAACAATATGTAAGAGCTAGCCAATAAGAAACTGGACCTAGCCGGGCCAGGCAGTGTTTGAAAGAATACAGTTTCCGTGTAATTATTTCTGGGCATAAGCTAGCCATGCGGGCGGCCGGGTGCCGGGGACGCAGCCCTACCGCTCCTACTTCAACACTATCCTGCTGTTGTACTGGGTTCTACGTTTTGATGCCCACGCGGTCACTGGAGCTTATGAGGTGATGGCGTCATTGAGGCTGCAGTGCAGCTGTTCTACCAGCTGAGATGGGGATGCTGAAGTCCGCAGTTATAACTGGGTTTGCTCCTTATTGCCAGGCGAAGATTGAAGCCCAAGTTACTGATTCTGCTCCTACTGACACCATGGTAGGGAGGTTTCTCATTAAAGTTGGGTAAGCATGCGATTTCCAGCTCCTGGCATGGTATTTAGGGCACCGTGGCAGAGACAGCCATTTTTAATGGTGGACAAATGGTGAAATCATAACTCTCTACCACACATCCTCTGACAACGGCTCCAGAAGTGTGTGTGTGTGTGTGTGTGGAGGGGGGTGCCTTGTTACTGCAGGTGACAGCCTGTCGGCTGGAGCCTTGTTATACTGCAGCTAAACACACTGACCTCCCATTGGCTTTTTCTTGCATCACCGTGGCAGGGATTTCAGGTCTCTTTTGCTTTTGTTGATCTTGAGAATTTCATATATGCCTATGATGTCTTTCAATCAAATCTCCATCTCTCATTTCTTCCCCACCAATTCCTCCCCTCTCTCCACAGCCACCACTTTCTCTCCCAACTTTGTACACTTTTAAAAGATACATTATATTTTCATATATATGAGTGTTTTGCTGGCATATATGTATTGCACTCAGTGTTTACTGGGTATTTGTGGAGGCAAGAAAGGGACATCAGATGCACTGGGACTAAGTCCACTGCCATGCGGGTATTGGGAGCTGAGCCTGAGTCCTGTGCAAAAGTAGCCCTTCCTCTTAGCGATGAGCCATTTCTCTAGTCTCAAATGCCATTTATTTATTTATTTGTTTGTTTGTTTATTTATTTGTAAAAGCATTACAGGAGGTAGCCTCCTAAAGTCCACATTCCTGAAAAGACTTGCCTTTCTCTGCCAGCAACATCCCTAGCAATGGGTGAGACTTTGTAAACCCTTTCCTGATCCATGAAGAGATTTTGACTGGCTTGATCTGTTTTAAGTCTTGTGCATACAGTCACAGTTACAAATGCTATGTGTCCATGTGTTCGACAACACTGACATATCCAGCAGATACTGTTTCTCTACAGCCACCCACCCCCAACTCTTACAACTTTTCTGCTTTTTCTTTGGAAATGATCCCTGAGCTTCATGGGGACGGGGTAGGATACTGATGTCTCATTTAAAGTTCAACACTCCAAAGTAGTGACCAATTGTATATGTCTGTATTATTATTATATTGTTGTTGCAACATCATGAGGCAGAAGTCTAGGCTCCTATGGGTCTAAGCACAGGTTGGGCCCGCTGTGTTGTACTATATATTATATTTGATGGTAGTTGGCCAGAATAAAGAAGTTATTGTATAAAAGAAACTAAAATAATATTTCTTAGCTTCTTGTATTTGTTTTATGTTAGAGTCCAGGGGTGTTGTGTTCAGCAGAGGAGTTGAGTCAAGGGTATATATTCTAATTTCCCAGGAATAGAAGTCCTAGTCTACTTTCTAAAGACCTTGAGTTGATAAAGAGAAACTGTGCTCTGAACAGCTTCAGGAACAAACCTAACTGGGACAACAAGGAAGTGAAGGCAGGATAGACACATATTAAAAGCTAGGATCTCATGGGCTGTATTCTCTCTGATGAAGCGCACCAACTACAACAGCAACCCAAGTACACCTGTAGTTGATAGTATGATGTAAACTTAACCATCCTTTTACTTTCACAGCGTCCCATAGAAAGAATATTGCCCCCATGACAGCTGGAAGTAATTCTACAAGACGACGTCCCCTTTCCCAACAAAGTTTGTCTTCAGGGTTAGGGACATCATTTAGGGGTTGATTATAATTGTCATAGGGTTGGGGGTTAGGGGGAAATTTTGTAGGCTCAGGGATCTTTTGGGGGAAAAAAGGTGAAAATTGGATGGGATAATAGATTAGTGTGAGCTTACTTACACTAATAATAATAGTGAGTAATAGAGTGAATGCTTGTGAGCTATTTATAGGTAATTTACATTGGTGTAGATTATTGTATATTAATACAAACTTAAATTATTTTGAATATGTTTCTATTTTATTATTTATAGGAAATTTACATTGGTATAGATTCTTGTATATTAATATAAACATAAATTATATTTAATATGTTCCTATTTTCATCCACAATATTTTTATACCTAGGCAAGGCTAATTTGTCATATTGTATACATACATGCTTCTACCTATGCTTAAAACATTTTTGTATATTGATACAATTTTAGGATATATTTATCATATTGCTATGTATATTTCTACCTCTGATCAAGATACTTATACATTATTTACATTTTGAGGTCATTGTTTTCATTTGTTGCATAGTTGTTTATTGTATAATATTCTAATATGAAGTCTTAGTCTTTAAGTTACATAGGTATTAAGAATTATAGATCAATAGTCACCTATGTTTGTCATACTTATAGTTAGGCTAATCAGGTTCTTGAGATACATAAAGATTGTATTCTGCATAGATAGATAATCTTCAGCCACTTCAAAGAGCTGTAGAATATGGCATTTAAATAACTTAGGGTTCTGTTGACTTGAGACACAATTGCTTCTGGAAGCACCAATCTATTCCTGAGAGAATGTTGAGCACTGAAGACACTCCACTTGCAGTTTGTTTTCTTCTTGGCACAATTGGCCTTTGGGCAAGGAACTGCCCATGCCTCAACCACTGACAAGGTACATGGTATCCGGAAAAGGATAAAAAAGACACAAGAAAACAGACTGTCAAATCTTGCCAAGACAAGGTAAGATGGTTTTAAAAAATTTCCTTCCTCTAAAAATGGTCTGTCAGTTTCGCTAGGGCTTAGCCAAAGTTGGTTGCTTCAACATTGCAAATGAGACTTCGGGTGATAGCCTAGGTAGCCTGTTATCTCTGTCATTTGTTGTACATTTTTGAAAGTTACTTAATTACATTTCCTGCTTACTCAAGTAATATTATTTCCCTTCTTGTATTTTACATGGGGTTGAAGACTAGATAGTTGTAGTTACTTTCCTCTCATGACTTGGTCAAGTTATTTATTATACAAAACTTAAGCTCATTATGATAGGATAATTATTAAAACATTTATCACGTTTCTTGCTTGATATATTTGTTCTTATTGTATATAATTTTGTATTAGGCTTAGAACTCTATTATTTGAACAAAGGGGGGAGGTGCTGTAGGAATTCCTACTGCCAGTAGCCATTCCATTTGGGCATGGCCTCTTATACTATTTATGCTGATATAAAGCATGTATCCAGTCTCTTTTCTGGCTGAGGGATTTGGTTGCTGTTTTCTGTTCCAACAGAGAATATTGATTTGTGTGTCTACCCTTAAATAAATAACCGTCTATTTCTCAATTCTGAGCTAATGTGGGATTTCTTTTAAGAAAGAAATTTACACCTTCATTTACAACTGAACAAGGAGGCAGGTTTATGGTTTATAGCTGGGCAAGGGGTCTGGCTTAGCTAGTCTCAGGAGGAGGTCTCTGTAGAGTGGCAGTCTCAAGTTGTAAACATCTATGAGGAGGAAGAAGTGGTTATAGTTTATGTACATGCTGATCAAGAAACACTCATACATGGACCAGCGTAAGATTTAGCATCCTTCTGAGCCACATTCAGGGACAGGCTCTGTCATTTTGTCACTCCAGTCTGAGGCACTGGAGTCCTTTGAGTGATTATGCCCGTGCCAAACAATACACATTCACTTAAGACTTCATCCACTGTCCACAGAAACCCAGGAGATTATAAAGTACACTTCATGGTGAATCTGGGGGTCTTTTTCAAAGAAGAGTAACTATGGAAAAAGACTTGAGTTAACTGATACCTCCTGAAGACTAGAGACTCAAATGGTATAAAAGAAAAACAAGGAAGTAGCCCATGGTTGTCATGGTGTGAGGTGCTCCATCGAGCCCCCCTTTCCAACAATAGACCCAAACTGCTGTAATGATGAGAAAACATATTTTCTCCCTTAAGTTATCTTGCTAAAATACTTTGTCACTGCCATAAAGTCTGTCAAATACACGGTGCTCAGCTGTCATTCCTAACCATGGATAACAGGAAAACCAGGGCTTAGCATCATTGCAATTCTGCTCCTCTTCTCTTCAAACTCTTGAACCATAACTTAAGAAACATGTACATACAAGAATAGTATTTAATATTCTAGAGGTGCTTCAAGCCACAAAGCACCTCACACATGTCATTGTATTGAAAATATGTTTTCCAGATCCATCCATTTTCTGAAATTTTCATAATTTTATTTTTCTTTACTGCTGAGTAGAGTTCAAATGTGTCAATTTATCACGTGTTCATTACCCATATGTTGAATAACAAGAGGTTCCTGTTGGCTTCTGGACCTGTAGGACTTCATACCCCAATACTTCCTGCCCCCACATCAGGCATAGACCTCTCCTTACAAGTTACTCCTTCCCCCAACCTTACCCTCACCCTTGCCCCCACCCCCATGCTCACAACTTTTGCCCAGCAATCTTGTTTGCTTCCAATTTCCAGGAGGATCTATATATGTTTTTCTTTGGGTTCACCTTGTTATTTGGCTTCTCTAGGCTTGTGAACTATAGGCTTAATGTCTTTGTTTATGGCTAGAGTCCACAAATGAGTGAGTACATACCATATTCATCTTGTTGGGTCTGGGTTATCTCACTCAGGATAGTGTTTTCTATTCCCATCCATTTGTATGCAAAATTCAAGATGTCATTGTTTTTACTGCTGAGTAGTACTCTAATATGTATATATTCCACACTTTCTTCATCCATTCTTCCATTGAGGAGCATCTAGGTTGTTTCCAGGTTCTGGCTATTACAAATAATGCTGCTATGAACATAGTTGAACAAATGCTTTTGTAGTATGATTGGGCATCTCTTGGGTATATTCCCAAGAGTGGTATTGCTGGATCCTGAGGTAGGTTGATACCAAATTTCCTGAGAAACCCCCACACTGATTTCCAAAGTGGTTGCACAAGGTTGGATTTCCACCAGCAATGGATGAGTGTTTCCCTTACTCCACATCCTCTCCAGCATAGGTTATCATTGGTGGGGAGAGGAAAGGGAAGGGAGAAGGGAAGGACTGGCAAGAGCTTGGGGGAGTAGGAGGGTGGAGATGGAGGAAGGGCGGATATAGGAACAGGGAAGAAGATATCTACATTAAGGGAGTCATTTTAGGGTTGTCAAGATTCTTGGCTCTAGAGGGGTTCCCAGGTGTCCATGGGGATGTTCCCAGCTAGGTCCTTGGACAGCAGAGGAGAGGGAGCCTGAACTCTCCTTGCCCCATAATCACACTGATGATTATCTCGAATATCACCATAGAATCTTCGTCCGGCGACGGATGGAGATAGAGACAGAGCAACGGACTGAGATCCCAAGGTCCACTTGAAGGAGGGAGATGAGCAAGGAAGTCAGGACTGCGAAGGGTTGGTCCACCAACTGAGGCAGTGTGCCTGTTCTAATGGGAGCTCACCAAATCCAGCTGGACCAGGTCTGAATGAGCATGTGATCAAACCGGACTCTCTGATTG
Source organism: Alexandromys fortis (assembly GCF_014885135.2). NCBI lineage: Eukaryota > Metazoa > Chordata > Mammalia > Rodentia > Cricetidae > Alexandromys > Alexandromys fortis. Next base: position 62,053 of record NW_026067923.1, read on the forward strand.
TGGCTGACAATGGAGGCTGACTGAGAAGCCATTGATAAAGGCACTGGGACTTGTTTTTACGGCATGTTCTGGCTTTTTGGGACCCTAGTCTATATGGATGCATAGCTTCCTAGGCCTGGATATAGGGGGGAGGGCCTTGGACTTCCAATAGGGCAGGATTCCTGACCCTCTCTCAAGCAGGGAAGAGGAGGGAGGAGGGGGAGTGGGAGGGGATTGGGAGGAGGGAAGGAAGTGTAAATATTTGAATGGAAAAAGAAAAAAAGAAAAGAAAAATAAGTTACTCTTGTGCTTTTGGTCGCTGAGGTCCAATTTCTCCTCAGTCTTTTCCCTCAGTGTGACACATAAATCCGCAGGCAAATAACACACAGTTTCTCAATCCAAGCCTAGTGTCTGGTCACCTTGTGAACTTGCTGAATGTGGTTAGGAAGGAAGGGAGGTTCACCTTTCTGGAATATTTCTTCAAAACCAGAGGCATCTAATGAACTCATGCACACAAAGCTTTAGCTTTGGAGCACGTGACACCAGGGAGGGGAGGCCTGGCTTTGTCCTTTGTTTGCAGGGGCTGGGTCCTTGAGCGTGGACAAGTCTTTGGATATTATCTGTAAGACAGCCCAGGTGAGCTCTCATTATCTGCCCATGCAAGATGGGAACAATGTCGGCTCCGTGGCTTGCTCTAGAATGAAATAGCCTCGTCTAGACGTACTTTTCAGAACCTCACCGGTGTTTGTATGCCCTCAGTTTCTGTGACTCTTTCTTCTCAGTACAACACCCTCTCCAAGCGCTAACGTGGCTTCCTGGGGACCTCTGAACTGGCCAGCTAGATGAGCTGCTCTTTCTTTCCATCTGCAGTTTGTGAAATTTGGCCATGATGGAATTTTAAATTAAAAGAGCAACGGGTCACTTACTGAATGAGTATTCCTGGACTTGTACTGCCCAGACCCCAGAGGCTTGACAATCTGTGGCAAATTGACTTGACAGATGTGTATCGATGGCAATTTCTCAGTGAGCACTGTCCTAAATTAATTAATCACCAGGCAATTTAATCTAATTGAGTGCTGTTGCTGCACACAGAAAGCTTCTGTTTATAATGCTCGAGTCAGCCGGGTTTAAATTAAGTCAATTAAAGTGCTCTGTTCCTACCCACTTTTTTCAGCTGAACGTACCTAAGTGTACACAATACTCCACAGGGCATCTTCCTGTTATGAGCTTGTGTCTCTTTAATGTCCTTAGGTTAATCATTTTCAGGCACTGTTTGAGCTATTTTCTGCCGCTGCCTTGAAAAGCATTTGCAGTTCATTTGCAGGCTGCTGAGGGAAGCTGATGAGGTGGACATAAAAAATGGGAGCGAAGATCAGGAGGTCCTTGTTGAGGATAAGCAAACAGTGTGGCTTGGTGCTGTTGGTCAGCAGGTCACCAGTGAAAGCAGCCATGTCAGGGCCAGAGAAGGCTCATGTCAGCTGTTTATGAGCTAGAAGTTCCAGGAACGGATGGAATCAAGCAGATGGTGCAATCCTGGGTGGACAAGTTGATGACCGAAGGGCTCCTTTGTCTTGTGGATCTCTGAGAAACGTCAACCTCATTAGCCCTGTCCTCCCCAGAAAGCCCTAAATGTGTGTGCGAACACAGAGTGCAATTCTTCAGATAGACCGAGAGTCAGTGACACCATTAGCACCATAAGCCCAAATAGCATGCTCCCTTCATTCACAACCTGGGGTCGCCTCCTGCATTGGAGCAGGGCAAGTGGATTTTGGTTAAATACTATGAGATGTTTAGGGTAGGGAGGCAGGCTTTTGAGGAGAGGAGGCTCCACTGCAGCTGATCCTGCAGCTCTGTGGTCCTTGGAGCAGACTATGAGCTCCTCTGGATGTTCAGGGCTGCAGTGGAATGCAACCAGGGCATGTATTAGCCATCCTCTCTTCAAGAAGTGTGCAGTATAGCTGGGATTACACTCTGTCTTTCCCCTAGCATCTTCCTGTCTTTGAAAACTCTCCTTAGGAGGCTCTTTCTGGAGTGAAAGCACAGGTACGTGCTTCTTTCTCTCTGAGACACCTGCAAGATCCACCCAACACAAGGCCATTGCCTTTGTCTTGCCACGGATGGATACAAATGGCTCCGTGTTTTGCCAGATAGAGAGCTGGACATCCATGAAGAGTCAGGTAAAACGGAAGGAGTTCAGACCTGGGTGATCTGGCACCAAGCCTGCATTCCTCTCCTGCTGCAGCCTCTTGACCTCTTGAGTTACTTGGTCCACCAGGTAGTGAGCACTGGCAGGTTAGGCACTAAGTTCCCAGGAGGTCCTTTTTCTGCTCAGGACAGGAGAAGATAAGGGTTGGGTCTCTAGCTGACACTCACTCTAGAAAGCAAAGAGAGATGCAAGTGTTCCTTCCATTGGGGTTGGGGACCTGAGGACAGACAGATTCTCTTGCAGTTCATTTCTGGAGGTGACAAGAGGCACCTTCTAGACCCCTAGTCCTTATCATTGACTCACACGCTGGCTTTATGGACTCTTGCCCAATGGAAGCCTGTGAGCGTTTCAGTCCTTTAGCTGAGCAGCAGTCAGTGCCACCAAGAGAGACCTGCTCCAGACGCGGAGCAGTCAGTGCCCCAAGAGAGACCTGCTCCAGACTCTGAGCAGTCAGCGCCACCAAGAGAGACCTGCTCCAGACGCGGAGCCCCCAGACGCTGACATTCAAAACATCTACTGAGTGAGAGAAGAAAACAGCATCTCAGTAGCAGACCCTCGAGGCTAAGCTTTCTCTGCTGTCACTGTGAACTCTCGTGAAGATTGCGGCTGTTGCGCTACTGGGAATGCTGGAGGAAGAAACAGATCGTGGGAGAAGCTGTGGTTTTCCCCTCAAAGCTGCTGTTTTGACAAGGCGAAATTGAGTATGAAGATTGGGATTTTTTTCTCTTTTGTTGGAGTAGAGTTATGTTTAAAAAACAAACAAACTTAAATCTTAAAAGGTGAAGTAAGCTCCTGTGCAATGTAGCAAAAATATAAACTCCAAGACTCCAGATGGAATATGCACCAAACAACAGGTAGTCAGCCAAGTTATTTGGTGTTTTAAAATGTATGAGGTCAGGGAAACTTTTCATCTTGGTTACTTAGAAGAGCACATATGACAATATAAATGCACATACATACACACTCATATGCATATACACATATATATACATCTTCACATATGTACACATACACTCACATACATATCCATATAGGTTTATATGTACTCACAAAACATACACACATACACTCACATATATAAACACACAGCTTCCTCTCTCTCTCTATATATATATATTATTTAATAATTATTCTTTTTTAAGAAATGACTCCTCTAAACTTCCTCTTGTGTCTTATGGGTACATTCTAAAACAGCTGTGGACCAAGTTCATACAGCTCCTATCCAGACACAAGAGGGGATGGACACAGGCAAGGATGGCTTGTCTGATCCCTGCTTGTGTCAAGAGCCAGAATTGAGGTTGGCAGAGCTGAGCCTGAGTCATTATCCAGCTCACTCACAGTGTGCTGACTTCAGAAGTCTGTCCTTCCATTCGCGTAGGTGCTATGTCCCCTTTCTTTTTTTTTAAAAAAAATTAATTTTTTATTTATATATATATTTTATACACTCTGCATGCACACCTACAGGCAAGAAGAGGGCATCAGATCCTAATACAGATGGTTGTGAGCCACCATGAGGGTGCTGGGAATTGAACTCAGGATCTCTGGAAGAGCAGCCAGTGCTCTTAACCTCTGAGCCATCTCTCCAGCCCCAGCTATGTCCCCTTTCTCAGCGCTCCTCTTTTCATTTTATTTTCATGTTTCCTTTCCGATAAAGGCCAAGGAACAATCTGCGCACAGGTGCTGTCATTGCATTTGTGCCATTGGTTTGGATGCTGCTGTGTTTGCTAAGCCCTTGTGGAGGTTCTCTTGTTTCATAGAATGGGGGCTTTTCTCCCTTTGGTGTGATGGTAATAACAGAAGTAGCTTCTCACTTAGAGCCCTTAGTCAGACACTCTGGGAAAGTTCTCTCTTGATCAGTCTCTATGCTGTCTATAGATAATGGAGGAAGGACCTAGGATAAACTACAAATGAAAATTAAAACCAGACAGAAAATTTTAAATGTTACAGAAATATGATGAAAATGGTAGAATCAGATAAAATGATAAAAATTTTCTAAAGGGAACACAGTATGCCTAAAATTACAGACCGAATATAAATCAGCAGCAGGAGAGGCAAAGAGCAGCGTCTAAAGGTGAGTGCAGAAGATGAAGGAGAAAATATTCAAAGAAGGTGAGAAGCAAAATGAGGAATTTAGAATCACCCAGAAGAATAAATAAAGACAACGACAAAGTAAAATAGAAAGGCAAGAAGATTGAAAAAGAAGTCATGTATAAAAGATGAGTTTTAAATAATTAAAATTTTACTCCCAAATAAATGCAGGTTTGAAGATTACTAATAAGGCAGTAAACATGTACAAAGAAACAGCTCAGAGAGATGTTAGTGATAACCTCTGCAAACAAAACTGACAGCCACTGAGTGTGCTTTTACAACCTTTTCTACACACTAGAAGGTATTACCGAATTAGCTTCAAAAGTGAAATGGCTTAGCAATCTTCTAGCTGAGTTGACATGCCATAGTGTAGAGTCTCTGAGTAGGAGGCCCAGGTCCCTAATGAGTAGCAATGCTTTAGGGAGCGAGAGGGGTGTGTTTCCAGCAGGAAGTCCACCCAGGAGTTTGAAGTGTAGGTGAGGTGCGAGGGTAAGGACAGAGGTTCAGGTGGGCCAGCTAAATCACCCCCAGCTTCTTCTCTGTAATGAAAGCATTACACAGGAAAAAATGATAGCTACGGTGCCGATACAGCATGAAGAAGTATTGCTATGGAGACTTGACTGTAGAAATAGGAGCGATGGGTCGCTTCCTGCTACCCGGCTAGCTTTACCCAAAATAATTACACGGAAACTGTATTCTTTTAAACACTGCCTGGCCCATTAGTTATAACCTCTTATTGGCTAGCTCTTACATATTGATCTAACCCATTTCTAATATCCGTATTGCCACTTGAGTGTGGCTTACCAGGACGAGTCTAATGGGCAACCATCTCGGAGAGGAGAGCTATGGCGACTGCCTGACTCGGCTTTCTTTCTCCCAGAATTCAGTTCTATCTACTCTGCCTATCTAAGCTGCTGTCCTATCAAAGGCCAAGCAGTTTATTAATTAACCAATGAAAGCAACAGATAGACAGATGACCCACCTCCATCACTTGATTTCTTTTTCTTTTTCTTTTTTTGATTTTTTTCAAGACAGGGTTTCTCTGTAGCTTTGGAGCCTGTCCTGGAACTAGCTCTTATAGACCAGGCTGGCCTCAAACTCACAGAGATCCACCTGCCTCTGGAGACTTGATTTCTTATGTGTATTTGTGTATTCTGTGTTTGTGGATACACATTCGTGCTCAGATGTGTGTGCATGTAGAGGCCAGTGGTCAACTTTGGGTGCTGTTTCTTGGGTGCCAGCCACCTTATTATTTTTCAGATAGGGTCTCTCCCTGGCTTATAGTTCATCAAAGAGGCCGGGCTGTTTGTCAGTGAGCTCCAAGATCCACCTCTTTCCACTTTCCCAGAGCTAGGATTGCAAGCAAGCACAATGCCTGATCTTGTTTGTTTTGTTTTGTCGTTGTTATTGTTTTATTTTCACAGGGCTCTGGAGATAAAATGCAGGTCTCTATGCTTACATGAAAAACACTTCACTGACTGATCTGCCTCTCTGACCTGAGGCATTTGGTCTCTGTACCCTCTGGAAAGTCTGCTGCAGAATAGAAGAACAAGTATCCAGATGTCCCGTTTCTTCAGGTTGTGATGGGCTGTCCAGGATGGTGGCATCAGCCTACCAAATTCCTTCTTATGTGAGGGGAGGGTGGCTCAGGACGCTGCCTTTGAAATAAGCCCTTGAGTTAGTCTTATGACTAGGAGCATTCGAGCCAGTGGGACAGCAGGGTAGTTTCGTGCTGCAAAGCGGGAACTCCCTGAGAAAAATGGGGTGCTTAGTGTTGAAGGAAGCAGCTGGAAGAATGCACAGATCTACAGACAAAGTGATCCCCACAATCTGAAACTTTTTGGCTTAGGTAGTTCCTGAATCTTAAAGCATTTATAAGAACGTCCCTGAGGTTACATACTCAGTATCAACAGCTATGAAGGCCCTCAACTAGCCAAACTGCTAGTTATGCATTGAACTGTAGGGATGTGATCTTTTCTGGTGCTACAGGTACCTTGAGTCATCCCTGCTCCTGTAAGTAACCTCGGTAAACTCCCTTGTGCTCTAAGCTAGACCTGGGTGGGATCTTTCTTTGCTCTTCTGCTTGGGTCTTATCTTGGGTGAATAAGGAAAATGCACACAACAATACCTCCCTCTGTTCCACCAAGGTTTCTGTATTCCTGTCCAAGAATAGACTATCCTTTCCATTATTGCCTGAGAATGCATGTTTCCCGTCCCTTTGCCTTCTTCATCTCAGCTGCCTAAGAATGCCTGGCAGGATTATAGATGGGGGTAGAGGAGGGATAATTTCCTCATCAGCAGCTTAGCTTCTGCTTCAGCACCCAGTGTGGAGCTGGCTGTATGTAGCAAAGGCAGCTGATAATCCAATGGCTATTTGCTTACTCTGACATGCAGGCTATGTTCTAGTAAGATCATAGTTGCCTCCAATGGCAAATGAACTGGTCAAAAATTAACATAAAAATGGAGTCCTCTTCCATGTGACTGTAACTAAGATAGCTTTATTAGATGAGCTAAACCAATGACCATTAGTATATAACCTACATGAAAACATCGTCATAAAACACAGCAAAGAAACAGATATGAGTCTTAAGGGTATCTGCAAGGCTGGGAGTTGCAGGAAAGGGTTCAGTTGCATAATACGTCCACCAGGCATTGTCTGTAGATGTGTATTCATGTGGAAACCTTACTTATAACATGGAGTTTCACCTGAAAGTATTTGTGAAATTTCTGCTGCTTTTCAGTTCTCTTGGGTGTATGACAGAAACTCAGTATATTTTAAAACACTGGGAATTATTTGACAAGGAACCTAGAATATGATAATTTTTGTGGTGACTTTTGTCTCACAGCATGGCTACTCTTTGATGGTGGCTAGCACATATAGAAGTTTCTGGAATGTTACATGAGGCTACTACCACTTACCTCATTGAGGCCAGCCTAAGTTATAGACCCCTGGGCAAGTACATGCTGGTCTCCAGTGCGAGAGGATGATGTCAGGTTTCCTCTCTACAACTTTTGAGAAGGGCAGTGTATTTCTGTGCCGACTTAAGTCAGAACCTGCAGCGTCCCCTTGGACTGTGCTCCCGTGTTCTCCTGGAGTTCCCTAGCCAGTGAAATGTCACAGTCAAAACTGAAGGCTCCCCTACTCAAGACCCAAGTCTTGTGAAGTTTGAGGAAAGGGCTGCCTACATTACGTGGAACCAGATGGGAACATTTGCTGAAAGAAGCAGGTGTCTAGTAGCATCAGCACGGGCACATGTGAACACCAGCACGCTGGGTCGCTAGCACAGAATGTCTGTAAGTGATGGTCAGAAAACTCACAGCGTCATCCCATTTGGTCATTCTGCCTCCACGGGTGGTAATTTTGCCAATTTGGGTTCCGACTATGAATGACTACTCGGTCCTTCTGCTCCGGGATGTCTTCTAGCTCTGAATACCTCTTTTACTAGGTTGGCTGAGAGGAAACAAAAACCTGGAGCCACTCAGTCTCTGGTGAAGGGTAGAAAATCTTGGTCAAGCCACAGTTCTATCAACCTATCCTTATCACTTCACTTGGTAAAGTGACTGGGAAGAAGGTAATTATTTTCAGAGGAGAATCAGGCCTGTCCCAAGCTGTTCTTGTCATAGAACATGGACAGAGTTTGTTGTGGAAAATGAAAGCATATAGTCAAGCTGCTGTAATACCCATCTAAAGAAACCTAATAATAAGATATTATGTACATTATATTGGAAAGTTATTTTTAAAAAATATATTGGATTTTAACAATTTTGGTTTCTAGATTTTTCTCACTGTAACATTTTGGGATCTTCTGAGCCCCTTTTTTACATTCCCTACCTATACTTGGAACCCTTCTTTTGTAAAGGATTCAGATATGTGCCACTAAGTGCCCCAGGTCCCTATGTGGGTTGGGCCCTGGGAAGACAGAGACCTTGACCCTGTCTATGCTTTGTCTCAGTATCTTTGTGAGAAGACACAGAATAAGAGGTACAATAGTTTCTTTGTTACGCTGCTTCAGTTACAGCCTTTCACTGTCTTCTTTTGTATTTTTTTAATCATTTATCTTCTGGAACTCAATAGGATTTTCCCAATTCAGAAACCTTCCTTAAATTCCTAGGAATGGGAGGAAGTAAAGTTATTTAACAATTCCTAGCAGAGCGGTGGTGGTGTATGCCTTTAATCCCAGCACTCGGGAGGCAGAGGCAGGCGGATCTCTGTAAGTTCGAGGCCAGCCTGGTCTACAAGCAAGTTCCAGGACAGGCTCCAAAGCTACAGAGAAATTCTGTCTCGAAAAACCAAAAAACAAACAAAAAAGCAACAATAACAAAAAAAAACAAAAACAAAACAATAACAACAACAAAAAAGAAACACTTCATGGTAACTCCAGCACTGTCATTATAAGGAACAGGAATAAAAAGTATAAGAAAATGTAAAAAACAAATGAAGAGTCTTCTCCGCAAATCCCAAAACTACAATTTATTTATTTATTTATTTGGTACAATGACAACAGCTTAAAATGGACCATTCCTTGAGTTAGTCTAAAGTTTAAAAATGCGGCTTATTGGTGGTCTGGGTGATAATTTCTCTTTTACTCCTGCAGCCAAGTCTGTGGAGATTCAGGAATCGGGAAAGGATAGTCAGGGTTCAAGTCAGTTGTCTTTTCTGCCAGAAATGGTAACCCACCTGGTTTTCTATTTGTTTATGAAAGCAGAGCTACGCTTTATGATTTTATGGCCTCTGAAGACAACGTCTTAATTTTGGTATAGAAACTAAAACTAACCACATAGTTTTATTGCTTTTTAGTTCTGAAACAGTTACTGCCTATTTTATTCATTTATTCATCAAAAAACCATTCACTGAATAACTACTGTCTGCTAGGTATTCTTCAAAGCACTTCACAGACGGACCCAGGAACAAAACAGGACAAGAAGAGTTATGAGTGTCAGTAAAACAGGAAATGGCTGTAGGCGGTGCTTTCTTTCTTTCTCTTCCTTCCTTGCTTCCTTGATATTTTTTTTTTTATAATATAGCCCTCAGAGGGTAGAGGGATATTTATGAACAAGATCTAAAGGAAGAGAAGGAGCAAGTCATGCAGGTGCAGGTATGGGGTGTCAGGAAGGGGCACGTGTTGAGGATATTCTGTGTAAAGCATGAACTAGATTCAAGTTAACAGAGAAAAACAGGTCAGAGAAGGAATTATGGGGGCTGGAGAGGGTCAACAGGTAAGTAGGGCAGATTACTTGGGTGGCTATATTGGTCACATGACTGTTATTCTGAGGGAACTGGAGGATGTTGTGGAGGTTAGTGGAAGAGTGGCGTATTTTGGCTTGTCTTTTGAAAGCATCATGCCAGGTAGAACGTGACCTGGCCCAGATCACTTTCTATATACCAAGTCTAAGAAAGGCCACATTACTAGAATATGGTATATGAAAGAGTAAAATTAGGAGTGATGAGGAGATTTTTCCAGTGCGCAAGGATGGGGTTGACATTGTGCCAATCTGGGGAAGATCATGAATTGTTTATTTCTTATTTATTTATTTTTGTGTGTGTGTGTGTGACACCGTACTCATCCACATGAAGATGCTCATTAGGAAATGAAGCATATCCTCGGGAAGGAGGCCAGGGATGGAGATGAAAGTGTGGCCTCTGCTGTTGTGAGGTGCTCTTTAAGGCTCCAAGGTTGAAGATATTCACCTAGAAAGGGACTATCCAGTACTAGCTGTTAGCACATGCCAGCGAATGGGGAAGTCCAGTGCATAGGAGCTGTCTCAAGAAGCATCTCCTGGCTGTGACAAAGACCTCAGAGAAGCAGCACACAGCCAGAGTTGGTACCTGCACTGGATGGGGAGGCAGCCACTGATAACCCTCTGCAAAGCCACTATCCTGGGGATGAAGGACTGGTGTAGGAGGTCCTTCTGTTTGTGTGTTGCTTTCATTGGATAATGAATAAAGAAACTGCCTTGGCCTAATTGATAGGACAGAATTTAGGTAGGCAGGGTAGACAGAACTGAATGCTGGGAAGAAGGGCAGAGTGGCAGACACCATGGATCTCCTGCTTGAGATGGGGGCTGGTTAGAATCTTGCCGGTAAGCCACAGTCACGTATCAATACACAGATTAATAGAAATGGGTAAAATTAAGATGTAAGAATTAGCCAATAAGAAGCTAGAGATAATGGACAGTGTTTAAATGAATACAGTTCTGTGTGGTTATTTTCGGGTGTAAGATAGCCGGGCGCCTGGGACGACAAGCAGCCTGCTCCTCCTGTTACAAAAGACTGATTTAAAATAGCTCAGAGGTTAAGGGAAAAGATTCAGTTAGTGAGTGCACACAGTTCCTCCAGGGAAGTTTGTCTTTGAAAGGGAGCAGACCCACAGATGGAAGTGAAATGGGGTAGCGGGGCCAAGGGTAGGGTTGTGCCACAGGACGCTGTATCATCAGGGGTTGAAACCCTCCTGTGGAATGGAGGGCATTGGCAATGCTGAAGAGAAGGCGGTGGGGTGAAGCAATGGCCGTTGTTTGAAAAGGATGTGGATGACACGCCAGGACCAATGGGAAGAACTATGGCTTTGGGAGCTTCTGTCCTCATCCTACGGTCATTGATAATAAGTTTCACTAGACAGCACCAGGAAAATGAGAAGCCAGGGTTGTAGTGCGCGGAGATGTAGCGCGCACCATGGTGCTGTCATGTCAGGGGCACGGAGCCTGGGCGCCGTTTGCTGTTCCACGTCAAACTTGACAGCTTGTGCGCAACTTGACAGACAACTTGTGCGCATGCGCGCCCACAGCCCATGCGCACACGCGCGCGCGAGCCCCCCCCCCCCAACGCGGGGAGTATTTCGATCTGGCCATCCGATCTGGCCAATCATAATTTAAGCACGATCACTCCATTCTGGCCTGAGCCATTGGGTTGATGACACGTCAGGGCTTTGTCTGGCACCCTATATATTCTTCTGCTTCACGGGGACGGGGTCTTTTGCCTCTTTACAACCTAAAGTGTAAGTGCTCCAATAAAGTGTGTTCTGAGAAGAATCCTGTTGCGGTCGTCTCATCTGCTGGCGGGAGCGGCGTGCTGCACAGGGTGTTTGTAGCAGTTTCTAAATGGATATCAAAAAGGATCAAGGATTCGGAAGGGTGGTGCAGGAAGTGGCAGCGGGCCAAGGGCTGAATACGAGAGCAACACAGGAGAGTGTCTGGGAGTGGGGGTGGGGGCTCAGAGCCTTTCTCGGTAGAGGAAAGAGTTTCAGAGAAGTGGGTATTGGGAGAGTGAGGTGGGATTTTGATCTGGAAATGGCAGTGAGGAATTACCATGTGTCTCGTTCCTGTTACTACTCCGGCACACATTTCCTCTGTAATAATGTATCGTAGCGGGTCTGGGACTGTGCGGCTAGGGAATCTTTGGCTTAGAGCTTACCAAAGTCATCCCAACTGCAGCAGGAGCGTCTGTAGGAAGCATTTCTTGAACTGTTGTATTAGTGACGGAAATGAACACTTGACAGTTTCGACTGGAAGAATTCTTCAGGAAGATACATAGAAGTACAACTATATCCAGTTTTGCAGAATTTTGACCATTCAAGACACTTTTGCAAATAAGAGCTTTAAAAATGTAACCACTCATAGGCACAGCAGAGGAATACTTTCTAGTATTAGAGACTTGCTATCTCTCTGCAGCTGCACTAACAGTTTAAGACAGCTAAAATGTAGAAAATGAAACGTGTTTAAAACATGTAGTTTTCCAGTGTGCTCAGCTGCTGTCCTTTCCCTTATGGCTGCTGCCCTACATGTAAAATTCTGACTCAGGAAACGTTCAGGTCCCTTAAACAAACAACAGTATGCTTGAACCTGTGGGAAGGGATAAGCAAAGGGCAGCCGAGGCATGGGCGTTTGCTGGGTCTGATAGTGATCCACTGCTGGCAATGAACACTTGCTTCCCGTCAGCACTTGCCAGTCCTTCGTTCTGCAAAGCAATTTGCTGTCTATAAGAGTCATGCAGAGTCAGCGAGTGGGTGCAAAGACGATCACACACAGCCAGAGGTTGGAAAGCTCAGGGAATATATTTTTTTTTATTATTTTCAATTGTATGATATAGATTTCACCCAAATGTATAGCAAGACTTTGATCTGACTTAAAACAGTACAAACCTCATCCAGAAATCTTCTGTTTAGAAACTGTAGGGGAGACCTTTGTTGTTTTGTGTTGTGGGCTTTCATGGGCTGGCGTGTGCAGAAGAATAAATCTCAGGTGGTCTAATGCTATGCACATTGCTGACTATCACAAATGTTTATGGAGAAACTTCCAGGCCAATGGCACAGTATGGAAATAAAGATGACACTGGAGAATTCTTGGCAAAAGTGGAGATGCTGTCAGCTCGGGACCTGTGAACGGTGAGGGACGTTTACTCTCTGCTGGGCTCTGGAAAAGAGGTCATTTTATGGCCACACTGTGTGAGACTCATGGGAAGACAGCTCATGTTAGGGTTCCTCATACTGCTGCAGTGAGCAAGGCCAAATACAATGGCATTGATGAGACATCCCAGCCAGTAAATGAAGAACAATTGGACTTTAGGGGCTAAATTTTGTGTCATAGTCTTTTGTGTAGTCTCAGAGAAAGCAAGTTCTTAGCTCATTAGATGTATAATTGCTTGGGACACTTAGATTTAATTTTGGGGGGGAATGAACTAAAACTAAGTTGATAATTTACAACTGTCGAGTACCAGAGAGTCTCTGGAATGTTTGGAGCATGGGAGATTCTTTCTTCATGCTGACCAGCACGCTAAGGTCAAAGTCTCACGAACACCTGTATCTTCTTTCTTAGCAGGGATGCAGCACATTGTATACCGCCAAGCAGTCAGCACAGAGGCAAGGGTGCCGGTTCACGTGGACTTTCCAAGACAGCACACACAGACAGCTTGCACGGTTCGAGGATGCAGTGACATGACCTCGTACACACAAAAACAGTAGGGAGAGCAGTTTTTAAGGAGAACTCTGTGGACAGTGAAGTCAGACTTCGGCCCTTCGTTGTCAATGGACAAAACCCAGATGGCTCCAGCCTGAGTATCACACACACCCTCTTGCTAAACTACTGTACAGGAGGGACCAGAGACACAGCCATCAGGGCATCACAAGTGCACACAGAGAATTGTTAGAAGTAGTGACAACCAGAAACTACAACGGCTTTGAAAAATGTGGACTCGGTGCAAGGTCTGTTAGGTGTGCATCCCAGAAAGCCATGGTTGCGTTAGAAGCAGGGGACCCTGTCTTAGTGGCCTCCTGAGAGTTTGCCTCAAACTGTCTTTACCCTACTGAATAAGAATCATAATCATACAAACAAGTCTAAGTCTTAAAGTATAAAATTCCCCCAGAAAGTTACTGAGCTCTAACTAAAGCTATTAGGTTTCACGTGGTAGTCAATATAACTGTTGCTTGTATGCTGTGGGATTCTACATATGATCTGTACAGCATCCCAGTCCATCTACCTCCAGCTTTCTCTGGATATAGGAATCTAAGCTACAATGTCCTGGCTGGCACTTAAGCACAGTGGTCTCTTCCTAGGTCCTACTCCCACATTATGGTGTGAGCACGCTCAGTGGGTTTGCTGATGGTCAGCAATTTAGCGTGTTGAGGATGCACAGGGGTACTAAAGCTTTATTTTGGGAAGCCTCTTCTTTCTTGTAGAAAAGCAGAAGTCCGAATAATTTCTAGGAACAAACCTTTTAAAAGGCAAGATCAAAACAGAAGAAATTTTAAATTACAATAGGTAAAGAGATCACACCCACCAGAAAAAAAAATAGAGAAAAGGAAATCCACCTCCAAATTTGGAAACTGTAAGATGAACCACAAGGGCACCATTCTAATCTGCTTTGCATGACCAAGGTATCACAATGTAGGGTTGAGACCTGTCATAACTACTGGAATATTTACTTTTGAAGATAACTGCTTCAAGGAATTCTATAAATGTGTTTTAAGGGGCAGAGATTTGCGGGTCTCTTTTAGATTTGATTTTGCCTTACGCTCAGTGCAAAATATTTGTACAAAAATATAAAAGGCATGGCTTGATATTTAACGTCTGTGTTTTATTTTGTTTTGTTGGCACCAGAAAAAAGCTCATGTTATGTAATGTCACTGTCCATACTGTAAACAAGACGGCATTAATATGCTTTCTTATGATTTTTGTTCCAATGAATCTAGATTTTAAAAAATACATTCACAAACTACCTTATGTTTAAACACAATGATTCCCTTTTATTTCTTAACTGTACCCAATGTCCCACAATAAAAAATCATTTAAAGCTGTGTGTTTTGGATGTATCACGTAGAAATAAGAATGAAACAAAACAAAACATAAAAACGAAGATCAGTTTGCAACATAATTTAAGAAGGCTCTGGTTCAAACTGTCACAGCAGCAATATAAAGAGCTGGTGGCAATCACGTCTGGAGACAAGACCCAAATCCACATTATTTAATGTTCATATCAGCATCCAATTTTCGCAGTTGCTAAATTTAACCCAGAGCTCTTGCTGAATTTGTCCCCTAGAATTTGTAAAGACAGTGTTATTCAGCAGCATAACCCCAGTAGTAAAAATGAGAACGGGAGGATTTCATTGCTTCTGAGAGCTAAAGGGACCATGATGGGTTCATCCTGGGGATGCCTGGAGACCACCCTCATTGCACACCTGTGTGTTACCTGCTTCAGATAACTCCACATGACCTTACTCTCGGGGAGTACAGAATAAGCTGTAGGTTGGAACTCTGAATATTTCCCCTTCACATCCCCTTTGGCCAAACCACCAGATTAAAAAGGTACCATTCCCCTAACCTATGCTTCGTTCTCATTAATAGTCCACTAGCTGCTCATTTGTTTAGGCAAAATCAGTAGGATCACGATCTTTGTTTTTCTTTTCTGATCCATTTACAGTAATTGCAATCTTTAAAAACATACTTCATTAGGTTTTGGTCATTGGAGATTTTTTTTCTTCCTCCAATTTTTAAAGAACAATTTGGTCAACTACTGTTTTGAAAATATTCAATACAGCTGAGATTGCCCAGTTGAGCTCTCTATATGTCTCCTGGAGATAACACTGCTGTGATGAACAGAGAAACGAAACCAAACAAAACGAGGTAGGTTAAAACAGGAAGCACAGCACAGATACCATTTCGCAACACCTGGATACCATAGGCGGCCATGCTCATAGCTTTGGGAAGAATCCCAGCCAGTCACATAAAGGGTCAAATCATTCGAGTAAGGGTTTAGAAGGACACAAGTCAACCGGAACTAAACACATACACACCTCTGCACAGATGTTGTTAACAGTATGTTGGGAAGTTTAGAGGAACATAACGTGATTAGGGTCTCAGAATTTTGGCCAAAGCCTTGCCTTCAGGTCCCCTAAAGTCTGAGCTGTTGGTACCTGCAGTGTCTGGGGCAGGCTGGAGAGTCTAGTCCCTTGACCCAGTGCGAACACAGGCAGCTCAGAAACTTTTATTAATAATTCTTCTTTGTCACAGTTTTTATCTTGAGAAAGTGGCACCCTTGGGAGGGAGCTGGGTTTCCAGAGCATGGCTGTCATGTTAACCCCAGCTCCAGGAAAGATTCTCCATCAGTCTCAGTCCTAACAAAGCCCAAACGATGGGACCTCTTAGCAGGGACGCTTTGTGCCTTGAAGAAAGAACGCATGTGTATTTACATAGACATATTAGCTCATTTCTCAGAAGTTCCTTCGGGGTGACCCACCTGTCATCCCATGTTTCGCCCTGATCTCTTGCATAATAATCAAGGGACAATGGCATCCCAGAGTCCCTCCACAGTCACAAGACCATTCAACTCAGTGGCATCTCTGTCCCATTCAACACCCTCCATCCAGAAAGGGCCATATCAAAATACGGCCTGCCAGACTCACAACATAGCAGTTGGTTTTATTAGATTAAGGCTAGTAGTTTAGCCATTTAAAATCTATTTCCCCAGAGAGGAGAAAACCAGCTATTTTGCTTCTCTTTCAAAAATTCATTAGCCAGTAGCAATTAAAAAAAAATCAACAACAAAACATCCTCTTGGGTTGGTGAAGGCAAGAGAATTCTTAAATTACCCGACAACGCGGTTATGGCCTTCAGTACAGGGAGATAAGGTACATTTATTGTGCTGTCTCTCACTACCGGGAATTGGAGATTTTACAACATACCATATACTTAAAGCTAGCAGGCAGACAGAATTTAAAAAAAGTCTAATTTCCCAGTATGCATTCTTTCCCCATTCTTACAAAATAAGGGGGTAAAGAAAAAAAAGTTTAAAAAAATCCCAGACCGAAAGAACTGAAAAGTCAGCACAAACACAGCTTAATCATAAAAGCACACAATTTTGTTTCTATCCCTAACTCCGAAGGGCACAAGGTCCAACTGTGTCCACAGACAATGCAGCATCCTCGGCATCTCCCGGACATTCCTGCCACCTCTTTCTCTCCTTCTCAACCAGGCTGCAACACTGAAAGAGGGACTCTATTGGGAGGGACGGAGGGAGAGGAAACGGGAAAGCGGGATGTTCAACCAGGCCTTCTGAGTCTGCCTCTAGACTGGCAAACGTCCACATGAGTTATGTTCTCTTACATTAGAAAGAACACCATGAAGATAAGTGCCAAGTGCTCTTCCGTTACCAGTTCATCATGGAATTTCTGTTGAGGGTCATGAAAAACACTTGGCTACTTCCTCCAGATCGCACGGATGCAAAAAATACCTGTTTGGAATTAAAAACAAGTTAGTTCAACTTCGTGGGTTTTTTTCCCCCTTCTCTTCTTCAACTGTACAGCCATTTTTCTCTCACATGTCCTACCCTTGCAACACATTCAGTTAACTTTCCCTGGCCAGTGCTTATAGTGACATTTCAGACAGTGCATTGCATGGAAATCCTCCTGCCCTTATGTTTTCTCAGATTATTATTTATTGCTGGACTTCTGGCCTGGGACAATGATTATTTCTACAAAGGTTTCGGGACACTCTTTCTCTCCCTCGTGAGTGACATGGAGGCAGATGAAAGAGAACCCCTTAATTCCCAAACTTATCGACAGTTGTACAACTTTGATGTTCAATTTTTAAACTTAAAACCAAAGATAGAGTGCTTATGGTTGTCTAGGCTAAGGTGTTAGATGCCTGCCCAGCCTGGTGCCTCAGGGTATGCTGATGCTGGCAGATCCCAAGCCAAAGGAGATAATGACATTAATAAGCGGAACCACAGCCCATTAGGTTTGAGCCCGTTCAATCATTTTATCAAAGGCTTGGGAAAAGTGTGCAGAATTCAGATTACTGCTTGCTTGAGCTGAATGTCAGTGAACCACTGCCCCAGGCAAATAATATCTGGGGCTGTGCAATAGCCCTTCAATCAGTCAGTGTTTGTGGTCTGAGGAATGAGTATTCGTCCCTAGTGCTACTTTGTCCTCATGGTTCCTTAAGAAGCTTGAGGAATTGCCTGACATTTAGCTGATGCTAGAGAGGGAAGTACAGGTACTTACTCTATGGGTCAGAGACTCGAAATAGGGGTGACAGTGAGGGTTTGTTGAAAGGAAGGGTCACTGTTGTCCCCATCTGTGCATTCAGGGACTAAATTAGAGACCCTTGCCTGAGAGTATGGGCTGGCCAAGGCCTGCTGGGATATGTCGTCAAGAACGGCAGGGCAGCTGTCCATACCCAGACATTTCATCTCTTGGGTTCTAGGCCTGTAGAAGTGTTGGAATCGTACTTGCTAAGTCTAGTTTCTGACACGGTCTGGTAAATCCCCTAGAACCATCCTTGTCTCCCCGAGCTGCCATCCATTTGATCACACGAGGTCGTTAGCAGCTAGCCAGGGTCACAGAATCCAGACCCATATTACCAGGGTTGAATGAAGACCAGTCTGGCCTCTGAGGAACTGGGGTGAACAAGGAGATATAAACAGCTCAACCCACTGCATTCCTTCCTACAGGTGTTCAAATCTGCTGCTCGGGGACATGGTTGTTAGGCTGACTATAGTCTCAGAGCATGGGTTCACAAATGTAGATTAGCTACTAGGAGGGCAAAGGAGAGCATGGTCACCTCAGTGGACTCCTGTGGGGTGACCGATCATGCTGGACAGACATGGCCACTTACATTAGAACGTAGCCCCCCTGTGACATGTCAGGAGACTCATGGTTGGAATGAGACAGGACATGGCAGGAGTTGAATTTGTGATTTTGTTTCTTGGCAATGAGTGGCAGTTTTTAGAAGTTCATCTACATGTCAGATGCTTTCCACTTAAGGGTGAATAGAATGTGAAAGCTAAGTCCCAACAGTGTCTCTATGAAAGGCCTAAAGGTAAAACCATGAGGCTGACCCATTGTGAGATGGTGAATGATGGGCCAGCTGCTCTAAGCGCATAGGAGAGTCTGCAATGGTTGTTAATCATCAGAGGCCCACAGGCCACAGCAGGTACTAAGAGTTTACAAGGAAAGTTTAGATGTTTTATGTTGGTTTGGATGCATGAGTTATAGATTCTGAATGTTCACACGAATCAAGTCAGGCAACACCATCTCAAGATACCCTATTGATCCCTTAATACAGTTATGACTCGGCAGCATCAAGGAAAATGAAGGTTTCACAGGTACCTGGAGGTCTCTTAAAAGGCAAACACTAAAGCAAAGTTGAAACGGATTTACCTTATCATTTCTTTCACATAGAAACTTTAACCTTTGAGCTCGCTTATGCATAAACACTCCATCCAAATGTCCTGTTTCCACTGACCGGATCTCAATAGCTTTCTCGCCCCAGCCCATTATCTGATTGGAATGAATGTAGGCTGTCAAAAGGAATTTCCAAAACTGCATTAAAAACATTAGATGGGCAACACGCACAGCATCTGTTCACATCTTAAGCACAAACAAAGGACAAAGGACTTGAGGTCAAACAGACAAAGCAAGTCTTACAGTGTTAGTCACAGATTTTTTTTTTCTTTTTGGTGTGGACTCAAATGGTTGTTTCACACTTCTTGATTCTCATTTCATTGGGGGGGTGTAACTGCTGAAGGAGATAAGGAATGGTCAACCTACCCACAGAAGTGGGCATTTCTCCCCACTGGAGCACCACATCCTTCGTGATCCGGCCGTAGGTGTTCACATACACCCCCTCGTCCTCGTAGCAGACCAGCATTTCCATTCCATCCGTTTTGGGCAAGATGACGATGGCGTGAGGAGTGATGTTGCCCTGAATCTGCAGGACGAACAAAGCCCAAGAGTTACCTGACTTAAAATCCAGAAAACCTCTTGACTTTTAAGAGTTTCAAATGAAATTTTATGTCACTTTTTACTCTAGAGATTGACATCAACTTTAATGTGATCACCTCTCTGGTCAAAAGCACCGGTGTCTACACATACAGCTACTTGATCTGGAATCCATCTTACCGGTTCTGAGAACAGAAACACTGCGTGTGTGGAGTACTGGTGTGCTAATCTGTGGACCACTGGTATACACCACTCCTAGTCTACACACGAGGGCACCATCAGAAAACTTTGTGGGAGATGAGGGAACTGCATCTCAGGGTTGTGTGACTTGATCAAAGCTACACGAGTATCTGGAGGTAGACGGAGGTGGGCCCTGAGCACATCTCCCTGACACTGAGCTTCATGGGTTCCCGCAAGAACGACTGCTTCCACAGGAGGCAAGAATGTCAGGCGCCTATAAGTAGCCCATGAGTACAGGGCCCAGAATAGTCATCTGAGAGCTCCAATATCGAAACGACCGAAATTAGTGATTTCTTTGGGATAAAAGGTAGAATTAGCCTACTACTGGTCACACTTCTGAAATAAGCATAGATTGCCTGGCTCTATGGGAAGGGAGGTGGTACTTCTACTCCTGGTTGACAGTCTCATATCATTCCAACATGTGATTGACAGACAGGGCTTTGGGGGAATTGAAGACAATCACAGCGGTGACCAAGTCTTAGTGTTGATGTAGACATGTAAGTAAAAAGCTATAAAATGCAACATTGGGTGACAACTGCATGTGTGTAAATGCATCAAAACACATGCACAAAGAATGGGCTTCTTTAAATTCTCAAAATGCCAATCAGCCAGAAACCAGCCTCAGACTATCCTGAGAGTTTGTTAGCCTTAGGATTCATGAAACAGAGCTTGCACCACACCGGCGCGCATAGGTCCATCTATGTATTTCCCTTAGACCGTGTGTCAGCATAGTGATCTGAATACCATATTGCTAATAAAAGAAACTTGAGTATGTTGGGTCCTGAGCCAATTTAATGATAATGAAAATAACCCTACAGAATAGGTACTTCGAGTCCCACCTTACAGCTGGGGGAGCTGAGGGTCCCCTATAGCCAGGTTCAGACGTACTAGAAAGGGGTGGATCCTAGTGCGTCTGCTCCACCACTCCACAAGCCCTCAGGCTGATGGAAAAAACTGGAAACAACATAAAAGTGATTCCCCTCCCCCAAGAATTTAGTATTTAGTCATTGTCTTTCTCTAGCATAGAATCAAAACCTGAAAATGGGAACTCAACTATTGTATAAAATAGGCATTTCACCTTGAAATCCAACGAAACAAGACGATAATCTGAAAATAATGCAATTTTTGTGCTACTTAGCTTGAGGGAGTAATAGAATCTTTAAAAACATCTGTCTGCTGATACCCCAAATTTACAACTTTTAGAGATTATCATGATTTCAATTGAAATAAAGGCCCAACCCAATCTCTCCGCATGCAAGCTGTCATGCAGGTGCAGGAGACAGTTCGATTCCTGAAACTTACGTGGGATGGTATGTAGATATCATAGGAGTTTCCAGAATCAACATCAATTACATGGAAACCAGTGTGTGAGCCAAAAATGACCTTTAACCTTTGACCTTCTTCTACTGTGAGGTCAACAAGCAGAGGCTTATGCTGAAGATCTGCAAAAGACTTTAAAAATCACCTCATTAGTATCCACGCCATTAAAAGAGACTGTCTTAATCCTAGGGTTTCACTTGACCACTGTCTTTAAGTGAGTGTTTTCCATTGAAATGCTAGGAAAGCATCTCTTTCAGGCTCAGGTCTACTCATGTCTGACTCCAGGAGAAAAGCTGTATTCCCTCTTTCCCTTTATTGTCTCACACAATAAAAACTGTTTAAACTGTCCATTTTGATAGTGGCATGTGTGTTAAAAGCTTGGTGACTGAATACTACTTCGCATTGTCCTCTAGAGAGTGTAGAGTGTGCAGTGATCTCTATGACCCCCTCTTTCCCCAGGTGGTACCCAGGTTCATCTATGGTTGTTACCTTCGAGAACAGTCTGGGAGCGCCACTGTGTTAAAGCTGTTGGAGATTAGTGTGTGTACACTGGTTATGATTTCCCTGTTTGTGACTGTCAGTTTCTCTAAACTTCGTGCTGTATTCTGAGAGTCACGTCTGGGGGCTAAGAAGGGGGGATGTGGAAGATGCATCAAAACACCCATGGCTTGGCTTGTCGTCAAGGATTTAACTGGAAAGCCAAAGAGGAGAGCTCAAGCCAAGTTTGTCAGAGTTCATAGCTGTGAAGAGTTCCAGTCTCTCTACCTGTGTCCTGATTCTGTACTTTTATCCGATATTGAGCTCAAGGGGATGATCCGAGAAACCTCAGCTGCCATCAACATTGCTCCCTTCCGTCTGTTACTGCCTTTCTCACAGCCCAGGAAATTTACGCCTTTTGCCTTGCTCTAGGGAAGGTTCCACAGCTAGTCTATACCAGCCTTTCCTATTCAAGTCCTGGCCTCTGTGCTTCCTCTTCTAGGTTGGGTTTGATCTGCCAAGGGGAGTGCTTTGTTCTTTCACAGGCTGTGGCCAGGACCCTGAGGGCTGTGACTTCAGAATCGGAATGGGAAGGGAATCTTGAGTGAAAAGCTTTTCTGAAGAGAGATTTTGGCAGCAAAGTAGCACCACATTAGCTTTGGGAGTAAGTATTTCATTGGTATTATGAATATAATACATTACAAAATTCTTTGGCAGCAAAGTGGGCCTATGGAGGAAAGCCCATTCCTGCTGAAGAATCTGTCATCCTTAGCAAATCACACATGGGCATTTGAACTAAAACAACAAGACAGGAGTGGAGCGGTTCATTCTCTGAGAGTACTTAAAAAATCCCGGGGCATACTTGGTTTTTACATACAATAGGTGACAAGAAAGAATAAATAAAATCCCAAAAGCCAATTACAGCCACGAAGGTAGGGAGAATGAGGATCAGTGAGAAATGCAGAGAGTGGGGAATAAATTCACATTGGATATGGCTAAGCTACGGGGGTCTAAACACATCAGTGCGTTTGGAAGTAATGGTGCTTCTGGCGCTCATCTTTTATATTCTGGGGTCAATGGGACAAAGCATATTAACATCCCACTCTCGCGAAACCTCACGAGGACCCACCCAATCTGTGACGAGTGCAGACCAAGACAAGGCAAGCAAATGCTAGGAGAAGCAGCATGGAAGTGCAGAGGAATGAGGTCTTCTCCCTGAGTGACTCCTTCAGTGTTCCGTTCAGAGATGTCCTCAAGCAATAGGAACGGACAAAGAATAACCGAGTCCTAGTTTATTTGGAAATGTCAGGGATGCTTAGAAGATCTGGGGACACAGGGCTGCCACAGATCTGTGTTTTCAGGCAAACACCAGACAGTACTTGGCTTTCAGGGGCTCCACGGCAGAGATGGTTGTGTAATGTCGTGTTTGGTACTTTTCCTGGTAACTGTTCCAAGCTAAATTACTCTTGAAGTCAACAGTTCCTAGACCTCCAGTGGGGGAGGACAGTCACAGGTCTTAATAGGATGAACTGTATAGAATTTCTAATATTTAAGTCCTTTGAAATCATGAATTCAAGAATTGTTTTTAAAGTAAGTTTTTCTCTATGAAATAAAACCGAGACTGGCTTATGTGAAAATCAAATTCTGACAGAAGCTGAATTAAACAAGCAACGTCTGTACTTACCTTAAACGCCATGAACTTGTGATAAGGCTTAGGAGCCCAAGCATATATCTCCACTGCATTCTTTAAGGCAATCACCAAGAACTTGATCCTCTCATATTTAACTGAAATGGAAGCGTAAGAGTTTAGACAAGACATCAATCCATCCAAGAATTTTTGCATCAAATATGAAGACCTGAGTAAAGCCACGCCTGTCACATGCCTTCCACATGTCTTCACACTTGAGGGCGCTGTCCTCGGAACAGGTTGACATTTTTTTTTTCACACAAACTTAACTTCCTGTAGTGTACCTGGTTAACACAATGTTACAAGTTTTTTGGTTTATAGCAAAGGATGGGACAATTTAAGTTTAGATGTGGATATTCACTTTGATAAGGACCTAGCCGTCTTCTTATGTTAGATTGCACGTCTTGTATGTTTACGTTAATATAGTTATAGCAAGATGTGATAACAATTAACAAACTCATCAAAACATAAGCTTATCATATTATTTGCTTATTATTCACATTTGAATTCTAATGATTAAATGAAATAATTGTTTTATTACTAATGAAAGGTTAAATAATAGGAGCCCTGTGTTCTGTCAGTGGTTTATTTTTAAGGGCTTTATGTACTTTGACAAATCTTCTCATTATTTGTGAAAATAGAATGTTATAGATCTTCACTTTTTGTTTTATGACTTCATAATTACACAGTCTTTGTGTAATGAAACCTGATAACTAAAGTATTTGGGCTAATAAATGTCAAATCTACTTAAAGCAAATTCCACAGCTTTTTCAGAGCCATGCTTAGCAGCAGTTCTAAATTTTCCCACAGTTGCACTTGAATTGCCTGCTTTTTCCTGCAAACAAGCATGACTTTGCCGTAAAGAAACATACAGTCTTCAAGTGTGGATGGGAGGCTGCCTGCTGCCTGGTGGGAATGACATAGGCTGCATTTGGTACTTTGTCACACAATCAGGTTAGGTCAGAGAAAATTGCAGTTTCAGAATATGACAAGAAAAGACCAAATAATTCTGGTTCCCAAACCAAAACACCAGAGGAGCCTGAACGTCAACGGATTGCTATGGAATAAGTACTCCCCCATGTGGTCTGGTTTGGGAATAGGACGGAGCCCGTTCAACATCCCTTTCTTCCTGTGGCAAAACTGCTTAGCAGCTTTCTGCGTAGCTGTGCTGTACCAGCTGCTGGGAAGAACACCGACAGCGCGGGGCTGTGGGGCTGTATTTTACAGGCGCCGGATGTTGATGAACCTCATCTGTATTTCCCTTCCTCACATCTTTATCCTTTCTAAAGAAGTGCATATAAATAAGCCCTCTGTATTATAAAGATTATAAAACAAAGATCTTCACTTGGATCTTCTAGTCCCTAGTCACTGTTTCCTAGTGTCTCAGAATGTGGAGGAGAGGGACATGGAGACTGTCCTAGATCAGGGCCCTCTCTAGCTGTAAAAGGTAATATACTAGTGTCCCAGACCAGGATATTATGAATAGCTTGACTTATTTTTTGAGTTCCTTCCCAGCATCCCCCCCCCCCAGTCCTGTTTCCACTTTCAGTTGTCAGTCATTTGACACATGGCCGGACAACTCCAGAGGTTACAGTTTCAAACCTGTGCAGTGCTTTCCTGGGTCTGCATGCGGGCACATTTGGAGCAATGTCTAAGCCACACTCCATATCTTTGTTCTAATTTCTTCAGTTAAAAACAAACCTTAAACACCACGTATATTTCACAAACCTGCAGAAACTTCCTTCTCCATCTCCATTTCCAACTGATAAGTTTTATAGGCAAATATTCACAAAAGCCACATAGCCAGTCTCAGCTCCAAATGTGAACAGTGTCTACTGAATCCACAGCATGAAAAGAATCAGCTTCAAGACTGATCCTCTTCCTCACAGCTCCGACTCATGGCTCTTCCACAAACCCTGCTTCCCATCTCCCACCGAATGTGCTCATTTAAAGCTCTGATTAAAGCCATCCGAAGAGTTCGGATCATTTCCCATCACAGCTAAGTCATGTAGCACAACATGATGGCATCCTTCTTTTTTTGCCCTTTCTCATTTTTTAACTTCTTTGCTTTCTGTGTATCTATGCAGATGTGAACTTTCTGCCAGGAGGTGACTTTCAACATGGCCAAACAGCCATGACGAACTCAAAGCATTCCCTTTCCTCTTGGGGCCGCTCCTCTGGAACACTACACCATCTTGTTCTGCAAGCCTGTGGCAAAGCAGTCGCGGGTTTTTAGCCCTTGTTCTGGGCACTTTATCTTTTCCCTGAATCTCCAAGGTTTAATTTTTTATTTTAGTGGGACATATCCTCCCGCAGCTTTCACAAGATGGTGCCTGGCATGTATGTGCTGGAGTTAGGGAATGCCTACGAACATCTTCCTTCTGCTCTTAAAACCGAAACACAGTTTGATAGTATAATGTTTCATTTTACATGTTAATTTGACTGGGCTATAACATGTTCAAACATTTGGTCAAACATTATTCTAGGCATTTCTGTAAGGCTTTTTCTGATGAGAGTAATATTTGAATTAGCAGCCTGGGTAAAGCAGAATGCTCCAGCTAATAACTGAAGGTCTGAGTCGAACGCCAAGGCTGAGGTTTTCTTCTGTCCTCAGTAGAGATATGTGCCTTTCTGCCTCCAAACTCAGGTTGAACTGTCACTTCTTCTACAGGTTGGAGTTTGCTGAGTTTCTGCCTGGAAGTCCACCGTCAATTCTCCAGGTCCCCAGGCTTTTGAACTTGAATGAAATCACACAATTGACCCTCCTAGGTCTTGACATTCCCAACTGAAACAGGTTTGGGATTTCTTGGTTTCTAAAGTTCTGAGAGCTAATTCCCAATAATGAGCCCCTGCCTCTGTCTGCATTCCCATCTGCCTCTGTGAGGGGGAGGGGTGTCTAACTCTAGCATTTTGTGTGCTATAATGTGGGTTGAAACGATTGCTTGAGACTGTTTTGTGTATCGTAAGGACAAGGATAGCTGTGAGCTCCTCATCTTCCTGCTTCCCCTTCCGAAGTGCTGGGATCGCACCGCTACACCTAGTTCATCCACTGCTAGGAATGAACTCAGGGTTTGTGCATTGAAGGCAAGTACTACACCAAGTGACCCTCTAGATAAAGATAATTTTGCCTTTGGAAGTTTGAGGCCTTGCTGGTTCTGTTTTCTAAGGGTTCTAGTTTTGTTTCTGAAAAAGCTCCAAGATCCTCTGATTCTTTTTTACATTTGCTGTTTATTAATTTTCTTTTAATCCAGGAATTTTAAGGACTTTCTCATTTCTTGTATACTAAAATACTATATTGACACAGTTTATTGTGAGCTTTCTTTCTGAGTAACTAAACTGAATTCTCAGAATAATTTTGATCTGGGATGCCAAGGCCTGTCTCCAGGAGATGTTCTCTATCTACTCTTTCTCTCGTGTGTTCTTCCATCTCTACTTAACTATTTTCTCTCTTTTTACTGAAGCTCATATTTTGAACCTCGGGTTGATCTTATATTTTATTCTCTTTTTAAAATTATCGTTGTGGTGGTGTGTGTATGTGTATATGTGTGTGTGTGTGTGTGTGTGTGTGTGCACGCGCCCACATATGCGCCAGTGCGTGTGGAGGCCAGAATGGTGTCAGATCCCCTGAAGCTGGGATTACAGGTGGTTGTCCGCTTCCAAATGTAGGTGCTAAGAACCCAACTCCATCCTCTGGAAAAGCAGTAAGTGTTCAAACCTCCAGAGTCTTCTCTCTAGGCCCTCTAGGGAGAGGGTGAAGTCCTTAGTGAATAGTACTGTTCACATAGGCACAGCCATGTCCAAGACCTCAATGCCTTAGACTCATGGGAATTGCAAAGCCTTCCTCAGGTCAGGCTCGGGGAAACTGCAAAGCCTTCCCTGGTCCCTTTGTGCATTCTGATAGCAGCGTGTGCAGAGAAGGTGGATGGCTTCCTTTCCTAGGATGGCTATCACCCAGGAATGCTTCCCCACAGAGCCTACAGAGAAGTCTGCTTCCGTATTCCCCTGTACACATCAGCTCTGCCTCCTCCCTGGGCTCTATACAATAATCTGACTCCCTAGACTGAGATTTAGAAGAGACATAGAAGGGAAATCCTCTGGGTTTCATGGATGCTGGTGCTTCTCTGTCACCGTCACCATGCGGCAGATTGTATGAGTGTCTGCTGTCTTTACCCCCAGTCACCCAGTCAGGTTACCACTAAAGCTGTGCAGGTCACACCATTTGCTTTAGTTCTACTTCACAGGCAAATTCTTCATCTCATCTTTACATGTTTATATTATTTTTATTTCTGCTAAGGTTTTTTTCCTCTTTCATTAACCTCCACCTTTAAAACACTCCTATTCTTTATTTAGAAACACTTACCCCAAAATCTCTGTAAAATACAGTTTCTTCCTTCCTTTCCTCCTTTCTCATTTTACTGTTTGTTACTGCTTCCTGAATGTGAGATCCACCTGTCTAGTCTCTGGCTGAGGCGGGTTCATCAACTGTCAGCAGCCACGTTAGAGAAGGAAGGGACAAAAATTTTCTCCCAGGATTCTAAAGTTAGTATCTGTGCATTTAATTTTTTTCAAGACAAAATTTTCAAACTCTTTCTTGGAGTATAAACACACTGCCAGCATTTTGGAAGCTCAATGTGTAAGGCTCGTGCACATGTGTGTATGTGTGTGTGTGGTGTAGGTGCACATGTGTGCCCTCACAAGTATTTTTAGCATCACACTGACTTTGCAAACTCTTCCCTTTTGCTGCAGGGCTGAGGACAGTGGCCTGCCTGTGCGGGGAGGTGCCGGGCTCTTAAGACTCTCAACTTTTCAGCAACTGTATTTTTAACTCTTGTTATGCACCTCTATCCTGTGATCTTCCCTGGGTCTCTGATCTTTCTGGGCTCTGGGGCACAGATTGGTAATTTTCATAATCTTCTTACTGTAGATTGAGAATACCGCAACCCCAATGTGCTCGCTCTGACCCCAGTCACACAGCTACTTTGGGCCAGTTTTATGACCGTCTCTTATTTGCTGGTTTCTCTTCCTTTGATCCGATCAACCTTGGGGGCTTATTGCATTTTTAAATTTTTTATTGTCATTTCAGGGAAGTTTGGAAGAAGCACTTATAAATATTCAAACTGAAGCCTGGAGTTTTATTTTTCTAAAGGCATTCTCTGAGTTTCATTAATCTGACTTTTGGGGGAATAATGTAAGTCCCCTTTGGGTCCAGCTACATTTTAAACTGGTGGCACACACAGCATCAGCAGCAGATAGGAAACACTGAAAACATTGAACCCAACACTTGGGATGCTCATTCTGCCAAACTGAGACTTACCAACTTTGTAATGGATACAGCCTTCCAGGTCCCCGACTGTGATCCAGCCCTGCTTCTTTTCCACTTCCGGGTCATTGTGCAGTATTCTGTTTCTTAGCCACGAAAGATAGTAAACACGCAGCTTATTCTTCTTTCCTGTTGAGATAGCGGAGTTTGAAATTCAAGGACTGTGGTAGCCTTTCCCCTTCTTCCCTCACCTGCATTGTTGTCTACATTGTTGCTGCTGCTGTCTCTGTGGGGGCAGAATAGCCAGTGTCCTGCTCTTCCTCACTGTTACCTCTGTCCGGACTTGTAACAGCTTATCCTGTTGTTTGAGTCAAAACCCACCCATTGAGCTTCTTACCTTCAAACAATTTCTTATTTTAGAAAGCTTCTCTTACT
This sequence comes from Alexandromys fortis, assembly GCF_014885135.2. Taxonomy (NCBI): domain Eukaryota; kingdom Metazoa; phylum Chordata; class Mammalia; order Rodentia; family Cricetidae; genus Alexandromys; species Alexandromys fortis. The sequence continues at coordinate 90,954 of NW_026067923.1, forward strand.
CTCTCTTCCCAAGTCTGCTGAACATGGTAAGTTCTAAGTCTATAAACAGAGTTCCAGAACCTTCTAGACTTGATCTCACGAAGGCATGTTAACAAATGGGCATTTTAGTCTACTTATGTGTGTCTTATCTCCTCTAATTTTCTCTCCCCTCTTTCCACCTCCTCTGTCACATCAGACACCTGGTAAAAGTTTTATGTAACTGGTAAGACAAAGGAATTTAACAGAAGAAAGAGGAACAAATTCAGTAAAGCAATTTGGGTTCAAAGGATGATACTGGACAAAGTTATGGTGTTGAGGTCACCAAAAGAAATATTAAATAAAAACACAGAAGAAGAAAACAAAGATGTGGACTTGGAATTCAAGAGAAGGTTCAAAGTTCCCTTTGGTAAAGAGATTCAGCACATTCTCAGGATGATAAAACAACTCGATGGCATGGAAGATTTATGGGGAGCAGAATGAATCCATTCCACTGGGTTATTTGAGCACCAGAGAGAAGACACACATTTTTATGGCTCTTTATTAGTGAGAAATTTAGGCTTGTGTGTTTTATTTCTCCCTTATTTCCTGTTTCCTTAGAGAGGTTTTATGTCCTACAGATGGGATAGGCACTAGGAGAAGAGCGTCCATTAGAGCATCCCTCCCTGATGTTGACAGAGGACCTAAAGAGTTCAAGAATCCCCATTCTTATTTTTATTATCTTTTCTCCCTCTGTCTCTATGATAAGAAGTAATAGTTCTACACTGAAGGACAAAGACTTGTTATTACCAGAGAAATGGAGCCTGAATGTGAATTTTCTGGTAGCATTTCCACTTTGGATAGATGGCAGACAGATGCATGGTTTCAGTTTTGATTTGGGAGTGTAGTAATAACGAAAGCAATTAGCCAGAAACAAAGGCCACATAGAACTCAGCTCAAATCATAGTATAAGAACAATTTACTTGGTTAATCTTTATTTGCAATGGCAAGATTCTAAACACTCAGTACAGTTGTAAAGCAAAGAGGGGATTATGTGCCCAGAGACATAAGCCACAAGCACACCTGAAGAGTTAGCTTTCGTCTTTAAGGTTGAACCCAGAAGCCCTATGTGGTCTTCCTTGCATAATAAAGATGAAGACTAAAGCTCATATACTAGGTTGTGTGATGGGAAGTGTCAGAGCCATCAATACTGAATGCCTACACCTTATCCCAGAGATTCTGACCCTGGTCTATGGGGGGCAGATTGGGTTTTCACAGCTTCTAGGTGGTTCTAACACACAAGTAGTACTGTTGATTCCATAGCTGATGAAATAAAAAGAGAGGAGGGTGATTAGTTCAAGTCTTTCAACCACCATCAGGAAGAATGAAACACCTTATCAACAATCATAGACTCCAATTGTACTTTTCACTTGTTAGTAATGAGGCTTACTTGTCTAACAGGGTCTTTCCACTTAAGAAAGCTATTGATGTCGTAAAAATGTACCAATGAGCATGTGCCCACTATCTTCTCTCTAGAATTGGCTACCCAGTAGTATAACCATCCTCAAATTATCAGTGGATTATATGAAGACATTTTGAGAAAAGAGAGGCTTCTACTTAGTAATTCCCCTCCCAGAACCCTTCATTTGGCAATTGGTATGACAGGAACTGCAGGGCAGACAGCTCAATAAGAGTCTTGCTGAGTTGTAAGGGCAGCAAAAGCCAAGACACACAGTTTCTGTGGTCGGGTCTGCCTCCCTCGGGTTTAACATACAGGTAAGCTTCTGGTGGGGCCAGCCCCTCCAGCATTACAAAATGCATGTGTGATCTCCCCAGCTACAGCCTGGCACATCTCATGTGGTTTGCTGGCCAGGGCTTCTTCAGAGACCATGATGCACCCCTGGGGGTCAGGTCAGCTTAGCAACATACCTGATATCGTCACCAGGACATTTAGCCCTTCTAGCACATCCATCTGCTGGAAGCGCCTCCGGTTGATCAGATTGTAGACTTTGCCTTGGCCACTTCTGTCCAAGAGCATCAGGCCATTTTCAGTTCCCACCAGAAGGTTTACACCTGTGAATTTAAGATGCCCACAGGACTGAGTCTTTAAGGGCCTTAACCAGTTTTACCTGGATCCCTATGAAGTCGAGAAAACTGCTTCATGCCTACGTAAACAAATGAGCAAGTAGGTGCTGTGGTAGACAGTGTAGAGGCAGAAGCTCCAGCTCTCCAATTCCATCATTGTTCCTCTAGTGACAGAATTACAATTTTACTTTTGAAAGCGGAAGCAGCAATACACCACAGGTATCCATTGAGTGCTTAGCTCAGAGAATACTTGCCAAGGGGCCTTAGGCAGAACTGTGTAAGGAAGATTCACTGTGCCCTGACTCTCTATCATCTCTTGGTGCATATCTAAGTTCTGAAAACGTTCCTATCTACTATGTTAAACGCAGTTATTTTGTTCTCCAGATCTCATCTTCCTACTGCAGAGTCATCATGCCTCTCATGGAACAATTCCTAGGCTTCCATATTTATCCCTGCTCACATGGCAGATACCTCTAGCCTTAGGAAATTATGATGTCCAGTCAAAGCCTAGCAATGCAGATGGGGTCAGCCGGACCACATCCTGATCTTCCTATGATGCTTTAAGTAATATAGTAATATAGGCCAAGACTTTGATAAATGTCCCCACACCTATGCTAAGTTTGAACCCAGCTCACATCTTCCGATCTACTCAATGAGAGCTTCATACTGATGTTTCCACTCTGCAGTGTTCCCATCACTGCTGCTCTTTTCGGGTTTTACCCAATTACTGTTGACTCAGTGCCTTGGGCAAGTCCCTAAAATACGCTGGGCTTGCTTTTCAGCTGTGAAAAGGATGTGGTGCCCTTACAGACCTAGCAGGATACGATATGGGATCACAGAGGTAGGATGGGATGCGGGGCGGCATGCACAGCGCTAGACACACAGTGGTTGAGTATTCAGTGGTGGCTGGTTCTGTGGCTGATATTTGCTCACCACTCTACATGCTATCTGGAGTACAAGTTACACACATACAAGCACACACACACACGCACACACACTTTTGCTCACTCCTGAGGCAGCCCCACATCAGCCCTAACACCTATGATTCTCCTAGTGCTTTCTGAAGACAAAAGCCATAGTTTTTTTTTTAATACTTTAAGGTAACTTGATTAATGAGTGTGGAAACAAACAAACAAACAAACCACCAACGTACCCCACAGAGCTGCACAAAGTATTTCGGAATTGAAGCGTTTCTTGTATTTTCTGATTTCAGGCGTGTCACTGTGAGGGCGAATGTTCGTTGGGTTCACATTTACCACGGAAATCTTCCTCGCTTCATTGAGTTTAGCTTGTTCTTGCCTAAGAAGTTCACTAGTAAAGAGGGCTTTGAGAGAAAGAATCAGAGAAGTCAATAGCATCTTCACAGACAGCCGATGCAAGTATGAAGGGAGGGCTTGGCTGGGGGCCTATTATAGTAAAGGCACAAAAACCAGGAACCTATTTTATACTTGTTATAGTAGGATAAAATAAAGCATGTTATTCACAGAAGCAGTATTTTATTCATTAGCAAAACAGGCTTGCTTATAGACACTCCTTTAGATGGTGTAGAAAATTAATATTAATCTCATAGAGCCAAATATGCCATTCCTGTAATTACAAACAAGGAACAGTTCCTGCTTGAGATTCTATAGAAGCTGACTTCAATGATTAGTTACTTGCAGAAGGCAAAGAAGCAAGGCCATCCTCTCTGTTAGCCAGATTTGCAATGGAAGTGCCCGCCTGGAACTCAGCACAGCTCAACACACATGTATGGAGTGTTCAGTACCACACTGCTTCGAGCATAGCATTATACCCAGAAACTGTTTTTGAGAAAAATGCGGTGTGTTTGGAGATCGCTGCGGGGTGGCTTTTCCTAGCATCCCGGGATACCTCTGGGTTTCTTCCAGAAACAGAAAAAAAAAAAAAGTCAGGTTCTGGGGAGAAAGTAATTTGCTTTAGGAGTTCCACCAAGTAATACATTTTAAAGTATCTTTGTCCAGAGACTGGGCATCAGGAATAAGTGGTGTAAGCTGAGTTGGTGGGTCTCGTCCCTGGGTTGTACAGGAAGGAAACCTATCTGTAAAACTCTAGGGCCAGCTCGCTTACCAGTAGCGGAGGACTCATCATCTTCCTCATCTTCATCCGTGGGCGATGTCTGGTACACTCTGGGGTCCACGAAGGGGGTGAAGGAGGCTTTGGTGCTGCTTCCCATGCCATACTGATCAAAAAGCAAGAAGGAGAAGTCAGTGCAGCAGGAACAGTGGGAGCTGGCATTGCTTTGTTCAGCCTAGACACTGACTACAGACTCCTCTGCTGTCTGGTCCCTCTCTAGGCAAAGTGTGGGCCTCTGTCCAGTTTCTCCCAGTTCTGGTTACTCTCCAGACACTGTGTGTGTGTGTGTGTGTGTGTGTGTGTGTGTGTGTGTGTGTGCGTGCGCATGTGTGCGTGCGTGTGCGAGCACAGGGCTTCATCTGTGATCAGACCATAAGTGTTGCAGAAAGAAAATTACAGTTGGATAGCAGGTGGCACCTTAATATCTGTGCTCCTGTCATTGATCATTACTGACAATTTATCTCCACTTGTAAGTCAAAACTCATCATGTATTGACCAAATGGGCTTAAGAAAAAAAGCAAAATCTAAGAGACGTTGCTACAGCAACGCTCATCCTGGAACATGTTGCCACATCAACACTCCTTCCCAGGACAGTCAGCCTGGATACAGCAACAGTCAGCCTATGAGATTCCCCCTTAGAAGGAGGCCTTTGGACCCTTCCATTCTTGCTGACTTGAATCAGCTCTAACAGCTTTAAATTCTTTAATCAGAGATAATTTATTCGGGGATTGATGTTTTATGTCCTTGGTAGCTTAAGAAAATTCTTAGGCCACATGGTTTACGTGGGGGACTTCATGCAGCCACTGGGTTTGTATGTAATATGAGAGCTTACTTTAACTAAGTCTTAAAGGCTTAGGCTAAAGGCATGAAGTCAGAACTAGATTAGGGAATAATATATTCAATATTAGCATTTGGTGTCATGATGCAATTGAATTTGTCAAAAGAGTATAACTATTTGCCTATTTTGTTTGCTCTCATCTTTCCTTCTACAGTACCATTTTGTGTGTGTGTGTGTGTGTGTGTGTGTGTGTGTGTGTGTGGTTTATGTGTGTATGATGTTCACATGTGTACATGTGGGGGGAGTCAGAGGTCCCTGTCAGGTGACCTTGATTGCTTATCTAGCTCATTTTGCTGAGATAGTCTTTGACTGAACTCAGAGCTCATCCATGTGGCTTGATTGTCTGGCCAACTGAGCCGGTTTCTGCCTTCCCCCACCTGTGTGCTGGGTACAGCCACCACCACCACCACCTTTACATACATTCTGGGGATCAGAATCAGGTCTTCATGCTTGTGAGTCAGGCCCATTACCAACAGAGCCATCTCCCAAGCTCCCCATGCATTTCTTTATGTCACAAACATACCCGTATTCAACATCCTAAAAACCCTTGTGGGTATTTGTATTTTAGGCATACATTTTTAGTTTTGTCATCAGATTTTTATTTAAAAATAAATGAACATTCCTAAGCCATAATTATCTAAGGACCAACTTGCAAATATCCAATTTGATTTCCTAACTCACAAAAATCCAATCTGATTCCCTTCAAGGTTTTCCCTCTGTCCCTTAGAATCAAATTTCTTTCATCCTCCCCCCACAACACAGCCCTTCCCAGAGGCAGTGTTTTGAATATGTTTTCTTTTTCATCTTTAGGAGTCCAGAAAGGAGATGGTGAAACAGGTAAGAACATTTCCTCTTGGAGCTGGGAGAGCAGCAACATTTGGACCAAAGTCCTATTCTGCAGGAGCCTGTTCTATGGGGCCCTCCTTGGTACCAATAGGACTTGAGGTGAAAATGGCTGCCTGCACTGCCTGAAGTTGCAACAGGATGCTGTGCTTTTGAAGATACTCATGAGCTTTTGCCCTTGGGGCATGCTAAGAATATGCTTATCATAGAAATTCAATGTGTGGGTAATGTCAAAATCAACAGCAAACACACTCTAGAAGAACACTGAGGGGCTTCTGTGTGAGTCACAGGACTGCCAGGAAACACACGGCCCAGCCTTGAACTCATCCAGCGCTAAGAACCATCTGTGCTCACTCACGCTCTCCTAGGACTGCTTCCACGTAGGAACGATGTCTGATTTCATCTTCCTGCTGCAACTTGGAGAAAGAACCAATCTCTTGAACATTTATTTAACAGTAGGGGCCTATATTCCATAAACCATTTCAACTATACTTTATTCAAGTCAAGCTTAGGTTGACTAAATTAATGGAAATATGAGCCCAAACTATTGGCTTTGAAATCTCACTAGTCTATAGATTCTCCTGCTGGCTTGTGATGCAGGAGGCCCAAGTTCTGGCAGAAGCACTGTTGTAACTATCTGTGTGTCCTGGACAAGTCATTTAATGTCTCTAGGTTTCAACACATAACACAGAATCAGTCCAGAAGATACGTAAGGACTTTCTGTAGCTGTATTTATGTGGTTTCTCGGAGTATTAGCATAAGCAGTTATAGCAGAAACCAAATGAACACATTCCAGAGACTGACAAGGTGGTGGCAGTCTTAACTACATCAATGTGCAGAACCTCATGGAGGAGAACAGAATTTTCATGGCTACTGCCTGGCACCTACTTCAGTTCCAGAGTCCATCTCCTGGGAATGGGTGGAGACACGACCCAGTCCCTCGGTGGGAGTCCCGGCTGGGGAGTGGCTCTGCTGCACTAGGTCAGGGAGGTTGATGTGACCTGCGAAGCCATTACTGTCACTGTGCCCAGATCTCTTCTTCTCTTCAGCCGTCTGAGGGGTGCAACACACAGAAGCCATTAGACAGAGGGAACAAACCAAAGGATGACATCACTCCGCAAATCATAGATGCAACAGGCTCCAAACTGATCTACTGGGAAAATAAGATGGTACAAAGATCAACACCTCCCCACAGATGCAATGGACTCCACATTGCTTTACTGGGGAGTATAGGACGGCAACATTGAAATTTCTACTTTGTCTAAGAAAATAAAGACATTAAACATTGTTAATATTTAGTAACTGGACCAATTTTCAGGACTTATGTTACTGTAGGAGGGATGACACAAGAAAGAGGGCAAAGTCAGGGTCAGACCTGCCAAGTTTCTCTTCTGTTAGCATGTGAGCATGTGTCTGAGTAGCACCAGATAACTGAGTTTACAGACCATAGTGCCAGATTATATAGAAATAATTGTCAAATTCGGCTGACAAAAAGCATTGGAGCAAAATGATACCAATATCCTCTCCCAATAAAAGAGCCTGTATTTCAAGAAAATGCAGAGATGCTATTTACTCAACTCACAGAGTTCTTTGCCATTCATAAAGTCAAAGCAATGATTAATCAGGTCTGACCGGAGTCCCAAATCACTGAAATGACCTAGCAGATCATTTGAAAACAGAGAGTTCTGTTCTCCTCTTTGTTAGTGTCTACTCTTTCAGCAAACAACTGTTGTACCTTGTGATGTAGGCAAGAGAGAGAAAGAGAGAGAGAGAGAGAGAGAGAGAGAGAGAGAGAGAGAGAGAGAGAGAGAGAGAGAGAGAGAGTCACCACGGCAGGACAGGGACTTGAAGCACTGTTTACAGCATTCCTTTTAAGCATCCTTTCAAGATAAATCATAATGTGGAGCTGGAAAGAGGGCTCAGGGGTTAAGAGTGCACCCTGCTCTTGCAAATGACCCACGTTCAGTTCCCAGCACCACTCTGGGTGACTCACAATTGTTTGTAACTCTAGCTGGAGGGAATCCAACGTCATCTGGACTCTGTGGGCACCTACACTCATGGGCACATACCCACACACGTACACAGGGTTAAAAACAAAAAGAATCTTTTAAAGGTGTTTTATAATGCATATATGGATGTGGTGGGACAGAACTCTGTACAGGTTTATGAAAATGCTCTAAAATTGTTATTGATAGGAGCTCGTGATTTAAATGTTTTCAAACCACTCCTCCAGAGATCAGTCTCCTCCCTAAACCCAGGGAACACAGAGGATTAAAAGAAAACCCCTAAAGCCAGTGCATCCAATTGGCTAGCTTTGGAACCCCCTTTCTCCTACCTAAGTGTAACTTAGCACTCACGGATCAACCATTCTTCATGTCCCTAACTCTCTGCTCCCCCAGTCTCTGGTGGACCTTTTTGTTCTCAGCTTGTATGAGATCATTGCTTTGGTTTTCAGATATGAGAGTGATCATGTTATACTACTCCATTTATATAATGATCCCCAATACCATCATCTATCATGTCATAAATAACAGCATTTCTTTCTTCTTTATGGCTAAACAGCTTCATGTTTTGTGTACAGACCACAGCTTCCTTGTCAGTTTCCAAGGTGATGGATGCTTAGGTGGTTTCCACTTTCTGGAAGGTGTGTGTTAAGATAGGAATGCAGATGGCTCTTGACATGTTGATGTCATTTCCTTGGGAATGTCCCCCAGTGGTGGGACTGCTGGGTCACATGGCAGCTCTATTTTAGTTGACATCACACCAAGAACACAGGGACACAGGGTCCCTTTCTCCACTTCCTTGCTGGACCACGCTACTCTCAGTTTTTTGGATAGCCGCCATTCTAATTTAGTCTTTGATTTTTATTTTGGTTTTGATTTCAATCCTCTTGATGACCCATGATTTTGAATATCTTTTTGTGTGTCTGGTGGCCATTCACGCATGTTTGTTCTTTCAACTTGACCATTTACAAATTATTTTTCTATTGAGGTTTCTGAGTTCCTGATATGTTCTAGATATAAACACAGCACGGAATATCTCCTGTTTGGCAGGTTGCCCCTATTACTAACTATGCCCTTTATTATATATAGTTCTTGACTTCATATTTTGTATCTAACTAGTTCACTAAGAATCCCAGGGCAAACTCCAGCAATGATTTTCTTACCCCTCCTCTCACACACCCCTGTCTCTCTGCCTTCCCCACCTCTTAGCTCAGCACTGCTGAATGCCTACAAAATATGAAATGGTTTGCTTAACACGGAACAGCTGGGAACATGACAACCTCTGGGGTTGGTATTGGCAAGAATGCATGCCACTTCTTTGGCCACTTCATTGGTTCAGTGTTTTGTATCATCATCAACCCGACTAGATTTGGGGTCACCCAGGAGACTCATCTCTGGGAGGGTCTGGGAGGGTGTTTCCAGAGAACTTTGACTGAGGAGGGAAAGCCTACCCTTAGCGTGTCCTGAAGGACCAGACTCAGTAAGCCTGATGAACACCCCTACTCTGTTTCCTGACAGTGGGCGTCATGTACCAAGCCACCTGCTGCTATGCCTTCCCTGCTGGGGTACACTGTATTCCCTCATACCCTGAGCCAAACAAACCTTTTTTCCTTAAGCAACTTTGCTCAGACACTTGGTCAGAGTGGAAAATAAAAAGCAACCACGCTTGACTTTTCCAGACTTTGCACAGTGCGCAGTGTACGGTTTCTAGCCTGTACTTGCTTCTGTCAGCAAACACTAGTAGCCACTTCTTTGGTGTGTCTGAGATAGAACAGACTCCCAAGATTGCAAAAGAGTGTGATTCGTCTATAAGGAAAGAAGCTTGAGAAATGACCAGAAAGCTTGGTGTCATCTCTTTCCTGAACTACAAACTGCCTCAGCGAGGGTCCTTTTCTCATTTCATTTTGTCACAGTGTTCATTGGGAGCCGCAAGGGTGCATATTGTCAGAGATGAACATTTCATCTTCTAAGCGACATTTTGGGAGTTCACCTCTCATCCATCTTAGTGTCCTTGCTTTTTATGCTGGCTTAACAGCTTTTCCCTCCTTCCAACTTCCATTCAGTACTGAAAAGCCTTTTGACATTTCCCCCCAACTTCCCCAAAGCATAAATCACACTTTGTCACTTGATAATTTCTCAGTTTCTCTTCTATCAGTGGCATTTTCTCCCAGGTCTTGAAACTGATGAAGCAACACCGGTTATTAAAGAAAGACTTGAAGGGCTAGCTAGGGACGTCTCTCAGAGATTGAAAAGCCTGGAGCAATGACCCTTGAATCTACCCACTTGTGAGTCATCATTCCTTGGTTCAGCCAACCAGCATCCTCTCATGAAACGCCTTCTGTGTGCTGTGCTCCCCTGGGAACACAAAGGAACTGAACCTTATTAAGAGAATCTCAACCTCTTTGGTTTTGATAGCCTCACCATTCCCAGAAGGACAAGCATAAATATGCTCTGTATTCCAGCAAAAGCCAGGTACTGTGCTAAACACTCTGCACTGTGTGCCATTGAGTCCTCATAGGAGCACTGTGGGCAAGTTTTCATTAGCCCCACCTTATGGATGGAAAAAGTACAGGGCAAGAGCGCCAATGAACTTTCCTCATGGCTTTCAGCCTAGGCTGTGTGGTGGTGGAGTCCAGCAGGTCTGGTTTGCACTACTGCACCATGAGAGCTCTACTCTGATAGGTTATGGAACCAGGGGTGGAAACCTGGGACAAGAAGGACCAAGTTCCCGATACCAGTGTTGGGCAGCAGACAACCTGGGCTATGGTGAGGATCTTGTAATGGACTGAGAAGAGAAGGGAACACAAGAATATGGAGGGGAAGAAAGCAGCTCTGAGGAGAGAGAACGGGGAAGAGGGGAGACAAGCAAAGGTGGGAGCAGGAGATGCCCACAGCAGAGCGTTCACGGTATCCGCCTAAGCCCTTGTGTCTAAGCTTCAGGCTCCACCCCTACCCAGGTAGCTCACTAGCTGTGTCTTCCATGGAATATGCATATAAATAGCTTTGGAATGTCTTCTTTCTTTGTGTGCTACCTTCAGTGCCTCTGGCTGTCCTCCTGAACTCTGTAAAAGTGTGTTCTTTCTTTTTTATTTATCAGAAAAAGAAGCTGTGTGGCACTAGCTAGTGCTCTCATTCAGCTGGATAGGTGGACCCATAATGGAGAGGGCAAAGATAGCTTCAGGAAAGTGCTACAGAGAGAGGTCCACTGGGTTCCAGGAAAGGCTTCCAGAAGGGAAAGTCGAGTCAGAATAGAATGGGAAGAGGAAAAGCAGGATAGCACTTCCACGAGATAGGCCCCCGTAGACAAGATGGCTGGCAAGAGCTGATGCGGCTCACTCTAGCAGAGTAGAAAATGGTGCTATGAAGTGTAAGGTGAGACAGGGGAAAGACAGTAGCAAGGGTGTGCACCACAGGGGCACTTTATACATGACAGAATCACAGGAAGCTGGCCAATAGAGTCTTCTAGAACTTTTTCTTCTACTCACACAAGAATGAACTGAGTGAGTCACCCTGTGGAAGTGAACTTACAGTACCCTATAAGCTAAATTGTGGCATAATAACATAAAATTTAAACTTGGAAAGTTTGTTTTACTTTAACCTGAATTTATTTAATATTTTAAATATATGCATTTTTAGTGGTTTTTTTAATCCTAAGGCTTATTTGATGGTTAATTTTATGCATCAACTTAACTGAGCCACAAGGTACCCAGATTAAACATTATTTCTGGGTATGTCTGTCACATTGTTATGCATCAACTTAACTGAGCCACAAGGTACCCAGATTAAACATTATTTCTGGGTATGTCTGTCACATTGTTTCTAAGAATCAAGGAGACGAAGCTTTGAATTGGTAGAGTTGATAGGTAGATTATTATTTCCAAATTATGTCAATAGGAACCATGAGAAACCATAATAGAACAAAAGGCAGAAGAAGAAAAAATTGTTAAAAATAAATGCTGTGTGTGACATGTGTGTGTATTTGTAAATGTGGGCCCATGTGCATGGTGTGACTACAGAGGTCAAAGCACACCTTGGGAGCTGGTCCTCACCTTCCAGCCTAATTAGGCAGTCTCTTGCTGGTGAGTGCTGTGTCGTTCATGGTAGCTGAACAGAAGCCTCTGGGGTTCTCCTGGCTCTGCCTTGTATTTCACCATAAAAGCACTGCGATTACCCATGCACACTGTCAATTCTGCTTTGCCATGGGGTCTGGGGTTTCAGACTCAGGTCCTCATGCTTGTGTGGTAAATGTTTTGGATTTACCGAGTTGTTTCCACAGCTCATGATGTGCCTACTCCCGGTCTCTGCTCAGTGCGTGAGTTGGGACATCTTATCTCATCTTTACCCACTTCGCACTGGGAGTTACACTGCCTCATGTATAGGAGCCATTAGATTTTGTTCTCCATAACCACACAAACCACCTCCACATGGGCTCGCTCCCTCTCTCCCTCTCTCTCTCATCTTGGTTAATATGGTTTGTTTTTTTTTAAGACCCCACACTTTGGGGCTGAGAGGCTGAGGAGATGGCTTAGATGATAAGGTGCTAGTCTTGCAAGCCCGAAGACTGGAGTTTAATCCCCAAGACTAATGTAATTCCAGAGTTTGGAAAAAAGAGATAGGTGGCCTCTGGGCTTGCTGGCCAGACAGCTTAGCTTTTTTGGTGAGCCCCAGGCCAGTGAGAGACCTTGTTTCAATAAAGAAAGATGTGGTGGCACTTGGGGAAAACCTCCCAAGGTAGTCCCTTGGTCTCAACATGTATGCACACACATGTGCACATACAATAACAAACACTAAAATCCACACTTGGTCAAAGTAGAATTTGGAAACCGAGAGGACTCATGGTCTGAGGGCGCCTCAGCAGAACAGCTTCACACAAGCTGCAGGTGCACACGATTTTGAAGGTGCTGGTGGCTGTGGTCATCAAATGTTGGGTGCTTTGAATGACATGGAATTGTTGGGTTGGTCAGCAGCAGACGTGAATACGCGGCTCTAAATGTCTCCCTGGAGACACCGACTGTTGTAAAGATTCAATCGTGTTAGGGACTGGGCTGTTTCTGTTTGGAGCTAAAGAGTGACTCATTCTAGAACACTCTCTTGTGTTGTAAAACTCTGATAGGAACCCTCTGTCTCTGTACTAAAATAACCCTTCACGATGCTGGGAGCTTTATATACCAGCAGCATACAATGCCAGCGCTGCCAGCCAAACCCATTCTTCATCACGGGCATACGTGAAAGCATTCTTTAAAGTCTACTTGAAAGATTCGACACAGCATAAAATAAAACTGTAGCAAGTTGCTGTGCGATTTAGCCGTCTAGTTACAGCTGCACTGCCAATTTTACTTCAAAGGCCTTATTCATCTCGAAACTACACTTTCTTTCTTCCTCACCAAAGCGGGAGGCCGTTGGCCTATGTGGAGAGCAAAGTCTCTGAGTGGAGTTTCCTAGCCCTCTCCTATCTGCAGAGAGAGGGAATGACCATGTTGTCTGTTTGTGCTTTAGAGGAAAGAGCAAGTGATAAGAAGCGAGAGGAGACTGGAGTTGTTGATGAAAGTGAAGTAAAATAGTTAACATTTACCAAATACCTAAATTTACTAAGTAGTCCATTTCATGTTGTCAATCATCCTATAAAACATATGGTTTTATTTATGAAGGTGTGTGTGTGTGTGTGTGTGTGTGTGTGTGTGTGTGTGTGTGAAACTGATGCAGAGTACCTTTCTTGATTTCTCTCCTCTTTGGTAGTTGTGGCAGAGTCTCTCTCCCGGCCCAGGCCCTGCCAATTCTGGCTACTCTAAATAATCCACCTGCCCAGGGGTTCCCTCTCTGACTCCTGAGTGCTGACATTTCAAGTGGCTGTCACACCTACATGACTTTGTATTCTGGGCATCCAAATGTTTGTCTTCACACTTGTGTAGCAATCACTTTATCCACCAGGCCATCTCCATAACCTGTTCATTAAGTTCTCCAGAGGATAAAGCAGATGCAGGGAAACATGTGGTGATAGTTCCCATTCTTTCTTCTCAAAATTGCATGCAATGAAAAGAGAAGATGGTTCTGATTGCTTGGGGCACTTCAGGGAACACAGTGGAAGGACACGTGAAAGGGAACGTGCTTCCCATCGAATGAAATCATGTTCCCAGACTCAATAAACCAACCCCTTTTGACGGGCTGGAGAGCCGGCTCAGCATTAAGAGCACTGGCTGCTCTTCCAGAGAATGGGGATTTCCAGTCCCGGCATCCACATAGTAACTCACAACTGCCTGCAAGCGCAGGCAAAGGGGATCGAGTGCCCTCTTCTGGCCTCTGTAGACATTAGACATGCATGCACCTGCTACACAAACATACATGCAGGCACAACATCCATGCATTCAAAGCTAAAAACAAACGGCGAAGGCACACCTCTTAGCTGGTTTCTGTGTTCTCCAGTCCCAGCTGCTGTTTTTTTTCAAATGTTAATTTAATGAGCTACAAAGATAGCACAGTCTCTAGGAACTACTTAGCATTTTATATGAAACTTAAGAGAGAATCCACAGGGGAGAGGCTAACACAACCACCGTCTCTACCAAGAGACGACTTTCATTTCTGTTCCTGGCACTGGGAACATCTGTTCTTTGAAGTTTGGTGTCCTCAGGCTCAGATTTTATACTCTGATTTGCATAGCTGCTGTTGAAGAATTGGGCTTAATGTAATTAAATCACTCTGCAGAAACTTGGAAGGTCACAGAAAAGAAGATGGCAGACAGTAAAACCACTCGGCCACTTAGAAGCACAGGTTCCTAGCCTTTCCTAGCCAGCACACTTACAATATGTGCTATAAGGATTCTATGTAAAAGCTTGAATAGAAAAAACGCGCAGGGGCTATGCTTCCTTTTGATGGCTGTTACACCAGCTCACCTCTCTGATCATCAAGGTTCCTTCTCTGGAAATACTAGTGCCAAAGGTGTCCGCGTGTGAGGTCTCCAGTCCATGTGTCCCGACCATTCCCACGTTGTACTGCTCGTTGCTCCCCGGAGCTCCTGTTGGTCTGAGATGAGAAGAAACGGTAGTCACGGCAAAATGAAAACTCATTTTACAATGAAGTGACATAAAATGTAAATGCTATTTCCTGTCCAGATGCACATCTAATTGGAGCAAATGCACATGATATAACATTACCATTGATATTATTTGTGTGGTCATTGCAGTGACTTTAAGGACATTCTGTATTAACACACCTAGATTGGGGTTTCCATTTCTGTAAGATCTTGACCTATATTGTATCCTATTCTCAACTCAGACTGTGAGTGCTTCCTGCCTCCAAGGAAAAAAACTGATGCAATCAGCACCCAGGCTTATGAGGCTCTATTGACTCCCCAGCCCCATGACCTTCTGTGATAAATGGCATCCTGACTACCTTTGCACTTGTTAGTTCCTCTGTTGGTTCTTGGTTGGTTCCTTCTCTTTCCACTATTTTTGTTCTGAGAGACAGATACTTTATCTAGGTTTCTTCCTTCTTTCCTTCTTTCTTTCCTTCCTTCCTTCCTTCCTTCCTTCCTTCCTTCCTTCCTTCCTTCCTCCCTCCCTCCCTCCCTCCCTCCCTCCCTCCCTTCCTTCCTTCCTTCCTTCCTTTTTTTGGGACAGGGTTTCTCTGTGTAGCTTTGGATACTGTCCTGGAACTCGCTCTGTAGACCAGGCTGGCCTCGAACTCACAGAGATCCGCCTGCCTCTGTCTCCCAAGTGCTGGGATTAAAGGCGTGCGCCACCCTGCCCAGTCAGATACACGATCTAGAACACCATCTCAAGACCCACATCCAATCCCACTTTAGCCTTCACTATTCTTATTGCCATTTGCAATTCCTTTCTTTAATACACACACACACACACACACACACACACACACACATCATGTGGTGGGAGCTGGAGTCGGGTTTCATCCTAAAGAAAGTTATGTCCTTCCTTTGAGATGTGACCTCTTTTGGAACTCATCAATTAGGATGGGCTGGCTGGTCAGTGAGCCTCAGGGATCCTCCTGTCTCTTGCTGTCCAAAGTGGGATTTAAAGCACATGCCACCATGCCTGGCATTCTTACATGGGTTCTGGGAATTAAACCCAGGTCCTCATGCTTACAGGCAAGCACCTTGGAACCATACCCTTGGTCCCTGAGATTTTTCAGGTCTGTAGCCTGCAATCTTCATTTCCTCCTTCTCCTTCATTAGAACACATGCTTATCTTATCGTTTTACACACCCAGGTCAGTACCCCCTTGATTTATCCGTGTTCTGTGATCAAAGTGTGTGGTATCTTTGAGCAAAAGGTTCTTAGCCTCAAGTTCTGGCAGGAACCAAAAGCAGTGGCAAGGTTTGAGAGCGTGGAGGGGTCTCTGATCAACAACTTGAAGGGAGGTTCCCACACCTGAGCTTTTTATTTGATAACCTGTGGCTTCTAGGAAGAGCATTAAAATTTATATTATAGATAAAATATACTCACATATATAAATTCATATCACACATAGCATATATGTATATGAAGTTTATGAAATAGTATGTATCCATGTTTTTTTCAATCTAGACAGTATATACCTAGTATGTAGCATGTAATACAAAGATGAATCATTAACAAATGGGGATTTGTGCTACTTCCAATGGCAGTTAACTGGGTCAGCTATGAACTAGTCTGCTAAACTCAAACAGTACTCAGTGCTTTCCTAAATCTCTATATTCAGGCTATACTGGTGTACATTTATTCCCAGGTTTGCCTTGCTATTGTGTTATGTACTCCCCCAGAGATCAACAGTAATCTAAGGATGTGATGACCTATTCACACAAGACCAACCAGTATGCTAGCAGACACATGGGAGCACTTTCAAGGATTAGGTGACAGAGCACACGGGTAGTATGGGGTGCGGTGACAAGGTGCCGCCACCACCCCTAAGGCACAAACAATGGCATTTTCCATGTGTCCTCTGCAAGTGACAGAGCAAGTGGCATTGCTCAACAAGGGAAACACCATCACATCTGAGCTTCACTCAGAGGATCAGAAATATAAATATTCTTTATCCCTTGCACCCAAGTTGTTTGGCGGACAAACTTGGAAAGTGGAGAACCAAGCAGATGCTGTGGCCGTGGGTTCAAGACTTAGGGGTTTCATTGTTATAGATTTCTTTCTGCTGTTTTAACAATTGATTAATTTAAAATGTGTTTTTAAAGTGCGAAATGGTATCAAGAAATTATTTATCACTTGAAGAACATTTATCATCTTAGTCTTTTAATTCTTTTTATCTGTTTAAAAGTTGCTGATGAGTGGTGGCACATGTCTTTAATCCCAGCATTCAAGAGAAAGAGGCTGATGATGTCCATGAGTTCAAGACCCAGACTGATCTACACAGTGATACCCAGTCTTATAAAATAAAACAACAACAACAACAACAACAAAAGGCACCACCAGTTGACATTCCAGTATCCATAGGGAAAAATCTCACAAGGCACAACCCCTATAGGCATTTAACAGCTGCTAAAAGGGAGAATTAGTCTTTCCCGGGGATGGATCGCCTAATTGGTTATCTAATACCAAGTGTTAGCCTTAAAAGGATCATAAAAGTAACACTACACAGAATCAGCAGGTTGGGTTCACTCATTAATTCACATATATATTTAACAAAAAAAGAAACTATGGCTTTAAGAGGGAATAGTGAGGGGGTGTGAGAAGGACAGAAGAGAGGGGGAAATGATGCAATTAAGTTTTAATTAAAAATAAGATAAATTATACACAAACAAAAACTAACCAGACCTGTCCGTAGTTTCATAAATATGATGATAATTTGAAGATGTAATTGAACCAAGAACCAAGACATAACACTAGGTTTACACTAGCAGGCACACTGCCCGAACTCTTGCCAAGGATTAGGGTGGCTCAGTGTCAGAGTGCTTGAAGTCAGGAGTTCAATCCCCAGCAGTGGAAAAAGGACTCTCATCCAAAATGGAGAGAATCAAAATGATGAAAGTAAAACCGGATCTAAAATGGACAGTGTGGCCTATATTTTAAAGTTTTTCACTTGGAGCAAAGGACTGAATGGACTCAAGTATGGGTGAGAATTGATGTGTTTGGGATAAAATTCAAAAACCTACTCTCAGAGAAGGAGCTATTAATATTAACCATGTTCCCAAACACGGGGAAGCCATTGTTATGGTCATTTGGGGGCATATTAATAGATTGGTAAGTCAAGTAGATCTTAAATCAAAGCCTTCTTCTCCTATTCCTTTGGAACTTAATCTAACCTGTGTTGTTCTTTTTCTTAAAATTCTTGTTTCAGAGAGTATGGAGACCAAAAAATGTGAGTCTATTCTACCTTGTGTGAAGGTCAGAGAGTTTGAGGTTGCTCAAAGTTGTTAATAACAAGTGTGGCTACACAGCCTGGTAGGTGTGTAGGGTGTGATTGCTTGGTATGTTGGACATTAAAATGGCCTATCCAGGTAGATCCTCTCCACTCTGACCACAGGTCAGAATTCAAGCAGACTTCTGCTCCTTCTTTTGAATTAGGAGGTTTGACCTAGGAAGTGCCTGCCTTCAGGATACTTGGTCTAGAGTGGTTTCACTGCCTAAACAACAGAATGCTTTTCTCAAGAATGAGTGACTTGATGTCTCCAGTATTGAAGGAAGTAACTGCTCTAGTTGTTCATTGTATCATTAAAGAAGTCTTTGGCTTTCCCTCCTGTTGTATTGGGTATAAAAGTATATGGAAAATTAAACACAGGGATTTCAGTATTCACTGGAGTTCCTTCCCAACACTATCCTGTTTCTGTTTTATTATTTTCACTCACATCTTCATTCTCTTTATTTATTTTTCTAGGTAGGTGTTATACTTGTAGAAGCTGGTCTCTGACAAGAGATGTTAGGAACCCAAAAGATCAATATTCATGTATTTATCAAGGCCTCTGGGGGGGGCACTTGTCCCCGCTCTGTCCATCAGGCATTCTCTGCTACTACCACAGGGTGAGGCTGAGATTGGGGACCACTGCCAGCTTGGTACTGTCAGGTCATGGTCTCTATGCTCACAGACAGTCTCATGTCAGTTTTAATTCTTGATAATGGCTCTCTTTCTCTCTCTGTCTCCATCTGTCTATCTATCTGTCCCCCTCCCTCTCTCTCTTCTCTCTTCTCTCCTGCTACTCCTGCCCCAGAGGTCGATCTCCCCTCTCCCCTTCCTTCCTTTTCTTATTCACTTCCCCCTAATAACAAAACAATTCTTGATAATGTTCTGATTCTATTCAAACATTTTAATCACGGAAAGTATGGATATGGACACATTTTCATTAAAACGGCTTTTTAAAACCTACTTCTACCAAAGAAAATTCTCAGTGAACTCCTTATACATTTAGCTAATCCTCTCCTTTTTAAATTTCATTATTATTTTAGTCAAATAATTATCATTGGTCCATTTTTTCATGTAAATTTCATAGTAAAGACTTACTATAATAATTCTTTTGTCAATATTCTCTTCTAAATGCTTATGTGATCACTTCTACCAAGTTAATTTTTACAAGTTTATTTTAAAGGTTTAAATCTTACAGAAAAGATTTATGTGTCAATTATTAGCAATAACAGATAGACTATGTGCACCATTACCCACTGATTATTTTTAATATTTGCTAAAATTTTTTAGATGAGACTACATTGTTTTTTTGCTTGAGTCAACGTTTGTACTTTGACTTCTCTGGGACAGCACTGCCTCATCTGTTACCAATTTTAGACTATTTCAAGTTATATTTTATATTCTTTCAATCAACAATATTCCCTATAGATGGTATAAAAGGCAGTCTGTATTTATTCCTTAATTTGCTTCTAATATGGTAAGTAACTCCTTTTAGCTAGCCCTAGACAGCCCTGCTACATAGGATCATTCGGTTATGGACATTTTGTATATGTATTTTTAGGGTCTGTGCCTCTTATATTAATTGCCTCTACATGTGCTACGCCACCAACGTGAGTTCAACATAATGTAATAGCTTTTGATTGCAGACAATTCCCAAGACTCTACACATTCAAATCACCAACCTACACATTTCTTTTTGAAGAGCAAAGTACAGCCCACGGTTTCCAGTCGGGGGTTGAAGACCCTGTGTAAACACAGCAGGCCTGAGTCTATGGTGCTTATTCCTCCTGTTCCCTGACCCTTCTCTGGTCTTCCTTTTCAGTTGCTATATTTTGTTCCCATTTCCTTCATGGGTTCTTCTTAACTGCAAGAGGTCTCTGTCACTCTGCTTCATCTTGTGAAATCTTTTAGCACGCCCTAATCTGTGGTCTTGATTATGCTCACCCATTTATCCTGCAATAATAAACAAATACATCTAAACTCTTCACTCAATCACTTAGTTTTCTACTTCCACTCGGATATTTATGTACCTGGATAGCAGGTGAGGTCATGACCTTCCTCATGTAGTATTTATGTGAGTGACTAACTTTCGAACCATTGGTTTATTGTGTTCACCATTCTGCACCCCTCTCTCTCATTTTCCCCTATGTCCAGCCTAGGCCCTTCCTATTGTGCTTCCTAAACACATCTCAAATCTTCTGATTTTTTTTTAAAGTGACCAAAAGAAGGTGGCTTCCTCTCTTTCATTAACGGCAGTCTTCTTTTGCAAATTCACTGCACAACTGATCTTTTCTTTTTTCCAACGTTCAGAAGTTCTCTGTCAACTGAGTTTAAAAGTTAAAGGTCTTTATGATGGCTTTTAAGGTATTATTGGGCCCTTGCCTCTAACAGAATTTTAAAAGCAAATCATACCCTCGTCTAGCTCGAGTAATATTTAACGTACAGTTGTTTTCTGTGCATATTATATGACAAAACCCTTGGTGATTTGTCTGACCTGTTTCCCAGTCTGCTTCTTTCTTATTCTCTGCCTTCCCCAAGAGAGCACATTTTTTAACACAGTTAAGATGCCTCCCCACTGTTTCTACACAGCCCTCTTTATCTCTACACTGCATCCACACATGGTCCTTCAATGATTAGATCTCTTCTATGTGTATGTCCTTGGTATTGTGTGACGAGTGTGACATCCAAGAGGCACCCAGTGAGTGTTCAGTACATGACTGGAAGGCTTTTCTTAGTGTCCCTAGTAGAAATTTTATTCAGAGTTTTGATTTCCATCAAAACATAGGCCTTTTGTACATTAATAAGTGACTAGCTATAAAGATAATTATTAACATGTTTAAATATATTAGGCAACCAATGCTAACTTCTGTCATCTAAAAAGGTACCTTTGGTACTGGATTCACTATGATGTATCAACATAAGTTTTGAAAATTCAGTGGATAGTATGGGAAAAGCAAAATCATTCTGTTCAGATAGCCATAGGGCTTTGTAGTGCAAAGAATCAATTCTAAGGTATATGTACTTAAAATCAGGGTTGGTTGATGTTGGAGAGATGGCTCAATAATTAAGAGTACTTGCAGATTCTTCAGAGGACTGGGGTTTAATTTCCTGTGTCCACATGGTAACTCACAATCCTTAGATCATCCCTAGATCCAGTTTTAAAGAACCCAACACCCTTCTCTGATTTCCACCAGGAGCATACATGGTGCACAAATATACATGAAGGCAAAGCATTCATATTCATAAAATAAATAAATCTAAGAAACTTACAAATTAGAAATTTAAAATGATGTTAAAAACTTCCAGTAAGCATGCAAACTGGGATAGAAAATTTGTTTTAGACCTATGTGAGCCACTTCAGTGAGGAGGGAAGGGGGAGAAGGCACTGGCCTAAGCAACCGCGGAATCCCCAAAGAGGAACAGTCTACAAGATGCCTAATCAATCTTTAACACTTGTTTCCAAACAGAAATAGAGGCTGAGAAACTGTCCCAGCCAGGAGGAGTCAGAAGTTGCGACAGCTAAATTCAACATGGTGGAAGAGAAGGCCATGAGGGTCAAAGCCATCGTGACCAATCCATGTCAGCGCTGCTCACTCATGTAGCACAGGCAATGCAGATACAAGACATCCTCCTAAGGACTGTGTAGACAATGTGCTGGGGCACCAACACCGGGTTCTGTTATCACCTTGATTTTCCTATCAAACCGCAACTACACTAAAAAAAAAGTAATGCTTATAAACCATAAAGGAATGAGGAGAAAAAAAAACAGAAATAAAACCAAACCCAAAAATGACTATGGCTAAAACAACAAATATCGCCTCTTCTTGTGTTAACTATTTATTATACGAGAAATAATATTTTTTAGTATAGAGATTGGGTGGGAAAAATTAGCTATCCGTAATCCTATGGAGATCGTGAAAGACAAATTAAATCAAAACAAGCAATAAAATCCTACCACTGATTCAGATGAAAAAAAAATACAGGAAATTTCCTGTAATGAGAGTGCTGGTTTGGAACAATAATTCCCTCTAATTGGATTTGTCAAAGTGCTCCTAGAGGGACTGATTCAATTCAGTTCAATACAATACATGCTTTTGGGCACCTGCTTTCTGAAAGGTCCTTGGTTTGGCAGAGGGGAGTGGATAGAAAATCCTGGCACGGTGCGATTGCTCGGCTGAAGCACTGACTCTCTACAGAGCAGAGGGGTGCTGCGGATCACTCCTACCCAAGGCAGGACTGCCGGAAGAGGGTAGGGACCCAAGGCAGGACTGCAGGACGAAGGGACAGGGACGAGGGTAGGGACTGTGGCTCTGAGGAAAGGAGTGCATTGGGAAAGGGTTCCGCGACTGTCGGGACGCTGGAGGCTTCCGTTGGCTGGAATGTGCCAGGGCAATCATTGGTTGCAGGAATGCAAGGGCTTGTAGGACTGAGGGGTACAGTGTGGCCAGTCACCCCAGAGCATGAAAAAGCACGGGAGGTCAAAGGCCTTCAAAGGAGGCACTGCATAGCTGAGGAGGCCGGTGACGGGCTGGAACCATGGTGCTTTAGGGAGAGTGGAAGGAGGGAAAAGGAAGCCACGCAGCTTTCGTTATCTAGATGACGTCATGGGACTGGTAAAATGAATTGTGTTAGGACTACATGGTCACTATCTGGACTTACTTTTTTATTAAAAAATATTTTCATTTACGTGTATTTATGAGTGTATGGCACATGTGTGTGGGTGCCTGGGAGGGTAGGAAAGGGTGTTGATTCCTGGAGCTGGAGTTACAGGTTATAGTATGTCACTGGGTGTAGGCCTCAGGCCTATACTCCATCCTCTAGAAGAGCAATGAAGCTTCTTAATCACTGAGCCACCTGGTCAACCCATAGCCAGCGCCTTACAGTCTGAAGCCTGGATTGGGATTGCAGGAAGCACACTGACACAAAGGGTACCTTTTAGCTTGCTCCACATGATGCAAACTGCCCTTGTTCTTGCTATCATATAAACCTTTTACTTTTCCTGGCTATAATAATCCATGTCTATCATATACTTTAGTGATATACATATATTAAAAGTTCTTTACAACTCTTACATCAGTTTTAATCACTTATGCTCTGGGGCTATTTTTTTCCACTCCCTAGTGCCCCCCATCCCACCAGGAGGTGTTGCAAAATGCAATCAACTAGATGGGGAGCTCAAACTTAAGGGGAATTCTACAGATTACATGGTAGGCAACAGTATGAAACGGTACTAGGATGATTTCTTTTCTGAACACTGGAACCAGGGCTGCTTGTGTGAAAGCCTGGACCTCCATTTCTGAGAAGCTCATTCTGTGTGCACTTCCCAGGAGTGACTTGTGTTACAATGTATTTCTATTTTCTCTAAAAATATACAACATAAAACTTGAAAGTTCATTTTAACAAAAGAATATGAAGGCGGTAAGAACATGTACAAAGAGACAGTAGCCCCAAAGCATTTAATGTGTGTAGAAGTAATTGTTTTATAATAGAGTTTTAATAGTATAAAGTTTCTAAGGTGTGTTGGAGAACAGACTGTATCTGTTCTTAATCCTCGTGAAAAAAAAAACATATAATTCAGACCAAACTGAAATATACAGCACACACACACACATAAACACACACTTCTCTTTGTCTCCCTTTTCTGAGTGTGTATAGTCTTCAATGGACAATCATTTCAGTCTATCTAAAATTTCCAGGTCTTTAAGAGCTACATCAGGTCTTGTCTCTACTATAGCCTTAGCTTATCATTTGTAAGCAGAGTTATAGTAACAGATCCTGTGAATGGCTTTGCCAGTGTCCAAATTGTCCCACTGAAATGCCCTCCCTCAAACACAGCACTGATGATGTAATACTCTGGCTCAAGATACAAACAGTTTTCAATGGTTGCATGCTAATGTGTACATTATTGCTCTGGTGTTTTCTGACCCAAACATTCTCCTCTACTGTGACAACTTCATGTTTACACCATATATAGTCTTCTATGTGTTTTTTTCAAGTCTTCCTCTGCCTGGATTTTCTGGTCCTATTCTGTGTACTTACCTGTCTTTCTGACTATTATTCAGGTTACTAACATCCATGCCTTTCCTTTGGATCAGGCCATAGGTCTGGTCTTGCCATTTTGGCTCAGTGTGATTAAATCATGGTTGATTTGGAGAATTATTGGAAAGACGCTCAATTCCAGACACAACAAAGTCTTCAGAGTAGAGAGATGGATAAGCCACTATCCCATCCTCAGGAACGTTCTCAGCTCAACAGGGAGAAAAACATGGCAACAATCCTGACTCAAGATATGACATTCAAACTTTAGGACTACTGGGGAAATAGTGGCAATGGAAAAGGGGGAGGAAGGGACAGAAATGGATGGTTCTTCATAGCAGGCTAGGCTGTGGGTAGGTGATTTCCAAATGGACAGACGAGCAGATGGCAGAGAGAAGCACAATGCAGTCTATTTTGGGAATTTTAGAAAATAGATGTTTTGTCCTGAAGAATAAGTTCTAATTCTCCTTCAGAGGCTGGATGGGAAATAGCATTCATGGAGTTACAAAATATGATAGGGGCTTAGAAAGTTCTTTTATGCTTTTCCACAAATTGTCTGTGGTTGGCCCAAATGATTAGATTACCTTGCATTCTTTCATTTATAATTTATCTCTGTAAAGAAGAACTTTGAAGGCAGACTATAAGTACACACTCTCCAGATGCCTCAACGTCCTCAGCACAGGATTTAACTTGTAGTGGGAATTGTAGGACTCTTTTAATTTCACAATTATTATCCCAGCAATTGTATGCCCAGTGTTTAAGAGAACTTTAAACATCAGCTAGGAGAAATGAACAATGCTGAGTCAAGACAAAATGGAAACGATTAGCATGTTTTGTATAGATGCTCAGGCTTAGTAGTTCTGCCTCTAGAACAATTTTATTTGCTATTATAAGACAATTTAGCATAATTTGTCTCAAAATATCATATCTTAGCATATTTATAGTTGTCAATAATTGAATAGCCAACACAAGCATGGATTTACAATGATGGTTATTAGATTTGCCTCTCAGAACTGCTTGGGTGGCACCCTCTGAAGACTGGCCCTGTCCTGTAGTCTAGCGAGCAGGACAATACTTATTATCTTACGACATCTTTCAATAGAGTCGTCATGTTCTGGTGGTCAATACTGACAGATAATCTGAAGAGATGGAGGGGAATGAGAGTGAAGATGGGGAAGTTAGCATGACATTTCATCAAACTTATGGCAACCTTGGGTAGTGACCCCTTATATATATATATATTCTGGGAGGAGTTAGAAAAGCAAAAAAAGAGTGGGATGTGGGCAACCAACCCAAGAATCAACTCACTCTGATGTACAAAACCCATTGAGCTTCCTACTCATGCTGAGGGAAGAAACAAAAGTAAAAACCAGAATGATTTGGGGAAATATAGGCAGGCACATATGGGGACAGAAATATACAAAGATAAGACTTAAAGAATTTGACAAGAATATGTGAAGGTGCTGGTGACAAGAAAAAGAATCAAGGTCTGAGGAGATGGCTCAGTGAGTGAAATGCTTGCCATGTAACCATGAAGGCCAGGTCTAGTACTTGTACTCCTGGAACTGAGGAGGTGGAGGCAGGAGAGCCAGTGAGCACCAGGTCAGCGAGGGAACCTGTCTCCAAAAAGGTGGACAGCATCTGAAGAATGGCATCCAGGGTTGACTTCTGGCCTCCATATGGACATGCACATATGTATAGCATACACACTGCATACATGTCAACATCAGCACACATGTACACATATAGATACGCATACAAAAAGAAAAAAGACACTGAAGAGCATGGGGTAAAAAAACAGTAATACTCATTATGTCCTTGAATGGCTATTTGCCTCTTGATTATTTCATTGGGTTGCTAACACCTGACACCATGTGCATTCGTTTTTGCTTATTGTTGGCCATGGTGGTAGGTGGAATATGTGTCTCCTGTTTATAATATCACTGCCCATGATCTTATTCTCTTATTTACAGGTGGAGGGATGTGTCCCAGTGGCCTTGCTGTCCATATTGTTTGTCTTTGAGATGAAAACAAAAAACAAGAGCCATCTAAAGAATAGTGAATCCAATAGCAAATGGGCAGGCAGGGCATACACAGGCCTAGCAGTGCCACATGCTCTAGGTGACAGAAGCTAGGCCAAGAGACAGCTGTAGATTATGTTCTGAGAAGAACTCAATTCCCCAAAGCCTGCTCACTTGGTCACTGACTTGTGTGTGATTTGTTTATAGCTAATATTTCTCATGTTTTGGTTTGGAGACTCAGTCCCTTTCTGGTCTTCATGTGAGAAACAGTCTGGATCCAGGCATGGTGTTGTGGGAGAATTGTCTGTATTCTGTCAATCATGTTTTAAATAAACACTGATTGTCCAGGCAGGAAGTATAGGTGGAAAAAACAGACAGGAAGTAGAGGTGATGCAATTAGAACAGGAGAATTCTGGGAAGGAGGAAGCTGATTCCTCCCAGTCCTGTGCAGACCACTGAGGAAGCAGGATGTGATCTGCCAGCTGAAAAAGATACAGAGCCATATGGCTAAAATAGATCAGAATAATGGGTTAATATAAGCTACAAGAGCTAGTAAGTAGCCTGAGCAAATGGGCCAATCAGCTTTATAACATATAGAGATCTCTGTGTGATTTTCTTTGGGGCTTGCCGGCTGTGGGGTACCGGGTGGGACAGAAACCCCAGTGAGCAGGCCCCTTCATGTTACAGTGTGGTGCTAAGTATCTATAGTTCCAGCTATGCCTGAGGCTGAGACAGGAGGATAGCTCAAGCACAGACACTTAGGGCAA
Source organism: Alexandromys fortis (assembly GCF_014885135.2). Lineage (NCBI taxonomy): Eukaryota > Metazoa > Chordata > Mammalia > Rodentia > Cricetidae > Alexandromys > Alexandromys fortis. The sequence continues at coordinate 117,933 of NW_026067923.1, forward strand.
GTACAGGAACAACTTACAGACTCTATCTCAAAACAACAACAGCAATACCAATAATGTCTTACATTAGTCTGGGGATGTCACTGACAGCCACTGTCCCATCGTGTGTCTCACTCTCCCCATCTTCCTCTTCCTCCTCACTGCTCTCTGACTCTTCACTGGAGGAGGAGTAGTCCGTCACTTTCTTCAGTGGGCGGTTTGTTTCTTCAATCCGGAGTTCTCTTAATTCTTTAGCTAATGCCGTCAGGTCCTATGAAAGAAAAGTTTGTAAGTGCATGAAGTGTAGGTGCAACCAAAGCTGTATCTCCCAGCCAGTCATTGCTCCAGCTTAAGCAACAAGAAAAAAAAAAGAAAGGAAGAAGCTCAACAGAGAACTGTGACAAACACAGTTACTGTATGGAACTAAGAAAATGATGTTTGTGTGGAGAAACTAAGAGGCGGGAGATGAGATAAATTCAAACTTTGTTCAAAATCAATAGCTAGACCAGAACTAACAGTGCATGTGACATGTGTGTGTCAGACTGGGACTGACTACGCGTGTGCATATATGTGCATGCCGTGCCATGTGCATGCGCATACATAAAAATATTGTCTTTCTTTCTCTTTTGAGAGGATGAGATTGGTCACCCTCAGACTTGAATGGGAAAATAAAGGGCATTATAATTTGTTCCCCAAGTATTGTGGAATTCCCGCCAAAGCCCCAATGATGGCCTTTCCTCTCTCGTGAAGGCTACTGGACCATAATCTAGCCTCAATTGTAAAACAGAACAGTTACCAAGGTTCATTTGGTGTGAAGTCATTCCCCAAAGAACAAAGGTACCACATCAAATGATAGCCCACCCCAAATCCTAGTGTCCCTAAAATTTAGAGCCACAGGAATACGTCAATCAAGAGGAATGACAAACAAACAAACAACAAACAACAAACAAACAAACGATCAGTTCTCTTCCAGCACGACAGGTGTTTTTCATCTTTAAGTTTTAAATTCCAGTCACCTGGCAGAACCCCTCACAAGAATGCTGAAATGATGTGTAAACACCCAAAGGAAGAGATCATTTTCCATGAGTGTGATGAACCCCTTAGCCTTATGGATGTGATGAGGCAGGACTTGGTCACCAGGCATAGTGCAAGACAGTGTGCTGAACGCCTGACTACCTTGATGGGCATGCTTTCAGAGCAAGGCGGAGGGAGGCAGTTCTGCAGAAGCATGGCTGCTCTACTTTGCATGGGTTAAACTGCCCATGGCACGAAGCATGCAGATGAGGAAGAAGCAATTTGACGTTGGTCTTACCATTTCTCCCTATTTAGGGGCCCATGTGGGGACCAGAGCATTCAGCGAGAGACAGGGAGTTAGGGAGAGAGAAACTCGTTGAAAAAGACTAAATCCCACATTTTTTCCCCAAAAAAATAATTGGCCATATTCTCTCTTTATTTCAGTTCAGAAATGTATTTGTCCAATTCACCTGATGTATGATTACATCACCTCAGTGACGTAAGTGCTCAATCCCAATCAGAAGAAAGATTATGATAAACATGCATAGCTAATGGTAGTTATAATTTTGAGGAACCCATACGCCATGGCATTGCTGTACTGCGGTCACATGGCAAGCACCACTATTTTGGTCAACACTCATGGGGCAATCACTTTGGTGCTTCACTAAAATTTAGGAAATGTTGTCAAGTGAACGAGTCAGAATCATTTCCTTTTAATATCATGTCTCAAAAGGAAAGTCATAATGTCCCGAAGTCACCTGAAGGTCCCATGAAGGGGAGGCTTCTGGAAATCCCAACTGCGTGTTCTACCCAAACACACACTTGCTGGGGCTGCCCATACATGCACACTCCCTCAAACACACAACCCCAGTCCCCGCCGTCTGTGAAAGTGAATGGAGAGTTGGGTCCGAAAGGCTTAACGATGTCTGAAGAAAACATATTATAGAAGGGGAAAGCCCCTCCCCAACACAGAGAATTTTTACGCACATTTATTTCTAGTTTCTTAGGCAATGCACCCAAACCAGGAAAGGCTAATGGCTAGCTTTCGCCCTTCCGCGTATTTCCTCTTGATTGCTGCGGATACATTTATCTCTATCAAACAGAAAGTGTATGAAGAACATGCTAGATGGGCACAATGGGGACAAACTGTTGACAGATTGTCAAGACTCGGAGAGCAAGAGGACAGGGTGAGCTTCCCAACTAGCAAAAGTGACAGATTAGACACAGTTATTGCATATTTAGGGTTTTAAAATAAGGTAAGACTATCAATGAAAATAACTAATATTTAAAATTTTAAATATTAAAAACTATTCTTAATTATGATTTAAAGAGAGAATATGGTTTAAAGAGGCTAGTTTCTACTATCAGAAAGTCTGAGTAAAATATAATACTACCTCTATGACTTATTTAAATTAATGATACATTTTTCCCCCGGTCATGGCTTCCTTATCTCTGACAGTTCAGAACAAGATAAGACAGAGAGATTTTTAAAAATCCAATCTATTTAGAATTATTTAGTAAATCCATAAGCCAGTAACAACTTCAAGAAAGTTTCACTTGTTAAAATGACCTACATTTCCCTAAATTCTGTATTTATCAATGCTTCAAAATTAAGATCTGCTTTATAATTTTGGTTTTAATCAGAAATTTTTATTTCTGTGTCATTAAAAAGCTCTTTCATGAAACATAAAAATAATTGCGAATCTATTTCAGTTTAATTGGCAACATCTTGGAGAGTGGGACACAAATGAAAATTTCAAGGTAGCAATAATGGAGTAATCAAGAGTAATGCCCTTGAACAAAATTAATCTCCCAGTGCCAGCAGCCTTTGTGGCTAGCTGAGCTTTTGTTCCTCGTATGCTCACGATGAAGAAAAAGGACACAATCAAAGTTGCGGGAAATAGACATGATGCAATATTGTCACTGCTGGGTTCGGATGCATTTTCATACACTTTGTTCTCTGACAATTCCAATTTCCTCCATATAATAAGCCTTTTATGGTAATTTATTGCTTGGCTGTCTCGAGCCTGCAGCTAAGAAGTGTAAAATGGGGGAATAGAAGTGCTATTTAGCAAATATTTGAGAACGTATTAACTAAAAAAGAGATGTGGCCCAAATACTCCATTTCTTCCCACAGAGCTAATGTGAAGGCGGTAGGGGCTCCCATCCAAAGGGGGCTTGGACGCGGCATTTCTCAGCTTCTTCATGACATAACTTTTCATCCTGGAGGGCTTGTTTCATCTGACGGTTACAGAATGTCTTGCTTCAAAATATGCTCATTTCGGTTTCTTTTTGTTTGAAATAATATAACTGATTCAAATTTTACTCGCACTGGTTGAGCCATTATATTGTTAGCGAATTTTAATCTGATCTTTTGTTTCTGTGTTGCGTTTCCCCCCTTCTTAGGAAAGCTAAAGGAGAGACACGGGGTGCACCCCTTAAATTCAGTGGACCCATCTGAAGGAAAAAGAGTCCAGCTTACTAATCATTACGTATATTTCAACCCATCAATGGGTGATTTTAGAATTGCTCAGATCTTTCTTTACCCCAATAAAAACCTAACCTCCACACCCAGAGTTTGCTTCTGCACACAGACTTCATGACACACATTCAGTTATGGGAAAGTAAAGGGTGTTTGTCTTCAAAAGTTGTATTAAATAACAATGTTGCAAAATTTCATAGTACTTTAGAAAGTAATGCTAAATTAATATCAACCTTTGGGATTTTTTGTTATGAAAAATTAAACTACTGAATTACCAATAATACGAAATATGTTTTCAAAAGGTGTTTAAAGACTTATTTGAATTTCATTCTGCATCATCCAAACAGGAAAACAGCTACAGAAGGAAAGTCATATCAAACCCTAGGAACAGAGACGGGTGACAGAGCTGGGCCCAGGGGACCTCTTACTGTGAAGGACTGCCCGGTGTAGGATGCTTAGCTCCGCTCTTTTAATGTATGGACAAGCTGCCAGTAGCTCCGCCTCTACTTTCAAGTGTAGCAACTACAACTAACTTCAGATTTTGCTCATTAGCTCCTAGGTGAAAGCAGGGTAGCAATCAGGGCTAGGAACCCCTGGAGTAGGCAGGGCCATAGGAGTTGCTGGGGTAGGAGGGTCGTCTCCTAGGTTTTGAGTGGTTCGGGTCACTTATGCTTAAGGGTCAGAGCTGTCAGTGCACTGAGGGCATTTGCCCTGATGTACATCCCAGAGATTTTAGCATGAGGGTGTCTATTCCTCATCTCTATCTGGTGTGGTGGAGCATACCAAAATCAATGAAGCGATTTACCAAAAACCTGAACCATCCAGGGCTAACCAGATGAGACCTAGGAGAGCCCTTTTCCTTATGACAGCCACCTCCATATCAATGTCTGGACCCTTAAATTGTTGATATGAATACTACTTTATTGACAGTTACAGTACCCAGTACCAGAAAATAATTTTCTTTCATTACCTGCTCTGGGTGACTAGTTTAAAAAGTTGGGATAGCCCCGCCATCTTTGCTACTATGAGGAAAAGCAAGGCCATGGTGCAGAGTGATTATAGACAGTCCCTGCTGTAGACCCGTGGGGAGCGCCACTATCAGCAGCGACACCTTCACCAGGAGTGGGACTTTCTGACTCACTATGAATGTGTGGTGGTCACAGCTACAGTGAAAAACAGATTCACAGACTCAAACTTCCTTACTCGCAAAGTTAGTTCTGTGTCTATGGCTCAACTCTGAACAAGTACTTTCTACTTTAAAAAAAAGTTTTTGCACACGTGGCCTTAAGGGCCCAAACAAGTTTGTGGGTAAAGGTGCATAGCTGTTTTTATTCCCATTCTTCAGACTAGTAAACTGACTGAGATTACGAGAGTTATCCTAGCTAGTGTTCACCAAGGGGAGCCAAACTTCAAATGTAGCTGCTGATCCCCGAAGCCAGTGTTTTTTCCATATAATTTCACAAAATATGTCCTCTGTGGAGCTACAACCTGGAAGCCATAATAGTAAACCTCCCATTTCATGCATCCGGGACTCTGCAAGGCCTGTCTGCTCAGAACGGTTCCACTTCTCTCTGCTCATGCAAGCTTGACAAACTGCGAGGCGGTCATACTCAGCAACTATCTATAGTAGACAATGCCATGTGCTTCTCTAGTAGAAAAACATCTCCACAGATGAGGAACTCGATCACTCGACTCACCTGGGCTCAGTAGCAAAGGCTGGTGTTGCTTGTGGTGGTGTGGCTGCCCCACAAAATTATTCTAACAGCATACAGTAAACTCCTTGCTCACAAATCATACACTATAAATTTGGGGTATGTAAGAATTGTGTCTCTGCTTTGTTAGAAAACCACTGAGGACCATCTACTAGCAAGGATGCTGAACATGGGTTTTTATCAGAAGGTGCTGGACGGAGAAACCACACATTAACAAGACACTAGTACCTACTGTTCGCCTGGTTGGGACATTGGGAAAGCAATGTTTTCACTTAGTGAAGGACTCTAAAGCTTTTTATGAGTACATATGAAGGTCTTGGGCTGGCTTCTTTAGAATGGGCTCTCCCCTCAAACAAGGCTTTTCCCACAATCCCACTGGCCTCCTGTCTGCATGTCAACATCAGGAAATGGGTTTAATTGTCACCTCTTGTGAAAGCATGGCCGAGAAAGGGTAGTACTGACCTCGTCTATAGCTTTCTTATAGCTCTGTGACAAGAAGAACCCAGTCCCGAAGAGTCCATAGGCAGGAAAACGCCGAAAGAAAAGAAGTAGAGGAACCCATTCCCGAAGAGTCCACAGGCAGGGAAAAGCCGGAAGAAGAGAAGCAGGTTAGACACAAAATCGATATTGTTAGTAGAAAACTAACACAGACAAATAGGCAAAGAGAAGCGCAAGCCAGAGCACTGCAAATTCCTGTCATTATTACTTAGCATCCTCCTTACTTTAAGATGATAAAATCAGTAAATGAAAGAGACATTTATGCACATGACAGTGTCTCAGAACAGCCAAACTGATTTTCTGTTTTCAGACAGCATGCTCTCTTTCCTTCCTTTCCTTTAGTTTTAGCTCTATCTATCTATCTATCTATCTATCTATCTATCTATCTATCTATCTATCTATCCATCCATCCATCCATCCACCCACCCACCCACCCACCCACCC
>NW_026067923.1:124566-183834 GCF_014885135.2 Alexandromys fortis
ATAGGTGGGAGGAGTAAACAGAATAGGATGCTGGGAGGAAGAGGAAGTGAGCTCAGACTCTGCTCTGCTCCTGGAGAGACTCGACAGCTCTGCTCTGTGGAGCAGAGGCCCGGCTCCGCTCTCCCAGGCAGCTCCGACCCAGGATGGATGTAGGCTAGAATCTTCCCGGTAAGCGCACCTTGGGGTGCTTACACACATTATTAGAAATGGGCTAAATTAATATGTGAGAATTAGCCTAGAAGAGGCTAGATAGAAATGGGCCAAGCAGTCTTTAAATGAATACAATTTGTGTGTTGTTATTTCAGGCATAAGCTAGCAGGTGGCTGGGGTGCTAGGGATGCAGCCCCGCCGCTCATATTTCAACACTAGAGATCGAATCCAGGGCTTCATGTGTGCAGAATGAGCACTTAACTAACTGAACTATACCTTAACCCATACTCTTCTTTCTTTCTTTCAAGCTATTTGGTGTCAGGTCCAAAGGAAACTGCACACCCCCAGACTCTGGCACCTCTACCAAAGCGGTCAGAAGTGACAAATGGCCATCTATGGTGACTATTAGCTTGCTGGCCTCCAAGCTCTCTTATTATCACTCTACCTATGGTTCCTCTCAGCTCTTCACAGCCCGCTTCCTGTCCTACACTCCTCCAGCTCATGGGTTCCCCTCTCCAGCTTCTCACTCCCATACAACGCTGCCATTTCAGTTACATGCTCTCTCCTGTCTTCTCCTCTTGGCTCCTCCCTCTTGCCTCTCTCCCAGCATCCTCTGCCTGCATTCCTTTGTCCTCCTTTCTCTCTCACTCTCCCCTGCTCTCCTCACATGGCCTGGTCCACTCTGCTGGTCATTTCAATGTCTTGCTTTCTCTTCCTGCTCTGGATTCTTCCAGATGCCCCTGGCTACACTCTCTCACATCAGCTATAGAAACCTTCTCCTCAGCCACACCTTGGAGCAGTCAGTCCTAAATTTATACATCTGATTCTGAAACCCTCAATTTATACACTTGGGTTTTTCATGGTTCAGCAATGGCTCTGGATTTCAAATCTCCAGGCCCTGTGTTACACCACGCTTACTAAGTTTTGGTTCAAACAGACCAACTAGTTCATAAGGCATGGCAAGCAGTGAAGAACCAGCCTGCCTCCATCTTAGTCTTAGAAGCCATCTTATAGTAAAGACAGACTAGTCTCATTTTTGTTTATGATTAAATCTGTTTCTCAGGGACAGGCATACCCCACCTGGAAATTAGCTACAAATGGTTCTGTACTGCGTGTTCCAGGAATGCCAATCTGCCTGTGTTTCAAAATGTTGTTTAGAATCATCTTGCAACCCCACCTTTGTTCCAAAAGGTTCTATGACCACCTATGGCTACCTTGTTATGACTACCTATTGCATGACCACCTTGTTCTGCCTACCCTGCCACCATGTCTTTGTGTCAGGAAGTCATTAGAATCTGACTCGTTATGATGTTCTGTTCCTGTAACCAAACCCTCTCCACCTGACCTATGAAAGTCTTGCCTTCCTCTCATTCCTTGCTGATCTCTTAACCCCTGCCCGAGGAAGTCCATGAACACAAATTAAAAAGCTTGCTTTAATGAATTTGGCTGTGATGACTTGAGTTGGTGGTCTTCCTCCTCTGACCTTTGGGATTGATAGTCGCTGAGGACAGGGATGACAGTTCATGTGTGGAGGGTGGATGGCAGTAGCCTACAGGAAGAGCCTAAGTATCCCTGGCTGCTACTTTAACATCTTTATGTCAAAGTGCTGGCAAACACTGTGGGATTGTGTGAGCTAGTCTCATCCCTTTTTAATTTCTTACAGGACTGCTGATGAGCAACAAAGCCTCCAAAGTCAACAGAAGCAGCCCAAGATCCATTCAGTTCCCCTCAATCATGTATGACTTCCTTTTAGACACTTCTAGCATACATCGTTCTTATTATCCTCTAGTTTTGCTTTGAGTCATGAATGTAAGTAACCGAAATTACTTTATCTTAGGATTCTCAGGTAAGCGAAGACATATAAATTCTTAGGAAGGCTAGCACTCACAGCTGGTCGACTGGGTCGGGTGATGTCTCTGGATTCTTCAGGTTTCACCTTGGAAGGTTCGTGGGGGAGCACAGGTGATCCTTCTGACTTACTGTTGGCTAGAGAAAAGAAGAGGGACAAGAAAGAGTGGACATGGCTCTTAGAAAAGGCTGCCTCATTCTGAGTGAGGGACTCACTAGTTACATAGACTCACTAGGCAAATCCATGCATTCGATGGAAAAACAACAAATACTCAAAAAAAAAAAAAAAGTCAGACAGCTGAGGCCTGAAACCCAGAAGCCACAGTAAAAATAAAAATCTGCAGTCACTACCAAGCGTTTTCTGTGTATTAGGCATAGTACTAAATGCTTTCTCTGTTGATTATTGAAATTAATCCTTGTTCCAAGCCAATGGTCTGGCACTATTTTCTTATTCTCTAGATAAGGACAGATTCAAAGATGACACCCCTAGCTCAAGGTGAAGAATAAAATGAGTTTTAAAGGAAGCTGAGAAGTGACCTGAGACCTTTAAGGAATAAAGAATGATACAGGAACAGGGAGGTGCTGATAAAGGTGAGGAACCCAGTAATAGAGTTGGGGAGCCAGGCTGGGGGAGGCCCCCTGTGGCCAGAGTGAGAGATGCCGTGTTATAGATGTCACATGTTAGGCCCCCTGGGGCACAGTGAGAGATGCCGTGTTATGTATGTCATATGTAGAGCAGCAGGCAAATCATGGCTGCATTTGCTAAGGGGCCACGAGCTTATCTTAAGGGAGAGTGACCCACCAGCTTGTTAATAGTTATCAAATTGTGCTTCAGACAGCCTGTTCTTACTTATTGTGAGCACATTTATTCTCTCAAGGAAGTGACTTAAAAAGAGGGAATTTTGACTAGTTAGAACAGGGGTTTTCTAGGTATTAATTAATTGCAGTATAGTCTTTCCATAGGTCTCTTCTTAGTGAAAACTAAGCAATGATGACGCTTTTGAACTAAATATCAGGCTATGTTTTTCTACTTATCTAATGGGAACAACCAGAATAATCAACCTTGTGACTTTAAGGCAAAGGTATTTTCTTCTGTCTTGTGTATTTACTTTATATTGACTTTTAGGAAATGTCATTTTGAGAAATACCCAAGATGATCAAGCATGCTTGGAACCCTGGAAGGGATGACTGGCGCCATGGGAACAAGACAGTGGGGTGCATGAGACTGAAAATGAGGAATCAAGTGGAAGTGGACATTTGGGGAACTAGAAAGTTACCATAGACAGGATTGTTGTTCACACTCTGATGTCAAATGTACAATTAGGGACTCTTGCCCAGTGCCGTCAGAAGACACAAACATAAGACAGCAGACAATTTGCAGTATCACACAACAGTGGCCACGCTGACGGCAGAGTTAGGAAGCAATCTCTCCTTTCCTCCCAAGCAGAAGAGGATGGAGGAGTTAAGAGGATGCTTACCCCGAACTCTGGTTCGTTCACTAGATCCTGCTTGTGACCCAGGCTGAGAGCCTCCTTGGGAGCTGGGCTGGGAGCTGGGTGTGCTGGAGCTGGAGGAACTGCCGCTGCTGGTCCTCTGCAAGGGGCTCTCCAGGACAGGCTCAGTTCTGCGGAGATCAGGATTGCTGCACGGGCAGGAGGACACAATGGCCACAGGTCAACATCCAAAACAGCAAGGCCCCCCGTGAACAACTCAGTAGCAAGCAAACAAACAACAAATAAAAATGAGATAAGGACATAAAGAGACATTTAAAAAAAAAAAAGAACATACTACAAGCCACATATAAAAATGCTTAGCACCACCTTACACTTATTAAAGTGATTTTCTCAAAAAGAGGAATGTTAGCCATTGCTGCTAAGAATGCCGAGAAGGAAAGCCTCGTCCTCTGTTGGTGGAATGCAAATTAGTATATGAAAATTATTATGGAGATTCCTCCAAGAATTATAAACACAGCTACTACATGACCCAACAATTCAGCTTCTGGTTATATTGCTGGAGGAAATCAGGTCGTTGTGCTGAGAAGATGGTGCATTCATTGTTGCATAGATGCATTCATAGCAGCAAAAGATAGAATCAGCATGCACAGACTGATAAAGATGCAATATATTTTTATATATGTAGCAATATATATTCTATACATATGTCAACTGCACAGGAAGACATGCACTGCCTGATCTCACATATGGAAAGGCACAACTCAGAGTAGCAGAGCTGCAGTGTGAATTAGTAGCAGCTCTAAGGTTTGTATGGGAACTGAGAGATGTTAAACAAAGAAATGTTTCAGTTAGACAGGATGAACAAGCTTTCCAGATCTATTGTAGTGTGGTGCCTTTACTTAATATGTAAGTGTAAAGTGGAATTTTCTTTGAGAAAGGATCTCATTATATAGATTACTGTAGCACCACATCCAGCTTTGAAGTAGATCCTAAACGTTCTCATCACAAAAATGGTAACTATTTGAATTCACTTCACAGTTTATAATGACTATTAAAAATCACATGGTACATATAAATATATGTTCTTTTAATTTTGTATACATTACTTAGATTATGGGTGCTTGCTATTGGTAGTGACTCCTGAAGTCCTAAAGCAAAAGATAAATGGTGGAAGGGCAGATGCTGGTAGGGTAGAGGCTGGGAGGGTAGGTGCTGGGAGGATAGAGGCTGGGAGGGTAGAGGCTGGGAGGGTAGAGGCTGGGAGGGTAAACCCTAAAAGGGTAGAGGATGAGCTCCAAACTCAATTCTTGGGTCAACATACTATAGTACTAGCTCTGAGATGAGGAACCCTAGCAAGAGATCTTCCTTTAAACAGTTCTCTCCATAAAACAAAGAAAAACCAACCTATAGTTCACAACCGCAGAGAACCTAGACAAAGAGGAGCCTAAGAGAAACAAACATGGACTTACATAGGAAGGAGAAAAGGACAAGATCTCCTGACTAAACTGAGTGTGGGGGCCATGGGAGATGGTAGAAGGGGAGGCAAAGGAAGGGAGGGGAGCAGAGAAAAATGTATATAGTTCAATAAAAAGAAAAATAAAAAATAACAAAAAAGAGTTTAAAATGCCAAAAAATCCCAGTTCTTCCAGTATTCGTTGTAAACAACTCGAAATATATGAAAGGAAGAATAAGGAACAGCGCATGCAATTCCAATCTAGGAAACGGTCAACTGTATTTTACTATTTGGCAAATTATCAAATATTCAATTTTGTCTCTTACTTTTTTCTTCCTAACCATTTTATCAAATATTCAATTTTGTCTCTTACTTTTTTCTTCCTAACCCTGTATGGTGAGCATTTTACTGTGATCTGAAAAGTGCTGGCTGTAAAATGGCCCATCATATAGACAAACCGGTTTGGCCGTTCTTCTCCTGTTGGTCATTTGTGGGGCTTCCAGCACACTGCTGTGATAGGCAGCCCAGAACTGGCCATCTGTCTGTACGCCAAAGTTCAACTCTAGTTCCCAATTTTGGAATTCTTGGTTAAAAGGTCATGAACACTGTAAACATACATGTATAAGCTAATGTATAAAGATATTAGCAATTTTCACTCTAGTCTATGTGATTATCCTTCTCTATGAAATTTTGTGCATATGTGTGCATGTGCTGGCATGCCTGCGTGTGTGCGTGCATGCATGTGTGTGTGTGTGTGTGTGTGTACATGACTATGGTGACCAGAAGGAGGTGTCAGTCTCCCTGCAGGTGAAGTTACAGGTGATTGTCAACACCTGCTGTGGATTCTGGGAATTGGACTCCAGTGTTCCGTAGGAATGGCAAGTGTTCTGAACTGCCAAGCCATCTCTTCAGCCCCACACGTCCATCTTTCTTGACCCCAAAGAGAAGTATTAGTCACTCACTCAGTGTTACCATAATAGGAATGCGGGATAGAATTTCGTGAAAAAATTATGTCTCACAATTTATTAGTTTTGATCATATAAATTTAGAATTTATGACAATATTGACTCTACAGCATCTGTGGGAAGTGGGTTCGGACTCAACAGTAAAGCCGGCTGCATAGTGACTGCTGGTGACCCGAGGAGAACCAAGAATTCTTGCTGTAATTATGACGCTCTTTAATGTACCATAGCTAATTTTCTGAGAACTGTTTGTATCTAAGGGGTTGAAATAAATTTGGGTCTCATGTAAATATCCTTAAATTAGGAAACACTCAAAATGATCAATGCTTCTTTTCTAAGTATCTTCCATGATAAACACGCTATTTTTCATAAAAAGCAATCGTCCCTAATCCTCAAATAGTGGCTTCTCCGCCACTCTTTTATGAAAGAGTGGTGATCAGGGAATTATTAATAAATTACTAAATTAACTGTAAAATTTATTACTAACCAAATATATTATAGACCAAGAGTGGTGGGTGGCACTTAAGTTTTTTATACTGTTGGATTTTATGGATTGATGACGTCATCTTCGTTGTACTAAAAATATATTGAGAGGATGGTGCTGGTACAGGCTCTGCAACGCTCTCTCATGTCGTGTGGTGACAGCCAGCACTCAGCTACTTGTTCTATCTCGTTTTCCTTCGATGCTTCAGTCAAAATTTGGTTGAATCACATCTAAACTGAGTCTTGTTGGATCAAAATGAGGGTTGGAGAAGGGTAGGCCAGGAGCTGTACTGTCAAGTGTCACCATCGCCATGGCAACGAGATAAATGTGGTAGAGACCAGAGTTAAGAGTTAAGAGCAACTCCGAAAGCAGTGTGAAAAGAGACTGTAAATGCCATTGGTGTTTGGGGAAGTGCATACACATAAGGGGGCGTGGGTGGTGGTATGGAGGAGTGAGGCACACTGGGAATTGGGATAGCATCAGAAAGTCTGGACATAGCCCGTGTGTGATAAAAGCCGGTGTCTTTCTTGTGCATGTGGATAGATGTGAAGCAGAGGCCAGCAAGGCAGTTCACCAGGTCTGTGGTAGGAAACAGAGAGTGAGCTGACTGCAAGAGAAGCGTGGTTTGCTAGCACTGGTTCTTATCGCTTGCTACCTGCCCCCCAAGGCAGGCCTGGGGTGGGGGCCAGCCTAGGAGATAAACAAGGACAGTCAGAAGACTGTGGGCGTGTGAGGGGTCCTGGCTATTGGCAGGACTATCTGGAATACACATGCGTCTCTGATGAAGCTCAGAGCTTCTTCCTGTGTGAGGCTAATTGGACCCCAGGAGCATTCAATGCCTGACTTAGGCCTCATTAACACAAGCCCTCTCTCCAGGTGCTGATTGCCATTCTTGCTGCTGAACTCTAAAAGAAATACTTCGTGTCTCTGTGACCACACAGACAATACAGGAACTTAATGTCTTTTCTACCCTACTTCTCTTTACTTAAAAATACGAGTAATATGGAAAAAATGCCATAGGCTATTTTTCTCTTTCTTATTATATATGTATGTATGGGCTGAGGGGTGAGAAATAAATGCTCATAGAGGTTCAACTTCAGAATTCCACTGAGGAACAGATTTCCCTTATTCACACAGTAACCAAGACTACTTGGATCCCAGCATGCAAAAACGTCAAAAATTCCAAATACATTTCTTTAAATGCTAACTTTTAATTCACATTTTTCTACACAGCAAACAATGATGTTTTCTCTATAAGACAAACATTGAGAGTGTATGTAGCAATTATTATATCTGTTGAATTGTAAAAAAAAAAAGTCAAAGTAGAAAATGAGGATTACAAAGTGATTTTGTGTCCACAGCCTTGGGCCAGGTCTTTAATTAACTGGCTGACTGCCAAAATTCTCTTTACTTTGATGACATGGCCAATAAGAAAAAATCCTAGTCAAAAGGAGATATGTTTGGAACTGGACAGGGAATTATTTTCTGAGATTAAACATTTAGTCACTGGTCTTTTGGACTGGGTGTTTCTGACTTAATTTAAATTTTTTCATATTTCAAAAGTACTTGTTTGAGCAAATTTTAACTTGGTTTAAGAGGAACCCATGAATCAAAGCTAAATATTAAAATGCCTAGAAGTTTTAAGATAGCAATATATTTATATGATCAATTGCAATCTTTATTTCAACTTTCCTGGTCACCCTCATAGGATGAGGTATTTGGTACCCAGGAGCAGGTGAGACCTGCCTGTGGAGCTTGAACTTTAGCTATGCCCAGTTTCGTGGGCAGGAGACTGTGCCACCCCCATCTTTACCCACAGAGGGAGCTGTCAAAAGGATGAGAGACACTTCCTAGATGAGTGGGGACACATTGGGGATACAAACAAGTTCCAAAGGATCTCATCCCTTAAAATATAATGAGCACCACAGGGTAGGGGGCAATGCCTTCAAGATTCAGAGAGACTGGTACAGACCTATAAACAGCAGGGTGAGAAAGAGACAAAATGGTGTCTTGTCGATTAATGAGTGAGGAGTTGCCAGGGCAGACTATCAGAGTTCGAATCCTAGTCCTACCACTTCTTCCTCGGACACACTGGCAATATTTTTGAGCTTTGTTTACTTCAGCTCCCCATCTATTAAATGAAGGTGATGAAAGCCATTGCCTTGGAACCGCTACATGGTTTAAATAGTCAATACTTGTAATGTTAGCTGATAAGATGGCACAGAGGGTAAAGACACTTGCTGTCTTACCATGGCAACCTGAGTTTAATGCCTGGAACCCACAGATAACCAATTCCACTAAGGTATCTTCTGACCTACACCACACACACACACACACACACACACTTTATTGAGTATTTGTAATGCAATGAAGATACTATGTCATTCATAGTGCTTCAAGAGGTATTTATTAAACACTAAAATAGATATAAATTGCCTCAGGAACAGAAGACAAGGTCCTGAAAGGCCTGCCCACAAATATTTGCTGTTTTCACACAGCAAAGAGATAAGAGAGTGGAGAAGTATTTCTTTGGGAAGGAAGTATACCTAGAATAGAAGGTTCTGATTTTCTTGTATTAGCCACACACACTCAGGTGCACACTCTGATTCCAGATTCTTCCATTTAGGGTACTACACAATTACAGTTGATTCAAACCTGTTGTTTTCAGGTTGTTATGGAATAGCTCACATTTGACTGTTGCTATATTATGTCTTGCCCTTGGAATCTAGGATTCACTATTTTAAGTGGAGGAAACAAAATATAAACTTCTTAACCTTCAGGTTCTGTCTGTTTTCCCTCTTTTGCTCACTCAGCACATAGTTTATTTCTTATTCATACCAGAATACTGACAAGAAGAACCACTTTCCTTGGGGATTCTTTTCTATGTGGTGACTTAGGGACCAGGATTCTACTTTTGTTGAAGTATTACCATCTTGATCTCGAGGTTCCTTAAGTTGTTCAGAAAGAGGAGAGAAGCCTTGCTGTTAAAAATAATGTATGTGTATATGTATGTAGAGTTGTGTAAGTGGCTGAATGTATGGGTGTGCTTAGGGAAGTCAGAGTACAACCATAGGTGTTCCTCTGGAGTCTTCATTGGCCTGGAGCTCACCATTAGTGGCTAGAATGGATGGCCATTGAGCCCCAGGGATCCCCTGTCTATAATGTCTACTGTTGGGATTGTAAGTACATCACCATACCTGACATTTTACATGGGTTCTAGCTATCAAATTTATCCTTTCTTTAAGCAAGTTCACTTACATACTGACTCCAAGGCAAGGTAAGAAAGAGAGGCAAGGCTTAATTTATCCTCCAAAGATGTGTGTAACCTACGAGCATGAGGTACATTTAGACTCATGGGTTCTGGAGTCAGTCCCTGGCCATCGGCAACACTTGGTCCTAAGCCACATATAGTCTTGGACTATGCCATTATCATATATTAGTTAACTTTAGCAAATGAAATAACAAATAACACAAAATGTCCTGAGTCTGTTCTCTACTAAGCTCTGTAATTGTCACCGAAATCTACTCTAACTTTGCTGGTTTTCTCATTTCTCTTGAGACTCACTAAATAGGTGGTAAAGAAATTGAAGGAATGTTGATGGAGTATAGGAAACACAGCATGAGAGAGCAGACAAATTGCTTGATGAATGATTGTGTGTTGGCCAGAAGCAGAAGAACCATGAGGAATTGGGGAGGCAAGTCCCAGTGTTGATGACCCCGTGAAGTTTCTTTCCATGCCCAGGGCTTAGCCATGAACCCACTATAATACATGGAAGACGACTCAAGAAAAATCTTCCAAAACCCTGTGCATTTGTGTCTTCCCCTATGAAATTCTGGTCTGAGATGGACAAAACAACATGCCCAGAGGGAAGAGCTTGGGGAGTGAGAGATACACCTGAATGGGCAGCTCAGGGAAGTTGCGTGAGTGAGCTCAGATCATAGAACTTTTTAAAAATATTTATTTATTTATTAAGTATACAATATTCTTTCTGTGTGTATGCCTGCAGGCTGGAAGAGGGCACCAGACATCATTACAGATGGTTGTGAGCCACCATGTGGTTGCCGGGAATTGAACTCAAGACCATTGGAAGAGCAGGCAGTGCTCTTAACCACTGAGCCATCTCTCCAAGCCAGATCATAGAACTTTTAAGTTCACTTGCAGAACTGTGAGAAGTGATGTCACTTAGGTCCAGCCAAGAGTTAGGGCTGTTTTCATACTAGCAGCAGCACGGGAGGCAGGGCATCCCACCAGATGGCTCAGTAAGCGAAGCACTTACTATGCAAACACAAAGGCCTGAATTTGGAGCCTCATAGCCACCTGGAAAGTGCTGTAACACCATCTGTAATCCCAGGGCTGGGCAGGCAGAGATGGGAGCATCTTTAGCTGTCCTAGCTGCAGCAGTGAGAAACCCTGCCTCAGAAAACAGGATGGAGGGTCATTGAGAAGAACACTGGACACTGATGTCTCCATATGCCATGGAAAACCTGTGGGGGTCAGAGGATAGCTTTGTGGGGTTCTCTCCTAATTTTATATGGGTTCTGAAGATAAAACTCAAAATGCCAGGCTTACGCAACAACTGCCTTTAACCACTTCTAAGAGCCATATACCACCCAGTGAGTCACATTCGGTCATGTGGAGATGAATGCTGGCAGAAGCAAGAGTGTTCTGCGGATTGTCACACATGAAGATATGAGGAGTCTCCACGCTCTCAGCCCAAATCTTTGATTGTGCACTGTAGGTGAATAACCACAAACTATTAGGCCACTTCTCGGCTGTCAGTGGGCAGACACTGGTCGTCGTCTCTCATAGAGTTTACATTCTTTGCACAAATATAGTATTTAAGTATCCCAAAGGAAACACCATTTATATGTTACTGACTATCAAATACCCATTATCTTGGGCCTGAAATGTTATTAAAAACTTTTCTGAAGAATTAAACAGCTCCTTCTTAGTTGACTGTAATAGCAGGCCCTTCTGTTTGGGTAACAGAAAAGTCCTTAAGGTTGGGATGATGCTTTATCTAAGCATCCAGATTCCAAGCAACGGGCCTAATGAAAACAGCCTCTAGGGCAGGGTTCGAGAGATCAGGGCGCACTGGTGACTGATAAAGCTCAGCCTGTGCCCAGTGCTAGCATGCCTCTGTCCCCTGGGCACAGCTTTCCGCTAATGTAGGATTGCTTAGCTACACCAGCTAGGCACAGATCTGGCTACCTGCAGAAGAACAAGGGATTCATAGACGCCTACAATTTGCAGCTCCACTTAGAATGAAGTGGGAACATTTCCCCCAAAGACATTCTAAGTCAATTGCTTCCTCCTTTTGGGAATGACCTTTCTAAGTTCTTTCAAGGGAAGAGTTAAGATCAAAAGGATTCTGTAGACAAACAAAACCGTAAGTGTCCCCATCCTCCTCCTTGCTCCCCTTCCCTCTTTGTGGTCTTTCTCTCATCGTGAGCACAGAGAAGAAGAAAACAGCCTGCCCTACTGCATCCTTTTTATAGCTCAGCAGAGGCCACTGGCTATTTCAGTGGAGCCTAAGAACGGATGCATTCATCACGACAGATCCAAGGGAAACTTGATGGGCGACAGCAACAAACAGCAGCTGTCGCCACATTGAGTCTGCCCAGACACAGTGCAGGCACTGTTTACTTCCCAGCAGCCCGTGAGACATCTGCACCAACCAGCACAAGTTGGATGCACCCTCCTGGTTATAGGAATATGCATTGTATGGAAAATCCTGGAAGGACATAGAGTAAATCGTGGAAGCATAACTGTATTTCAGAGACCCTGCATAACTCCAGTGGGGTGACTTCCTGATCAGAGCTGGTTCTGTCGGGGACAAGCTACAGAGTTTCTGGAGTCGCTGTTTCCTAGGTAAGAGCTTTGTTGTGTTCCAGTGGCTCCTGGGGCACCTTTCTTGACCCGGCACTACACTTCAACTCTGATTTCCTTCTTCCGGCTCCACGGCTGCTCTCTGAAGCAAAGGTACGCAATGCTGCAACCACAGCTGTATTTCTAAGTTTGTGCCCAGATTTTAAAAACCTCATAGTTTAGTTATAAAAGGCCATCAAAGTCTACAGTTCAGGTAACAAGCGCACATACTTCAGGAATGAAAAAAAGATCAGAGACATTCTTTGGAAAAGCAGGTATCTTGGATAATCATGGTGACTTCTCTCCCCTTACCTTGCTCTGATTGGTTGAGATCCAAGTCTGGGGCCCAGAGCACTGCCATTCCCAGGGGAATTCTTCCTGGCTAATGCTGGGGATATAGAAGTTGTTCTTTGAGGCACCTGGAAGAAAACCGGAATTGAGAATTAGTTCCCATAATACAATGCAGGCAGGCTACTGTCTGAGGAGTCTTCTCCTCTTGGAAGGCTGGCTAAAAGCTACAAAAGCTGCCTCCTTTAGGAAGAACTGTCTGCAATCCTTCAGTGAAACAGCTAACCCCAAAACAAAGCCAAGGGACTACCTGCTGTCAAGAGTCAAGGAGGGCTGCTCCACAGCTATTAAGGTCATTTCAGTCTCAAAACAGCAGAGGGCGCACTAATGACCTTGACTTACTGAGCTATAAAAAACTACCTTCTCTTGTTTGAACAAAGTGGTAGCTAGGGGAGATCATTGTGCAGTGAGCCCCCTTCCTTACTCCTGTGGAGCACAGTAGGTGGGGAGATCTCGGTGCAGTAGGTGAGAGATCTCTGTGCAGTGAGCGCCCCTACTCCTGTAAATGCAGTAGGTGGAAGATCTCTGTGCAGGGAGCACCCTTCCTTACTCCTGTGGACACAGTAGGTGAGAGATCTCTGTGCAGTGAGCGCCCTTACTTCTGAGAAGTGCAGTTGGTGGGAGCTGCACAGGGGACAGCGCCACACTTCACTTTAGCTCACAGCACAATGAACAAACAGATTATGAACTCCAGTGAAGAGCTAGGGCACCAGTCTAGACCTCGACAGTAAATCACATGCTGGGGAGCCTGGAGAAGCTATCTCTTTATTACTTACTTTTTAATATTTGTGTATGTGCGAATCCCGGCATGCATGGATCACGTTTGTGCTGGGTGCCCGTGGAAGCAGGGAGCAGGCATCAGATCTCCTAAAACCAGAGTTCTAGGTACTTGTGAGCCAACCAGTGTGGGTGTGGGGAAATGACCCAGGGTTCTCTCAAGAGCAGAAGTGCTCTGACCGCTGGGTGATCTCTGCAGCTCTTACCACTCTTATAACGTGAAAACACGGACTGTTATACTTCCTAAGTGAGCTACTATTGTTAAATACAGCCCCACACCTCAAACATTGTGTTTTGGTGGTTAATTAGTAAATGCTATTTATAAAACATAATTAATATTGGAAATACTAGAAGGGTCTTCAAAATGCCTGTGTGAGGATAATACGGCTGGGGAGCACAAGTATGTATTACTAGCTCAGCCGGGAAAGTGCGGAGCAGAGCTCAAAGGTGGCTTCTCTTGCAAAGCTTACAGACACCTGCTTGTGCGCTCAGGTATTATGCAAAGGGAGTCCAAGAAACACACTAATATTAGTGCAAAAGATGACTTTCAATGCAAGTGTTATCCTCTGTCTATTTTGAAAGAATGTTTTGTTATAATTCATTTGAACACAAAGTAGAATCAAGGAAGCAAAACAAAATGGTCAAATTGGTACAACACCTGTTCAGATTAAACCTTACTGTTGTTTTTCCCCCGCTTTCTTTTTGTAGATGAGAACATTTGGAGAGAAGGGCTCAATGAGGACCAAACCCTGAGTATTTCCACTGACCTAATGTTTCTCCCTGGCTTTCCGCATGTCTACCCACATGGATTTAGAGAGAGGCTCAGCCACTTCCCCTTCCAGGTTTCAAACATTGTCCGTGTTTGATTGTCAAAATGATGGCAATCCTGTTGTGATTCCCACTTCACAGGGAGATAATGATTGCTTGTAAATCATTAAAACTACTTTATTTTTATGGAAATTATGGGACATTCTAATTATCACAGCTTCATCGTATGCTGAGCTCAGGAGAAAAGACATTCATGGACCAGGAAATGTCGTTCGCATCTTAAAGACATCCAGGTTGACTGTAGACATTCTAGAATATTGCTTAGAACAAATAACAATTTAGCGATGTATAATGAAAGAAAAGAATTCAAGGTTGTTCTGTAGGGTGGGAAAGCTAGTCATTTCACTCTCAAGTACAGTTCTCTGTATTAAGGCTGGGAATAAAGTACCCTTAGCTTAGAGGGCGCATTCCTCACAGGAGCCAACTGAAATGCCCAAAGGCATTTGTATGTGTGTGTTTTCATATGTGTGTGACAGCCCTGTGTGCGTATGCCTGTGGAGCTAAGGGTCAGTGTTGGGTAGCTACCTCTGCCTGTCTCTCTGTCTCTGTCTCTGTCTGTCTCTCTCTCTCTATGTATGTGTGACAGAGTGTCTCATTGAACCTGGAGCTCACCAGTTTATCGACTTTCTGGCTATGGGTCGTCTTTTCTCCACTTCCTCAGGACTAGGGTTATAGACATATGTCACCGCGCCTGGCTTTTATGTGAGCGCTGGAGTCTTGAACTCAGGTCCAGTGCCTATATGGCAAGCACTTTACTGACCGAGTCTCCTCTCTACAGGACCCAGACCATTTCCTGAACCTTCAAAAATCTGGTTGAGTTTTGTGCTGTTAAATATAAGAATAAGTGAATTTTCTTTTGTTTCTCTGGTTTGTCTAGCTATAGGTGCAATGATCATTGAAAATATCCACTAGTCTATCTTCTAACAGGAACAATAAAGTGGCCTAGAGTGTTTGGGGTTGCGAGTTCCAGTTCTGTGTGAAGACACACACTTCACTTCCCTGTCACTCATACTGAGTCTCTGCCCCCCTCCCCCGCTCCCCCCGGGAAAGCAAAGATCAAAAATGACTGCCTAAGACTTAGCTTAGAGAAAGGGCAATGGCAGCTGTGAGGAGGGAAGGGCCTAGGCACAATCGTGGTCTCCAAACTGTGAAAGGGATGGAATAGTGGTGGGTGCTGATGGTGGTGGTGACACAGACACACCCAGCATGGAGGATGCTGATGGTGGTGGTGACACAGACACACCGCAGCACAGAGGATGCTGATAGTGGTGGTGACACAGACACACCGCAGCACGGAGGATGCTGATGGTGGTGACACAGACACACCCAGCACGGAGGACACAGATACACCGCAGCACCGACGTTACCTTTGGTGGAATATCTTCTTCCTGTCGTAACCAAGAGCTTCGGTCGAACTTCTCAATGCGAGTCGGGAGAGGAGGGTTTTCTGAGGTGGGATCTGAGTTCTGGCGTGGCATCTCAACCCTGTGAGAGGTCACATTCAGAGCCTCCTGGAACCCAGACAGGCCCTTTGTGGGTTGCTCGTGCACTGACTGGGAGACGGTCAAGGCAGGTCCCTGGGATTTTACAGCTACCAGCTGTGGGATCTAAGCAGACAGCACAAAGTCAGCATTATTAGAAGCCCATAGGTCGAAGGGACAAGAAGTTCTGCATGCAGGAGCTGAATTCGTCAGAGCTATTGACAAGGTGGTTTTCAGTTAGCAATAGCTGCACTTGGGATGAACCTCACAGGCCAAGACCCTCCCGCTAGTTAAGGCTGCACACATGCTTCTTACAGCCTCCAGAATCTTCAGTTTAGAGAACACGGAGGGCTTAATCAGGGATCCTGGCAGCAGGCTTGGTGTTTTCGCTGGAACCGCTGAGAAGTCAAGGAGTAGTGTGGTGGTAGTGACAATAATTACCTTTATTCAACATTCCTTGGACAGCAACACAAGCTGTTTTATAAGCTATCCTGTGCTCCCTCTTGTAAAGCCCTTAGCTTTGACTTTAGATACATTGTTCTGTGGAAGAGGAAATGCTCTAAACCACTTTCCTTTCCGGAGCTCACTGAGTCCACTGGGGTAGACACAACCAGTCTCCTTTCAGACTTGAGCAATCCCAGGTGGACAGAGATTAAGTAGATTTCACCGCTGAGCTGAAGGCCGGCACTCCACTCCTCAGAGCCCATGCATCTGACCTTTATAGTGTACTCTTTCCTCCTTATGTGTTTCTCCCTGCACCGTGTGTGTGTGTGTGTGTGTGTGTGTGTGTGTGTGTATGCAGGTGCACATGTATGTTTAGAGGCTGGAGGTCAACTTCAGAATGTTTATTTGGTTTATAGTCTGTCTGACTCTCCGCCTCTCTCTGTCCCTCCTTCTCCCTCTGTTTCTTGAGACAGAGTCTCTCTGTGTAGCTCAGGCTGGCCGGGAACTCAGTGCAGTCAAGTCTGGCCTTTAACAACGTACAGAAATCTACCTGCCTCTGTCTTCTGGGTGCTGGGATTAAAGGCTTGTGTCACACATGGCCGTCACTGTGTTTAAAACAAGGTTTCTCGCTGGCTTAGAATTGTCAATTTGACTAAGCCCTGGCCAACAAGCCTCAAGGGTTCTCTGCACCCACTTCTCCAGTGCTAGGTTTACAAGCATGCGCTACCATGCCTAGCTTTTTTTTTTTTTTTATGTGTGTTCTAGGGCCTGGACTTGGGTCCTTGTATGGCAAGTACTTTGTGGAATGGCTTATCTCAGGCTCTGCCTGACTGGATAACATACACCATCCCCTGATGCCAGGATGTTTCTTGAGGAGTTATTTCAATAGTTAGGCATGCAGTGCAGTGGTCCATGCAGGGATGGCTTCTGGG
The DNA here is from genome assembly GCF_014885135.2 of Alexandromys fortis. Classification (NCBI taxonomy): domain Eukaryota; kingdom Metazoa; phylum Chordata; class Mammalia; order Rodentia; family Cricetidae; genus Alexandromys; species Alexandromys fortis. The sequence goes on from NW_026067923.1 coordinate 141,597, forward strand.
ATTTTCATTTGGCCTCTTAAGAAGAATCACCCAAATCCAGGCCACAAGGGAGCCTTTCAACACTACGTGTGCCGCTGCATTCTGTGACTACTGAAGCCTGCCCTACCGCATCATGTACACTGCATTCTCTACTGGAGCCTGAGTCCATCTCCGGGCCTGGCCTGTAGTCCATGAACCGTGACTCGGAAGAAAAAGGGATCTAGTGTGCTCCCTAAATTAAACCGCTAATTCAAGCTGTATTGATTTCCTGTTGGTGTGCACGATGACCTGCCAAGCCCTCTTTTGTCTGCAATTCCTGCTGGAGAGTTATACTGACAAGCAAGAAAATCCTCCATGCTTGGCTCTGTTCGGCGTCAGCCGATAGACCTTGCAATGTTCATGCGGATGTAAACACCATTAAATATATTAGATAACATTAAAACAAAACACAGTAAAGTTTCTAGTACAAAACCCAAACTCAATTGAGCAGACCATTCCAAGCACCCTAAACATTGAAGCACCCGAAGAATGCTTCCATAGAAAGTCTATACTTTTCTTTCCTCGTTATTTCAGAAGGCACACTGCCCCAGAGGGCTCCCCTTTCACAGGGCAAAGGGTCCTTATAAGGTCAAAGTTGAAGGTTTTCAAAAGAAAGCAAACCCTTGTTAAATGTCCCCTTTATAAAAGTCTGCAAGAGATAATTATGTACAGATAAAAACAATCAGGGGAAGGTGTATTAAATTGGTTGGTGCTGAGACATCTTGAATTTCGTTCATTACTGCCAACTTAATACACAAAAGCATTGATTTTTTTTTATCATTATTCTTTTAAGTTCCATTTCAAACATCAGTGCATACTTCAAAGGTGACCTGAAAACACACTGGGGAAGCCTTACTGCAGCTGGGGGCTGGGAAGGAATTGAGATGTTTGTGTGAGCAAGCTGTATTACCTTTTCTCCTATGGAATTTCCACATCCTATTTCATTTGGAATTTCATCTAGGCAGAAATGGTCAGGAAGCATCTTTCCTAACAGTGAAATAATCTTTCCCTACCAAATGTCTTCACACAGTGCTTCTCAGCCTCTAAAGCGCACCAGAATCAACCCGGAAGGCCTAACCCCGAGTCCCTGGTCACCAGGGCTGAGGCAGACACAGGGGTATGTATTTTTACTGAGCTCATGGGTGCTGCAGGTTGCTGGCCTGGGGTGGGGGAGGGGGAGCATGCCTGGAGAACCACAGGCTTAGAAAGCACATGTCTATTTCACCAAGCCGATTCTAGGGCTCCCATTCAGATTTCCACCCATGTTTCAAGGAAAGGAAGAATATGTGTACAGAGTCTACCTCAGAGATCTATATATGAATTTTAATTTTCCTGCTTGTAGCTACAGAAATGCATGTCCCCACCCTGCAGCACTTGCAAGGTTCTTCACAGGAGCCACTTTACCAAGAAGTGACCTTGAAGTTGACTCAAGGTCAATCGCTCTATCTTCACACCTGTGTTCTTGAGCCTCTCAATGCAGAGAGGCTTCTGTCCCTCTGAATGCCATGCTAAGAGTCTTTACTTCCTTGGTCTGATGACATGCCAGAATCTTCTAGACTTTTAAAGCTTTGCTAGATACAAGTGTCCACCAGAAGAGAAGATACATTATACCTGGGGGTCAACAGGTCTGAGCATTGGGGGTGTCCGAGCAGGCTGAACCCCACTGATGCTGAAGGACTCCGATCTTGGGGGCAGGTTGGGGTCAGAGATCCTGTTGGCGACCTTGTGAGGCATGGCAGGCGAACTCTGTCTATTTAGTCTTGAACGTTCTTCTACCTAGAGGTCAAAGGAAAAGAAAGCCTTAATGACCAGAAGTTGGTGCATTTTTCCAGTAAGGATTTCCTGGAATCACCCACACAGGCATTTTTTTCTGTTATTTTTTTTATTAATTTTTTTAATTAAAAATTTCTGCCTCCTCCCCGCCTCCCTTTTCCCTCCCCCTCCCTCCACTCCCCACACCCCACTCCCCTCTCCCTCCCTCTCTAGTCCAAAGAGCAGTCAGGGTTCCCTGCCCTGTAGGCAGTCCAAAGTCCTCCCCGCTCCATCCAGGTCTAGGAAGGTGAGCATCCAAACAGGCTAGGCTCCCACCAAGCCAGTGCATGCAGTAGGGTCAAAACTCAGTGCCATTGTCCTTGGCTTCTCAGTAGCCCTCATTGTCCACCATATTCAGAGACTCCGGCTTTATTCCATGCATTTTCAGTCCCAGTCCAGCTGTCCTTGGTGATCTCCTAATAGATCAGCCCCACCCCACACAGGCATTTTTATGTCCCTCTGATGAATTCAAAGAGCCCAAACTTGTCATTTTTGTTTGGCAGCAAGATCTTTTCTCTTCTCCATCATTTTCTTTTCTCCTTTACTTTCTCCATCTCATGGAAGTTCTTCCGGTAAACAAAGACATGCAAGACACTTGAGCCCTTCCGTTACCCATTAGCTTGTCTTAGTTCAGCTAACTGGGCATTCACAGCCTGCTAAGAGTTTGTCTTGCATTCTTGGGTTACTATCCTACTGATTAGTCACAAAGCCATGCACCAGGCAGGGAAATGGTGTACACTGCAGATCATCAAAGGGGACCATGGTGGGCAGCAATGCTACCGCTGAAGGGAAGGCAGAAACCTGCACTGGGCTGACTCAGGAGACAGGGGCAGGAACCACGTGAGGACTGAGGGAGAGGTGCACACGGAAGCTCTGTGCTTCTCTGCATGCTGCTGATGGGCACAGGGGCGTCCTGGATGCTACTTAATGACATGCCTGTCTTACCCAGACTTCCTGTATCATTTTCTTTTCTCCTCAGGGCCCTTTCCTTTCAGTTGTCTCTCCCTGTTACCCAAAATACACTGCTCCTCCCATGCTTTCTATTCCCAGTAGGACTCTGATGCCCCACTCCCTCCGACTCCCCTCTGCTGCCCACCTTCTAGCCCTTCATCCTCTCCCCAATCCCTGCCCCTTCTCTTCCCATAACCCATTTCATTTCCTTGTCACATCCTCTTCTCCAGGGTTTTTCTCAGCCTAAGGACCTCCCAGCAGAAGCTCAGAGAACAAATGTTTCTTTTTAAGCAGATAAAAATCACTCTCAGTCAGTCCGTATTTATAGCAGCAGATCGACAGCCACAAGAATGACTTGAGAGTTAAATAAACAAGATGGACATCAACAATCAAGATGGAAGACCTTGATCAACTCCAAAGGGCCTAGACTCTTGCTCTAGGTTTATCTTATACTGTCTTATTTCTTTAGAGTCAAAATAATGTTTGTGCTTCTCAAGCATGCAGCACAACGCCACACACCATTCTCCTCACCCTGCTGGCTCATTAGAATGAGTCCTTAACTCCCTTCCGTTGACTCAATATTCAGATCTGTCTGTCTGTATGTGCCAGCTAAGGTTTAAACTTTCTTTCTTTCTTTCTTTCTTTCTTTCTTTCTTTCTTTCTTTCTTTCTTTCTTTCTTTCTTTCTTTCTTTCTTCTTCTTCTTCTTCTTCTTCTTCTTCTTCTTCTTCTTCTTCTTCTTCTTCTTCTTCTTCCTCTCTCTCTCTCTCTCTCTCTCTCTCTCTCTCTCTCTCTCTCTCTCTCCTTTTTCTCTCTTTCCCTTTTTGCCTGATTTGAAACAAAATCCAAAAATCCTACTAATTCTTGTCTTCCTTACCCTATTTTGAATCTTTCTAGAGACAGGCCTGATCTCCTATTCCTAGTAAGTCTGTTTCAGCCTCAAACATTTAAACATGCTTCATTAAGCCACAGATTAGGAAACGGCCCTCTTGCCTCTATGTGGTGTAATTTGAACATCTCTTCCCCCACTATGACTTTGTGGGATGTGTCTGATTGGCCCCCACTTGACTTTGGTTTTGAAACTTCAAGTCCTAGAAATTCACCACACACCCAATTATACTAGCCACAAAAGACCAGAGATATAAACCAGGAAATGGTTACTTTGTGAGAGCATAAAGCATTATATCAGCAATAATTACCTGGCCATGTACTGAGCAGAAGAGTAAAGCCAGCTATCATTGCAAGACCTCAAAGCCCCAAGAAGATGGCAACAGCCAAGCCAAGTACCACTTCTAAATCCCAGACTTCTTGCAAGAAAAGAAAGTGGCTATTCTTTGACCACCGCAATTCATTATCTCCTCACTCCCTAAATGTTTGTGCTCAGGAACCCTGGGGAGTAGAAACAGTTCAGAGAAATACCTGGATTTCTACACTCTGGCCACCCAAAATCCCAAACTCATGGTGCATTGTGGTATAATAATGAGCATATAACCATATGTTCAGAATCAAATATATTCAGAGTGAGGCATACTTGTAATGATTATTAGTGTTAGTTTTAGCTGTCAGATACAGGGCAAAAAGTGAGTACCGATTACACAGGGAACTTGTGTGCCTGATTAGTTGTGTAGAGAGAGAGGTTACTAAGCAACTGCTGGACATAATTTCAGTGCTTTCAATAAGTTCATGCATTAGAGTCTACCTTTGAATGTCTTAATCTGCCATAGTCCACATCATATGAAATAATAACCAGTTGTTAATTCCAAGTCAATGATGTCAACATGGGTCAATGTGCTGAATTTTATAAGGAGGCGTTTGGACAACAAAATGGTAAAGCCATGAGAAGGTTGTACTATTAGGGCATTTGATTACACACTCAAAAGATTTTTATATTTATTTCGTGTGTGTGTGTGCCACAACACTTCAGAGTTCAGAAAAGAACCTCTGGGAGTTAGTTCTCTCCTTCTACCATGTGGGTTCCAGGGACTGAGCTCAGGTTTCTAGGCTGGGAAGCCAGCATCTTTAGTTGATGAGATATCTTGCTGGCCCTGACTCTATTTTTTGTCTCTAGAAAATCTTGCCTTAAAGCACTAAGGAAGGTTGGGACACAGATGTGCTTAGCGCCAAAATTTCCCTTAACTACTGGAGGAAAGACAGCAAACCAGACATTGGAAACAGCATTTTCCAGAGAGAGAGAGAGAGAGCTGAGTGTTCTTAGACAGAGAAACCCTGTCCTGAGAAAACAAATTAAAAAAAAAAAAAAAAGCAAAGTGGCTCTTCCCCCTAGCAAAGCTAAGCAAAGCTAAACACAGCTAAGGTGGGCACAGTCCAGACCTACTTCCCTCTGCTGGAGGAGAGTAGTGGGATTTGTTCCAGCCTCCTGCCGCCAGGGAGATGGGAAATACCAGGGGTATCAGCAGGGTGCAGTATGGCTCTGTGAACAAAGTGCTTTTTGCACAAGCGTGAGGACCTAAGTTCAGTTCCCCAGAATCCCAGTATCCAGATGTGGTGTCTCTGCAGTGCACATCTGTAATCCCAGTGCTTCTGTAGCACAATGAGAGGTGGAGACTGGAGATCCCTAGACGCTCCCAAACCAACTCCCCTCTCATATACAGCAGTGACCAGCATGCATTGCAGAGAGAAGACATGATACAGCGCTAAGAGCGTTAGAAGATTATTCCATGCAATGATCATGTAAACAGAGCACCCTGCTGCACGCTGCTGCAAGTTAAAATACCGTTTGGAGTGGCAACGGGTGACTCAGACTAACCGGTGCCATTTTAGTGCACATGAGAAAGCAAAAGAAATTTCTATCATCTGAAAGATGAGAAAAATGCTCAAGTTCTGCTGATGGACAGACACTACATTATACTATCACGTCTGCAGGGCTATTCTCACTTCCTTTGAAATTAAGAAAGTGAGAGAATTTGAAAAGAGTGAGCTTGCCTCAGCAGCCTTTCAATGCAGACTTTCACATTCCTTTCTGGCTGAGATCTGAAAATCAAAGCCTCTGCAACATCCAGACCCAATAGAATACTAAATCTAAGGGAGAAGGGGTTAGCTTGACAAAAATTCCCAAAGGACAAGTAGCCCTGGCACTGGGTTACTGCATGGAGGGGGGCAGAGATAGGAGGACCACTGGGCCTTGCTAACTGCCAGCCTAGCTCTAGCTTCAGCGAGAGAGCCTGTCTTAAGGAATAACTTATATTTTCCTCTGGTGTTTACACATGCATGTATTGGTGCATGCACCTGAACTACATCACACACACACACACACACACACACACACACACACACCCCAGAGGCTGAAGCATTGCATCACATTACTGATGAAAACTTGTCGATTTGGAGTGAAGCTGGACAGAGGATTAATCTAAAAAAGGAAGGATATGGTTTTGGAGATAGATTGATGGTTATTTAGAGGCCAGATTATGTTAACTACACAAGAAGAACAAGGCTGAACATGAAATTGCCAAAGAATATCCCCACACATGTTTAGAGCTGTATTAAGTCCCAAGGAAGAACCCTGGTGGCTGGGAAGCCTGGTGTCTTGAATGATGCCATACACTGGATATGGCTCAGATTTGTGGTGACCAGAGACCCTCACATCTGAAGTGCTTGATGGCACAGTTGTGCTGTGCTGTTTGTGTGTCCAGCTGTTATTTTACTGATAGGAGCCTGGGCAGGAAGCAGGGGAGGCAGAAGGTCTACGATACTGCCTTAATAGTATCAGTAGAGATTTGCTGCCAGGAGAGCTTCTGAGAGCCCAGAAACTGTGAACTAATTATCAGTAGATAGGATGTGCCAGGGAACTTAATGATGGCAACAGACACACAGCAGAGAACAATGCAGCCAAGGCAGACAAGCTCAAATCGGAGCTTGCTAGAAGCTGATGGGAAGAGGCAGAAACCACAGCACACTCTCCTCTTTCTGGGTGTGTTCTAACACGGGGAGCTGCCTATGAAAGAAGGAATTTAAGGAGTTTTGTGAGCTGCAGTTGTCCCTTTCCTAAACGTCTGCTAGGAGTGAGGAACACTGAAAGCTGGGGTCACTGGGTCCTTGCTGTGGACTATAATGGCAGTAGCCCTGTGGAGGGCAGCACACTGGCTTACTGAACAATTACATGGGCAGGAGTTGAGGATTTTAACTCAGCAAGACTAAGAAATGGCTGAGCAGTGGAGGAAGACAGCCAGGAAGCCTATTACTTAGCAGCACACTGGTTCCACTGATGCAGAAGTGGTGTGGGTTATTAGGGAGTTCTGAAGCCTTAACTCCACTGGCAACTTAGTGGGATTTTAAATCATCATGGAAACAACTCTCTAAACATCCCTGAGAGGGATTACCTAGATCTGAGTATCTGGGATGGGAAGATCAACCCTGCACGTCGGTGGTGCCGTGCTGAGGGCTGGAGTTCCAGAATGAATGAGAAGGACACGTGATCTGAGCACAGGCATTCCACCGTCTGCTTCCTCAGTGCTAACACAAGGTGACCATCTGCCTCTTGCTCCCACTGTCTTGCCTTCTCTGCCATGATGGACTGCACCTCCTGGAGCTGTGAGCCACAGTGAACCCCTCCTTGAGCTGCCCTTGCCAGGGATTCTGTCACAGCAATGAAAGGAGGAACTAACAGCAGGGTCAGTGCTCTATCCGGGAGCAGAGGCACAAACCTGAACTATTGATCTAGGAAAGGTGTCAGCAGTTCCGCAAAGGTCACTACGGGTCATGTTATAGACTGTAACAGAAAGTGATCGAACATCCTCTTTATCCAATCAAAGTGATTTGCTGTATAGACGTAGTTCTTGAACATTTGAAAAGTTATTTCCCTGTAACAGTGAATGTCAATTAAAAAGGACACAAACAGTGTATAAAGGTGAAAATGTTACAGAAAATACTATTCTTTGATTGCCGTCTCTCATTAACCATCACGATTAGGATATTATTTCTACTATTTCCTATACCTAGTGAGATAAGATAGAAAAAGAAAAGATTAAGAAAATAAAAATAGAATTGTGGGTCTGGTTCTGGTAATTTTTTAAAAAACAGCCTAGATATAAATACCTAAAGAAGCAGCTGACAAATAAGAAACAGCCATAAGCACCTCTGTAAGTGATTAGACATGATCATAAGAACACAAGGAAGTCACTTGGGTGTCCCACTGACAGCTCTGGAGACTGATGTACCCCGTGTGGACAGTCAGTTTTGTCTGGGTTACTGATTTTTGCTTTACCAGCTTGGTTATAATCTCTTTATCTTTTTCTTCAAACCAACAGTTTTAAGTTATATTTTATAACCAGTTCATCACAGAGCCATACTCCTAAAATCCTGCCTTAGTCTGTGGGTTGAGAAAATGAAGGACTATTCCTTTGGATGTAGCCACAGGTGTGTGGCCCATTGTGCACCTCTGAGACCACAATGAACAAGGCAGGGTGGGCAGCACCACCAATGTCTCAGAACAGCTGTCGGCTGCGGGCGGGACATGACCCTTCCGACTCCTGCAAGATATTCCCCCCCCCCATTAACCGTCCTCATGCTGCGTAGCCAACGGGATCCCCTGCGTGAGCGTGGTGTGAGGAGGGTGTGCACGTGTGAGTGTCTGTGTGTGTGTGTGTGTGTGTGTGTGCGCGCGCATGCACGTGTGTGGAAGCCAACGGCCAGTCTTGGTTATGACTCCCCAGGTGCCTGCCATTGCCTTGCTTTAGTCTCTCAGTGGGTGCCAGCATCAGGACAGGCTGGAATTGGGCCCCAGACATCCTCCTGACTCCACCTCCTCATTTCCGGGATTATAGGCATTCTCCACCATGCCTGACCTTTTCTGTGGATACCAGAGGTTGCACTCAAGTCCTTGTGCTTATGAGGCGAGCACTTTACCATGTCCCTAGGGCCTCTAAATAGACTTGTACAAGGAAAACTAATTTTTGTTGCTTTTTCCCTACAAAAACCCACTTTACTCGAGAAGGTGCACAGGAAAAAAACGAAGAGCAGCACCAGGCACATCAGCATTCCTCTGCAGTGACATCATGACCCCCACAGAAGTGAGGTGTGCCTCTTATGATGGGTGTCTTCCAACTGTACAATGGGATTCTGGGCTCCCGTTGGATGAGCTCCCAGTGGCGAACTGGAGCAACGGACACAGCAACTCTCTTACCTCTTTGGCCCAGGCTGGCTTCTCACTGGGACTCATGCCCTCCTTGTAATGGTACAGCGGCTTCTTCTCCAGGGGCCTCTGCTCCTGCCTCTGATGCTGGAGGGACACCAGATAGTCCCGCTCTTGCTTTAGCTGCCTCTGAAGTCTTTCCGCTTGCCTCTGCTCTTCCAGCTGTTTGCGCTTGTATTCCTACCCAGAGCAGGAAGAGCAAAGAGAGCACGTGACCACATGGAACCACATCGCCACGCTGAGCATCAGCAAAGCATGCAGTGGAGACAAGGGGAAACGGGAGAGAAACAGAATTCCAAGAAGGATACAAAGTACCCGCAGATAACCCAGGCCTCGTGTTAGTGTCCACACAGAATATGTCAATACAAACATGACGTATGGCATGCCGGGTTGCCTACAGAGCACCACTCGGAAAGTGACATGTCCCTGGAGAATTTCAACAGGGATGCAGGGTAGTCAGACTGTCATCCCTAGAAAGAGTCATTCACTGCCTGATTTGGTAATTCAGTCATTGACAGATATATGGTAGAGTATACAACCAAATAAACAACCAAATAACCAAATAATCAAACAGCCAAATAAATAACCAGACTTCGCTATCCATTAAATAAAACCTGTACTAACTCAAGCTATTTGTAACTTTATGTTTCAAGTTAAAAAGATGGCATAATGCCACTGAAAAAACAAAAAGGGTACACCAAGAAGCCCATGTGGAGAGCCGTGTAGCAGCAATAGTAGAAGGTCTTCCAGTGGACGCGGCATGAGCAGGAAACAAACTGTTCCCATTGTAAGGGCAGGGCTAACAGCCTGCGAAGGACACATGACTGCAGGGCTGAGCAGGCCCCGTGGCCGAGGTCCATTTGCTGTGATTGTATGCCTGCGTGCTGCAAACGGCTTTCAAAATTACATGGCAATAAACTCGGTGGGTCTTGAATGTAGTCTGAACTTATAATAAGGCTGGATTCATGCTAAAGTTTCACAAGTGGAGGGAGTTAATAAAGCGTGCTAAAGTGTTGAGGACTTAGCAAACTGGGTCAGGAAATTGTATGAGGCCTCTGTAAGATTCCGGGGTCTAGGAGGTTGATTTTTAATCGGCATGTTAGGAGGAGGAAACACAAAGACACATATATACGCAGACACGCACACACTCATATACGCACGCGAGCATGCACGCACTCAGGGTGAACACCAGGCAGGTCTGCTGGTGTGTGACTTTCCCATTACCAGAAGTAGAGCTTGTTCATGCAGGAGCTGCTGCTGTAAGATCTCTAACTGTCTTTGCTCCTCCTCTAACTGTCGCCTGATGTACTCCTGGAGAGGCAGGCAGCAGAGAGTGGGGCAGAACGGAAAGAGGAAAAGAGAGAGAAAGAACCAGTAATTGCATAGGTAACAGGAGCAATGCAGTGAGATGCAGGAGAAGGGAGGGGGAAGCGTACCCGGCACCTCACCGCACAGGAAGAGGAGGCCACAGCAAAGCAAGCCTTCAGTGCAGTCCAGCAGCAGCTGACTGAGAGGGCTCGGCATTTCCCTGTCTCTCTTCGGTTTTAATGAAACTAGCTTTATGTTAAAGCTCGTTAGTAGGCACCTTTCTTACAGACTCCTTGGAATTAACAATGCTATAAAGTTCTGAGGCTCTGTGCCAGCAGCAGGCACAGAACACAAGAGCAAAGTTAGTGTGCTCAGTCTGTACAACAGATCCATCCCATAGCTCGCTGGCTCAGACTGTGATTTTATCCATTAGAGAAGCCACTACCAGGAGTTGAAGAGCAGAAATAAGCCGAGTCGCATGGTTCATCTTCAATGATGGTAGAGTGGACTTGGTTCCATGCTGGGAAGTCAGAAGTTCTAGGGATGTCAGGGGAGGCCCTGACTTAGGTAGGAAGCATGGACACTGTCAAGCTATGCATTTGTCTGTTTGAACAGGTAAAAACTATTGTTTGAGAAAAAGCAAAATCATAGTAGAACAGCCCTTGTAGACTAAGTTCTATGCCCCAGAGAGCTCCCTGGTGCTGCAGTTCCCAGGGGGCACGTTGTGGGTGGGCTTCCCACCTTCCAGTACCTGCTCATGCTCGGCGCGCCTCCTCTCCTCCTCCCTGCGCATCTGCTCTTCATAGTGTCGGCGCTGTTCCCGCTCCTGCTGCTTCCGGAGCTCCTTTTCTCGCCTCTGTTGCTGTGGGTGACAAGCAGACACCATGTTAGTGGTGGGTACTCGTGAGATTGGCATGAGATCTGCCCCAACAGACATGAGCTCCCAAGGACAGATGCCCATGTGCTCCAAGGCTTTTCTTCTCGGGCCACTGGAAGACACATGGACAAGGAGGGGTGATATCAAGAGATTTGGAGTTGTGTAGACCATGTTGTAATTTGCCAGGAATGTGGACTCTCCCCAAGACATATTCTTTCTGTGGCCATTTGGGACTGCCAAAACAGGCTATAAAAGACCAGCCATCTTCGATCTGTCAGACTCTAGAAACCCACTGCATTACATCAATCAATCATTTCACTATCAGACCATACAAAGATTTCAGAGATACAAGGCTCAAATAAATGGAGTGGATATTCAAGGCCACATACGGAGTCTACTGAACTCCCAGACTCCCACCTAGACCACATCCCTGTGGCTCATACTGGGCTGCTTCTGTTTGCTGGAGGATTCATTAGTAAATGCAGACATCACCTCCTTGCTCAGGTAAGACCCCATGCTAAGGGGACACCAACATGACCTCATGTCATCCTCATCTCTTACGACTGCCCTACCCAAGAGCAAATAGTACAATCCACACGGTAAGGGTCTATCTTGTTGAATCTTCAAAATGTCTTTTGAGGTAGGTGTTCTTATCACCAGTTTACATGCAAATACTGTGGCAAGGGAAGAGTGAGTTGTTCAATGTCATGTTACTGTTTAAGGTTTGTCCCAGGAAGTAGCAGAACTTGACTTCAACGCCAGTCATATGCTCCAGGACCTATGCTCAACTATTTTGTAGATGGAGAGACAGAAAGTGTGGGAGACAACCCCCAAATTAACATGACTCATTCTACTTTCAGAAAAGGGGAGGATTTGGGAGAGCTGAGAGCTAAGCTTAGGGGCTGGTGCTTCTGAGGTAGGGATGATGTCATTCCCCACCTCCAGAACACTAGAAACTGTAAGGGCGTGGGAATGGCTTTGGTGACTGTCCTAATAACGGGAGCCGCATGGCTGGTATTTAGCATGAGGGACAGCATCACATGTAAAACAATGTGCTCTCCAGTACTCCTGGTAGCATCAGGATCAGCTGTGGGCCTTTGTGTCAGACTCAGTACTAGCTTGGGTTTCTTTTTCCTCAATTAGGAAGTTCTAAGGAAACAGACCAGGTACCACTAACTCCCTGCGATGTTCCCACAGCATTTCATCGCATGGCAAGGAGGGATGAGATGTTCCAGAGGGAACAGCCTCCATTCTATTGACAAGTCAGTTCTGCAAAACCAGGGGAAAGCCATTCCTCCGTAGCTGTCTGCCGAAGGTCCTCATAGTGCCAAGAAACCTGGGGGAAAGCCTTGCTGCAGTAGTTTTAGCTACGATCTTCCAGTGTATCAGGGTATACTGTGTATCAGTGGCCTCAGAATCTTAGGACAGAAGCTGCCTTAGGAGACTCAGTATCTGTCATTTCTTAACTTGAAAACACATGTCCATCTTGGACTGTGTGTGATGAGGAGCCCCCCGGAGGCCTTTGTGTAGCCAAGTGATGCAGCAGGGCTTGCACTCTGCAAAGGTCCCCAACAACTCTTAGACACTAACAAAGCAGGGTGAGGCCTTCCTGCAGGTCTAGGCGTGAGTCAACAGAGCACCAATGATGTGACAAAGGCAGGCTGGGTACCACTGTGCCTCCTTACTACCAAGGAAGGAGGAGTTGCACAAAGGAAGAAAGATTCCAGCTTTTTGTTCACTCTTAAATGACTTAGGAATTGTCAGCAGGCCAAGGTGAAACAGAGAGGGTCTTGAACCGGAGAGGGGATAGAGCTCTGGGCTATGGAGCATCCCATACAGTGTAACAAAGAGGAGAAGGAAAAACAGGGGTGTGTTGTTTCCAGACAAGCAATTATTCACTTCACAGAGAAAATAATTCAGAGGAACACAAGAGGTAAACTTTGTCCTAGGAGCTGAGTGAATAATTTCAATGGCAGCCCCAGAGCAGAGGTATTTCCAACACTCGACTGATGTGAATTACACCAGCCCTGATATTAAGATAACGAGGTGCACTGATCAGTCTTCTGGCAGCAAATAGCCCTCATTCAGCTAATGTTTCAAGTTAGTTACTCTTATTGGTTTCTTTCTTGAGGAAAAAAAATAACCAAGTCTTTGGAAGATTTAGCTGAATTTTATGTAGAAGATTTGTCCGTTTTCGGTCTGTCTGCCAGGAATCAATACTGTTTTGTAATTACATGCCACTCGGGTTCCCATGCAACGGTACACACAGTATTGGCTGCACCCAAAAAAGGTAGGGCTTCCTAAGTATTCTGCAGCTTCTGAGAAAGACACTCAAAAGTGGCTAATAATTAATAATGATCTCACTCAGATCAGCCACTGGTCACACACAGAGGCACCTGCCAGGGCTTCGGTTCCTGCTGTGAAGCTAGAAAAATAAATTACATCCCCTACATGCCAGAGAAAACTTCTGGCTTCAAGGAGACCCTTACAAAGCCTTTGGGGGCTCTCTCTAAGAGCAGCTCTTAGAAGACAAGGCCAATGCTCAGTTCCTGCTCCATTCCAACCTCTCACATGGGCCCTGACATGTAAAGACGTGTTGTACTAGACACCAGACCTGTTGTTGTGTGCTGGAATCCTAGCTAGTAGTTGAAAGGTTGAGGCAGACAGAATGCCTTGAGTTTAAGGTCAGGGCCAGGGCTGAATAATGAGACCCAGTCTCAAAGAAAAGGTCTTTGGAACTCAACAGAGTAAAATCCTTTGGGGGAAAGGAAGACACTAACACATCATCCTCCTGAAGCATTTTGGTATTTTCTTCTTATCAGTACTACTGACATGTATTACATCACACTTCATATTACTTTTTGTAATTTTGATTAATTTTGTGATCTATATTGAAAGCTATTAGGTGATTCTATTTCAGGTTTTATCGTTTAAAAGGGGTTTATTTACTTAATTTTTATTCATGTACATATCTGAGCCTGAATGAGTTTATATGTACCACACACATGCAGTGCCCTAAGAGGTCAGAAGAGGGTGTTGGATCTCCCTGGAACTGAGGTTACAGGCTGCTGCTAGCCACCCAGTATGGATCCTAGGGATTGGACCATGGCTCTTTGCAATATCACAGAACCCCTTTACCTGCTGAGCCATCTTCCCAGCCCTCCAGCTTCTGCCTTGGCTGCTTCTCACACACATTGTGGCATTACCTATATTTGCTGTACTGATGACCAAAGGGCCTAGGAGTTATCATTTATACCTTCTTGGAGGTATTGCCAAAAGTTGAATTTCTTAAAATTAGAAATCCAGTTGGTTCTTAAGAGAGTTTTAATGTTCTTTTTTTCTGGTTGAGGAGTGAATGCTAGCAACCGCCGTGCATGGCCTCCAGGTTAATACAACCATTGCCGTATTATTTTGGTGTAGGTGTGGCCCCGATGGCATATTTTGTTTTCTGTGGCCATGCACCACGGAAGTGTTACTTTTTGCCTCAGAGAGACAAAATACCTGATACAAGTGACTTGAGGAAGGAAAGGCTTGTCTTGGCTCACGGTGAAGGTACAGCTCATCATGGTGAGGGAGGCATGGAATTAAAAAGTTGAGCCGGCTGGTCCCACTGAGTCAGGAAGCGAAGACGAAAGCAATGCTCAGCTTGTCTTCTCCTTCCTTCTTATTAATCTAGTCTGGACCCTCAGTTCAGCAGATGGGTCACCATCCTTAGCTAAACCTGTCTGGAGACATCCTTGGACATGCCTGGAGGTGACGTGAAACCCAGTCAAGCTGACAAGGAAGTTAGCCATCACGGGATGTTCAAGTCCTCCTCCTGCTGGTCCATTTAGGACGTTCCTAGGTGGATACTGTTTTCTGATCCTCGGCCTGCTGGTCCATTTAGAATGTTCCTAAGTAGATGCTGTTTTCAAGTAAGCTGGGTAGTCAATTTCAGTGAAGAAAGTATCAAAGCTGCCAGTCTTTGTATTTCTTCCAGAGGCTGTCACCACCACCCTCAAACGGACTTCCCACAGGTGTGGGTATACATAGTCATTCCTGGGTATGTCTATTACAGAACATACTCTCTCCTCTCTCATGGGTAGCAGGATCTTTGTTGCGTTTCTTAGGTGCTAGGATGCTCAGAGCCACACGGATGGCCACATCTGCCAGCTGTGCTCACTGAGTATTGTGAGGTAAATACTCGATGAACCAGCCAGGGTTTTGCTTCCAACTCTCCTTTCTCTTCAAGCTCATGTTCCTCTTTAGTTTATTTTCTTATGTGTTATATTTTCTATGTCAACCACTATAAGCTACATTGGGTTCTCTTTTTAGAATGAAGAAAAGTAATAGAGAAAGATAACAAATATTAGGCAACAAGCAGGCCTTGATTTTATGTACATCTTTTCAACATGCCAAATTTCCCATTATATGAGCCCAGGGAAACATCTACATTTGAGAATGTTTCCTAACTGTAATGTTAATGTAGTGGGGTAGAGAGGAGAAATATAGCTTGGAGAAGGAATACCGGGTCAGCCATATCTATCACCACACACAAAACTCAAGTCCAGAGGGATCAAAGACCTCAACAGAGAGCCAACCACACTGAACCTTACAGAAGAGAAAGTGGGAAGTACACTTGAACGCATTGGCATAGAAAAACACTTCCTAAATATAACCCCAGCAGCACAGATGCTGAGAGAAACAATTAGTAAATGGGACCTCCTGAAACTGAGAAGCTTCTGTAAAGCAAAGGACATGGTCAACAAGATAAAACGATAGCCTACAGATTAGGAAAAGACCTTCACCAACCCCACATCAGACAGAGGACTGATCTCCAAAATATACAAAGAACTCAAGAAATTGGTCATCAAAAAAAACAAATAATCCAGTAAAAAATAAAAATGGGATATGGACCTAAATAGAAAACTCTCAACAGAGGACTCTAAAATGGTTGAAAGACACTTAAGAAAATATTCAACATCCTAAGCCATCAGAGAAATGCAAATCAAAACAACTCTGAGATACCATCTGACACCTGTAAGAATGGCCAAGACCAAAAACACTGATGACAACTTATGTTGGAGCGGATACGGGGTAAAGGAAACACTCTTCCATTGCTGGTGGGAGTGCAAACTGATACAGCCCCTTTAGACGTCAGTGTGGCAATTTCTCAGAAAATTAGGAAACAACCTTTATCAAGACCCAGCAATACCACTTTTGGGTATATACCCAAAGGATGCTCAATCGTGCCACAAGGACATGTGCTCAACTTTGTTTGTCATAGCCAGAACCCGGAAACAACCTAAATGCCCCTTCATCAAAGTATGGATAAGGAAAATGTGGTACATTTAAACAATCGATTACTACACATCAGAAAAAAAATAACGACATCTTGAATTTTGCAGGAAAATGGATGGAGCTAGAAAACATCACATTGAGTGAGGTAACCCAGACCCAGAAAGACAATTATCATGTGTACTCACTCACTCATAAGTGTGTTTCAGACATAAAGCAAAGAAAAACAGCCTATGTATGATTCACAATCCCAGAGAACCTAGACAACAATGAGGACCCTAAGAGAGACATACATGGCTCTAATCTACATGGGAAGTAGAAAAAGACAAGAACGCCTGAGTAAATTGGGAGTATGGGGACCATGGGAGAAGGTAAAAGTGGAGGAGGGAGGGAGGGGAGCAAAAAAATGTATAGCTCAATAAAATCAATAAAAAAATTAAAAAAAAACTGGGTCAGAAATATGTTCTCTATAAACATGTAATGGATTAGTCAGTGTTATATGTTGAGTTAGATATCATCACCTAAACTTTTAATGCAGTAGCCCCACACGTCAGAGCAAGGATGTGCTGTGTTACAAAGTAAAAACAAAGATTCGGAAAGAAAGAGATATGCAGAATGCTGGACTGCCCTTGGAAAGTTCCAGAGTGATCTCCTGGAAGTGGCGAGAGGGTTGTCCTCTGGAGGACTGGGAAGCAGCTGCTGTGGGATCATATCCTTCTCCGCAGGAAGTGTCTCAAACCATCCCCTCAGCTCAGGGGCTCTGTGATCAAAGGTGCTTCCAACGAAAGGGCTATCGTGGTCCTTTTTGTTGGCCACACACCACATATGCTCCTTACTTTAACCAGAACTGTTCACCTCAAGCTTCCCGGGAGCTGTACTTGTGATGAAGGCATTGACACATATCTGGAGATTCTGTGTCTGCACAGCATTGGCCCAAGCTGTAGTTTGGGAAAGATCATTTAAAATGAGGGCACTGTGCCTTGCAATTACAGGTGGAGTGCTAAGCATCCTTCCTTCCTTCCTTCCTTCCTTCCTTCCTTCCTTCCTTCCTTCCTTTCTTTCTTTCTTTCTTTCTTTTCTTCTTCTTCTCCTTCTTCTTCTTTTTTTACAGGTAGGGCACAAGAATGATGACGTGGCCTGGCACCTCTGATGTTATAATGCAACAGTGTAATAAAAAGAATGAAATGAATAACAATGCCAAATAATAGGATCAAAGTTCTGTGATCTTTGTACCTCTTGTGGTATCACGTACATTTCTAAGGCTCTTATGCCTATTAACTCATAAAATTTCCTCTTCTTTTGAGACGGATACACCTAAAACTCCATTGCACAGATAAGGCAACCACAGCACCCAGACCAGCATCTTACCGGAGTCTGGACCTTGGTAAGTGGATAGCCAGGGCATATGCTCTGCCTAGTCGTGGCATGTGCATGCACACCAAGTCGAAGATAACTTGTGTTTTTGCCGGCTTTCTCTTCCCTGCCTTGACCCTAGCTTTTTCCCCCTTTTCAGAGTAACAGTGACCAGAGAGCATGGGGAAAAAACTGGACAGGCTAGAAAGAACTTTTCTACATTTGATCCAATCCGTGGCCAGAAGAAAACCTCATCTCTGCTGAAGGGCACTTTTTGTTCAGCAGACAGCCCATAGCTAAGCTCCCCAAGTATCCACGTGCAGGCTGCTCTTTTACGAACAAAGGGGGAAAAGAATGTTCTAGGCTGATTTTTTTTGCCTTGAGCAAGCTTGATGAAGAAATCTAATCCTGTCTCTGCTATGAATGGTAGTCAGTGTGATTATTCATGAGCCCCTTGTTATCTCCAGACCTCAGTTTCCCCAGGAACAGATATTAGGTCTTCCCCAGGCACCACACAGAGGAACCAGAATGCCATAGTGGTCACCCTTAATACACAAGGCTCTGGAGTTCATCATAACTGTCAAGTGCAGAAAAAACCCTTCCATTCCCGCCCTGACATTCCAAAGCCCTCGTGAGAGACCCTGGGACCGATTGCTATGGGAACAAGCGCATTATGAATGAGTTTGTGATGCTGCATTCACAGAGAGGGCCATTCCAGGCTGTCTGTGCTGACACCCAAGGTGCTCTATCAGATCCCCTGTAGAAAGGAGATGTTGAAGGCATTTTAGGTATGTGGCAGAATGTATTTAGATGTAGCAATATCACAAGGGCTGAATCAATAACAAGATAGATTTTCCAATCTTAGGAACTGTTAAAACAGGAATGTGCTGCCACAGCCACGGTTTGCGAGGAGGCAGCGGGCGAGTCCATCTGAGGAACGCTGTCAGAGCCAGTCTTGCTTTTAAAGAACAGTTGGCTGAGCTCATTGTCCAGGTGGTGTCTACTCGGGCTGCTCACTGAAGAAAACCAGTAGAAATGAAAACATTCTCATTTCAATGGCATGTCAACAAATGTGCCAATGAAACCTCTCTGTTGTACATCTACCCAAGGCAAGGCGTAACTAAGGAAACTGTGAAATCCAAGACACATGGACTAGCCATAACAAAAGAGGCTGCGAGAAGACTGGGGATGATGGCGGTCAGGCCTGTGAACCCTGATGCCTTGTTCAGTCAGACTTTTGTTACTAAATCTGCATGCGTGTAACAAAGGCACGCTAGACACACCAAGGGGTATCACCTGTCCTGTCTGACTCTAATCTTGTTTTGTAACATGAAATGCTGTAGGTACCGGATAATAGGCAGTTCTCTGCATTCTGAGAAAGCACAGGAAGGGTGTGAGAAGATAGGTCACATGTCATCAGCATCTCTAACCTCGGCATAGGGTTTAAAATCTTCCCCCCACAGGACTCGGAGGAACTGCACACAAAGTCAGACCTTCTGCTTCAAAATCGAGTTCTCTGGGGACTCGCTGAGTAGTGGGGCACCCTACCCTTCCTTGCTTGTCTTTTGAGACATGGTCTTGTTTAGCCCAGACTGGCCTCAACTATGTATACTATATTACCCTTGATAATTCTGCTTCTTTCTGCTAAGTGCTGAATTACAGGCATATGCCACTTTGCCCAGAGACCACCAGATACTGTTAAGGTACATGCCACCGTGCCCTGCTATCACCAGATACTGTTATGGCACATGCTACCATGCCCCGGGATCACCAGACACTGTTAAAAATGCTTTTAATGAGTTAACTCAATGTCACAAATGATTATTATCCAATTGTATAAATTATAAGCTGATGAAGAAAAATAATCAGGGTTTGCTCAAGATGACTAAGGCAGAAAATGGCAGGGTGGAGGTTGACAGCAAAGCTGACCATGTCCATCTTCAAAATAAGCACTAAGGTTCTGTGTCTCTAATGGCCGAAGCTTATTGCTCAGACCTGACAAGATTTCTCTCTTGTGGCGCTTGCTTACATCTTGGACAAGTCTTCAAATAACCACTCAATGGCAGTGACAAAAGGATTGTACTTAACGATTGTGGTGGTTAGTTTTAAATGTCAACTTGCCGCAACTTAGAGACCACCTGAGAGGGGGCCTCAGGCGAGGGACTGCCTATATGAGATTAACATGTTTCTGGAGGACTGTCTTGTCTTTTGGCTGATGTGGGAAGACCACTCTCTCTAGGCAGCACCATTCCCTGCACAGATGGGCCTGGACTGGGGAGGTGAAGAAGCGTAGCTAAGAATAAGCAACCTAGTCAGTAGGCAGCATGGCTGTGTTTATCTCTTTCTGCTCTTGATTACAGATTTAATTGGGCCAACTGTTTTGAGTTTCTGCTTTTCTTTTTTTCACCTCAATGAAAGTCTGCAGCATGAAGGCAAGCCTCTATTTCCCCCAAGATGCTTTCAGTCAGGTGTTTTATCCGAACGACAAATACAAAACCAAGACAATGACAGAAAAAAAAAATTAGGTAAGATTATCTTTCAAAGGACAGAGCTTCAGAAAGTCCTATGGGTTCCACTGACAAAAACAGACTTCCCGAGGTGGCAGGCGGCCCTACTAAGCAAGGTGCGCCCTAGGTACGCTGCCCCATGCTGAGCAGGCCAGCTCCTTCTGACGGCTGACAGCAGGCAGAAGGTCAAATGATACAAAGAGAAAGGTCACCACAAAGGGGTGATCAGGGAAGGCACATTAGTGAAAATAGAATAAAAACAAATACTCTCTATAAAAATAAAATAAATAATCCTTGGTGACTTGGACTCTCATTGTTCTAGAATACACAAAACATTCGTACACAAATCTTCACCTATTTCTTGCGTCAGGCATAGGATTAAACCTTGTGCCTATGTTTGTCACACAATTCCCACAGTAAGCCTCCGAAGTCAATATGATTTTGCTGAACATACACGTAAGGAAGCCGAGGTTCCGCAAGGTTAAGTAAACTTCCCAAGACCACAGAATTGGATTACACCCGGCTTCCAGGCGTACAGAGTGGTGTAGTTTACTCCCATCCCCGCCTACCAGACTGTTTTTCCTTCCCACCACATTCTGAAGGGGCAGGGAAAGGTGCTTGCCTTCTACACGTTTATTTCAGTACACCCAAGGTTTCACCGTGTGCAGGAAGAAGTGCAAACGCTGGAAAATTCCTCTGGCTTTTATTCAGAGCAGCAACAGTTACTGCCCCCGGAACTTGGCGCATTGGCAATATGCTCGAGGTTTCTGGGAACTACTGGGTTAATAGCTGCACAAGATGCTATCGCTGCCCTGAGTGTTAGAAGCGAGGAAACTGAGGCAAAGGGAAGCTAAAGAATGTCCTCAGTCACACCATTAAGAAGGAAAGCAGGTATCCTGGCCTTGGCACATGAGGATCCGGGGCTGAATCGTTTGTGTTTTGCCTTTGAGATAGGGTCTTGAAATGCATTGTGAGCTGACCTTGAACTCATAGCAATCCTCCTGCCTCTGACTGCCAAGTACTGAGATGAGAGGTGAGGGCCAACACATTTGGTTCCTTTAGTTAATGCTGCTGATTGAAATACTACATCCTTCTCAATAGCCTTCTACTTCATTGTCTGAAGGGGAGTGACGCCTGCGTAGTGAGTGTGTGAGTGTGTGTTTGTCATTGTGCTGTGGTGCATGGGGGAGGGTCAAAGGTCATTGTGGGAGCTGGTTCTTTCCATTTGGGCTCTAGGGAGCAAGATTGGGTAATTAGGCTTTGAAGCAAGGCATTTTCCTACTGATACGGCAGGAAGGTCCAGCACAGAGAGACTCTTAAAGAGGAATGTAGCTTCCCTTCTCTACATTGGGAAGAAACTAGATTCTAAGAACAGCTGCTTGTCTCAGTGTCTCCTCTAAATGTGGGTTCCAGCCACACAGCTGCTGTGAACCTGGGCTCTGATCCTGACAGAAAAGTGAACACTATGAGCAGACATGAGCACAGGCAGGCAGAGAATGAAGGAACACCGAAATATGAAGTTTTCCCAAACCTAAGCATCAGGTGAATCTCCTTGCAGACGGGATGTGTCTTTGAGGAGATCTGTCCCCCTGATGGCCATATCTAAGTCTCCATTTCCCTGGTTTGTCTTCAGGACGACGTCAATGGGGATAGCAAGCTTGGTCACTCACACGATGCAGGGTAGAGGACGGGCTAACAGCAACAGCTCCTAGGGTTAGCTTGATCCAGTCTGTGACTTAACAATATTCCAATTGAAAGGAGTTATAAAATACTCCTAGCAAGTTGAAATACATCACTGTTCTTATTCCAAAATTCTTATGCAAGATCAATCAACCCCAGAGACCTGATCTAAACTCATTACTCTGTTATCAAAGCAGGGTCTCAGCCCCTCCAAAGGCCATTCGACTCTGGTGCAGAGTGCCATGGGTAGGGATTGTTCCAGCTGAGCAATAAAATTCGTACTGAGTCAGAAAAAACTAGGAGAGGATCCCTCTACAGCTTTGCCACCAGTAAGGAACTGACTCATTTTGGCTGAGTTTCAGCAAGCTCCTGGAACTAACTTACACATTTTACTGCAACAACCGGTCAAAACTGGACTGCTCCCCACTATTTAATCAGCTACAGGCCATGCCCTTTTTCTAAGTAATCTATGACTACATTCAGCTATAGTCAAAGTCCTTCTGAGAATTACCCGTACTCATTAGATCCTAACCATATCCACACAGGCACATGGCCAAAGCAGAATGCCTACAAAGCATCCCTTAGGGACTCTTGGTGACATCTGAGGTCACCAAGTACAAGAGCTCCAGTCTACCATTCCTGTGATACCTACAAAGTAGGCAGCTGGGAGACCTTTATTCTGGAATTGGGAATATATTTCCCAATTCCAGTTCTCAAACAGAACTGCAGACTTCCACAGTTTCTATGTGCCCATGCAGCCCGAGGTCACAAGTGTTTGCCACAGGTTAGGATAGCAGATAAGGACAGGGACACAGGAGGGGACTGTTTGGTGGCAAGGATTGTTGATATGCAGGTTCAATACTTACAGTCAATCATTAGGTCACAATTTGATTTCTTCTCTTAAGCTATAGCATTTAATATTATGAGACAAAGTTGACATCTACAGAGTTTATTCTTGACAACACCACAAAAGAGTCAGAAAAAAATCACACAAAAATTGAATGTTTTAAGTAAGTTGCTTGGGCCACGGTCATAGCAATTCCGGGCTGCATGTGGCCTCATGTACCTGTCTGTGGGTTGCTGGTTGAATATATCTAGGGCAAGATAAAGGTCCAAAAGGACAGAGATAAAGCCAGTGTAACAGACCAAATCCACGTGCTCCCAAATCTTCTGAGAAGCCCAGTTCAAACTGCCTACCACACAGCAGAGGGTTCACGCCCTCATGCTTCCAGATCCCTTCCATTCGGGCTGGGACCTCAGGGTGGGTCCCTCTGGGCACAGTGCCTTATTCACACCCATGGAAGAGGCTCCTGTAACTGCCGCCGAAAAGGAGGCCTTTCAGTAGCTCTGGCTTGGTGTGTGAAGGAGAACCTAGCTCAAAGCTGGAGGCCTCCTGAGTACAGCTGCTTTGCCATGGTTCAGAGAGTATCAGCTGTGAGAGCAAAATACCATAGAGATACAGGACAGCGCTAGGATATAAAGAACAGCAACTTGAAACATAGACTCTGTAGCCAAGTACCTGAACTTGAAACATGACTTCATCTTGAGCTACCATCAGGGAAGACTTTATACTTGATGTGGGATTCCCCTCTGCATGCTGTGAATATGGTTTATTACCACTGGCTAATAAAGAAGCTGCTTTGGCATATGGCAGGGCAGAATATAGCTAGGTGGGAAGTCCAAACAAAGATACAGGGAGAAAGAAGGCAGAGACAGAGACACCATGTAGTTGCCGAAGGAGGCAGATGCCATGAGGCAGCTCAAGAGGTAACAAATCACAAGCCTCGTGGTAAAACATAAATTAATAGACATGGGTTCACTTAAGATATAAGAGTTAGTTACTAAGAAGACTGAGCTAATAGGCCAAACAGTGCTATAATTAATATAGTTTCTGTGTGATTATTTGGGTCCAGGTGGCTGGGAAATGAATGAGCAGTCTCTGCTTACACGTACTGACTAAGCACCTGAGTCCGACAGCCGAGAGCTCAGGTGTCAAACAAACCAACTGGGTTTGGAGAACAAGCTCAGTGAGTAAAGTGCTTGCTCTATAAGAAAGAGGACCTGAGTTCAATCCCCAGAACACACATAAAAATGCTGGACATCCTGGTACATATTTTTAAAGCCAGCACTGGGCAGGTGGAGGCAGGAAGGTCCCTGGGGCTTCCTGGCCGGTCAGCCTAGGCTACTCAGCAAGTTTCAGACAGTGAGAAAACCCATCACCAGAAAAAATGATGGGCCAAGCCTGATGAGTACCACTTGAGGTTCTGTCCTGACCTGTAATACATATACACACAAGGACGTGCACACTCCCATGTAAACATCCACATGAATATTAACACATACACAGACACACAAACATTTTAAAAATGCACAAGGCCACACATCTGCTCTTCACAAGGTCAGAATCTTGCAAATTTTACATGCTTATGAGCTTGGTAGTGTGGATCTTCTAGGGCTACATACAAGGTGAGCGTCTTTGGTCTGCAACCAAGAACAAACCAGTAACCAGATGGAGCTTAAGTAGTGGAGACTGTGATACCCCCGGGAAGCGGGAACCTGGGACATGCTCCACCAAGAAAAGCAGGACAGAGGACAGATGATATTCAGTTCAGCAGAGGGTTTGGTCCACCCAGAAGGAGCAGGTCTTAAGTCTAAGGAGCAGAGTCTATGGTATTCCAAAGGTCTGAGAGATTAAAGGAAACTGTGACCCTTGGCTGGAGGCCAGTGTAAGAGCTGCCTGGGCAGCTTGCAGGCAGTGAGAGCTCAGCCCAGCTACCAGAATCTAAGACTCTGTGTCTGCACCCTGGGAGCAACCAGAGGTCACTTCTACACCTTACAGGTACACTTGGCTACCCTCCACCACAGGGCCTCCACCCACCACACTCTGAACAGAAGAAAGCAGGGACTTTATATATCTTCTGGGGTGGGGATCTTTTACAGGAGTGTCTGAAACTTACATGCAGATTGGAGAGCATATTATGCCCTGATGACAGTGGTCTCAAAGTCCACTTCTGAGGATTATAGCTCAGGTTCCAGTTCATACCTGTCTCAGGCACACCCCGGACACAGGGATCTGAGAGACCAGCGTGCAGCCTTGCTCTGCAGCTACTGGCCTTTCTGTTTTCCATCTCTTTTCTGTTTAATTTTACACACTTAAAAGCATGCACACAGAATAATGGCTTTTGCCACAGCATTTTATATACATATCTCACGGATTTTGCTCACATTCAGTCCTCATTGTCTCCTGTCAAATGTTGTGTGGGCGGTGCTTCCCAATCTCTGAGACCATCACTCAGTCACTTGATAAATAAAGGTGGAAATCTCAGACATCTCATAGCATGGACAGAGGAAGGAAAATGGAAAAACAAGCAGGAATTCACGAGAGAAAATGATGTGTGGGATTCCACACACAAGCACTTTCCTGCCGGGGAGCTTGTACAAAGTCACCCAGTCAACAAATCACTCTACATGTAGAGGGTTACTGTTGTTGAAGGTCTGAAAACAATGTCTGAGGCTTGACAGGGTTGCCAGGATTTACTGGAGAGTAACCCTGAAGCCCTGAAGTCCTCCTAGACGTAAATGAGGGAACCTGAACCATGATGGGTTGTTAAATGTGATCCGATCAGGCAGCCCCGGCCCTCTCAACTCTGTAGCAAGCCATTTTCAAAAGCAAAACAAGGGAGCCCATGAGCAGGGAGCAGACTGGAATAGGGAGACCCCTAACATTACCACCCTCCTCCCACACAGTTAGGGACCCTCTCATTCGCCTCCCAATTTCCCCAATGACTACGGGTGAGACCCTTGTGTGGCATGTAACCTCCAAGAGACCCTGGTCAGTGATGAGGTTTCCTGTGCAGACGACAGTAACATCGGCTGCTGAAAGCAGTTCTTGCCTGCCAGCTGCAGGAAGGGTGCATGAGGAACACGGCTCCCAGTGCCAGAAGAGAATTAAGACGCTTTTAAAAGGGTCTGTTTTTACTTATTTGGCGTTTGCTTACCTGCCCACCAACCGTGGTGTAGTTAGTTAGTGGTTTAGTTAGTTTCGTTTGCCTTCATCCTTAGCTCAGTAATTTTCATGTTAATTTACTCATTCCACAAATATTCCTGAGGTATCTAATATATGTTACATGCTATTTAGTTAGGCACTAAAGAAGGCCAGGGGAGAAAAGACGCCCATGTCCATTCCAATGAAGAACTTGACTTGTATATAGGATGTCTGAAGTTGGTAAGAGCCCTGTCAATAGAGATAAGCAATAGAACATTCCAGCAAGAAGAGAGATGGTGTCTTAATAAGATGGTCAAGAAAAGACTAAGAGGCATAGATGGATGGAGGGGTGAAGTCATGACCCTATTCTGAAAGTGAGGGAAGTGTTTTTTGTAAGATGTGGTCAAAAAGCATGTGCACCGGCCAGGTGGTGCCAAGCCCGAGGCGGCAGTGGTGGCCCTGGTGGTACGCACCTCCTCCAGCCTCCGCCTCTGTTCCTTCTGCTCCTCGATGCGCTTCTGGCGCTCAGCCAGCAGCTGCCGCTTGTGTTCTTCATTCTCGCGCTGCTGCTGTTCCAGCTGTTGCCGCCGCAGGGCCTCTGAGCGCTCCTTGTTGGCCAATTGCAGTCTCAGGAAGTCTCGCCGCAGTGTTGACTCCCCTGGCAGGTTCAGAATGGAGCTGTGGACAGAAAAGAACACGGGAAGGCCTCATGTGATGAGGGTCATCACAACTGTGGGTCCTGGGGGAGGATGTGGGCGAACAGGCTTTGCTCCTGTTTCAAGATGACTATTCCATACATATACTATCTCTCTCCCTAAAGGAATATCACATCCTTCTCTAGGACTGTCCACACTACTCTCTGCACAGTGCATGGCAAGGATGTGCTTCATAACACTCTAATGAGTGTGCAAGCCCCAAGCCATAGGCAAGCTTATCCCTACATATAAGATATATAGATATACAGATATCAGGGGCTATGGAGATGGATCAATGGTTAAAGAGATTGCTACAGCAGCATGAGCCTGAGTTATTATTCCCAGAGCCCCCAAAGAAAGCTGGGTCCAATAGCACATGTGTCTGTAATACTGTAATACTGCCTTCCTTTGGGAAGATGCAAGGCAGAGGATTCCAGAAGTTTGGAGGCCAGCTAGCCTGGTGTGCATAGCAGCTTACAATGAGACACTCTGTCTCCAAGATGGTGGAAGGAAAGACCCATGTCAGAGGTTGTTCTCTGACAGCTAGGCACATGCATCCTGTGCACACATGCATGCATGCACATACAATGCAGCACAACCCAAACACAAGTGCATGTACATACACACACACACACACACACACACACACACAAAGAAAGAGAGCAATAGAGTAAGAGGGGCCTTACTCAATTCCTAGGAGCAAAAGCTCTCATATGCACCTCCTTGACAGCTTATCCCAAGGCCCAATAGGCAGAGGTCACGCTGCTTAGGGGAAGATGCAATGCACCAGGAGAACCAATGTTTAAGATAAGGTTGAAAGCTTGGCCTACTGTGCAAGCCCCAGGGCAATAGGTTGCAAGTTTGTGCAGTCCACTATGCCCAGGGCTTGTCTCAATACACCTCTGTTGAAGGGAATGGTTCTTGTCACAAAGTGTAGGCTGAGGACTGTACTTGAGGAGACTGAGTTCTAGGTTATGTTTAACATAGTAGGTTTAAGTGTACATGGGCTCACATGCATGTGCATGTCTGTGTATCTGTGTGTGTGTGTGTGCACACGCACGCGCGCAGGGAGAGAGAGAGAGAGAGAGAGAGAGAGAGAGAGAGAGAGAGAGAGAGAATAAAGTGAAGCATTAATATTGGTGGTCCCAGACTTCCCAGTGCTAATCTAACTGAAAGCTACTATCTCTGGTTCTTCATGGGCATCTATCAGGGCAATGGAGGAGGATGGCTCCCATAGGTTTATTTAAACCAAGCACATTGAATCAGTGGTTTCCACTGTGGGTCACAACACCTTTGGAGGTGAAATGACCCTTTCATAGGGGTTACATATTAGGTATACTGCATTTCAGAATTTACATTTATAACAGTAGCAAAATTACAGTTATGAAGTAGCAACAAAAATAACTTTATGGTTGGGGCTCATCGCAACATGAGGGGCTGTATAAAGGGTCACAAGATAAGGAAGGCTGAGAACCACTGACTTGAATTTTAGTAAAAAGTTTTCTACCTAAAATAAACTCATAATTCTGTGTCACAGGTACCAGGACAGGGTGTAGGGAGATCGCACCAGCCAGATATTCAGTAGAAAACAGAAATGCGGGTTGGAGCTCAGAGGATAGAGTTCTGAACATCAGCCCATTTCCATTCTGTGTGTCCAACTGGACTACTGTGGTCTATTGTGAAATCCAAGCTTTCACAAATCTGCCTCACTTTATAAGTGGCCAACACTATGAGCATCACAATGATGGATCCTGGCTAGTCTCCAAAAGGGGGTAGGCATGAGGTAACCCAAAACACCATAGCTTGGGGTGTGGAGGTAGCAAGTGCTCATCACACAAACTCATAAAATGAGTGAATACACATAAAATGCTGAGTGTGCATTTGTGACCCCAGTGCTGGGGAGAGGCAGGCAAGTGGATTCCTGAGGTTCATTTGCCAGAGAGCTTGGCCTACTGTGCAAGCCCCAGGGCAATAGGTTACCTTGTCTCTATAAACAAGGTTATTTCTGGAGGATGGTACCCTTGGTTGAGATGTTTACCCCACTCATAACTATATACACATGTGCACTGACATGAACATCCCTCCTCTACAAAAACCCCACAGCCACTCACTAATGTCCTAGGCATATGATGACCAGAACACCTGACAGACTGTACTGAAATATCAAAAATTAAGGTGCCAGGAGATTTCTCCACACATGTGCAACAGCAAAGGGTCTGAACCCTCAAAAGATCTCAGCTTCAGTATAATTCTTTACATTATGGTTTTGACACCCCTTCAATGGGGTTTTCTAGAGGATTTCAGGGAGAAATACTGAGAAGGAAGACTTGGCCTACCGTGATTGGAGAATAAAAAAGTCTCACTTTGCCCCGTGAATATACCATCTCCCTCATAGATATTCCTAAGAAATTCCTTAAAATCCACAAGATAGACCCCACAGTGCTGCCATCCTTTGGGACAGCCCACTCCAAACTCTCCTCAGATTGTTCACTTTGTCTTGTGGTGTAAACTTCCGTTAGAACTGTTCCTCTACAGAATTCCTTCCTCTGAGAAGAATCCAGAAAACCCCTATAACAGATAAACACATTTTCTTTCTACAGTTGCTTTCTTGTGAGAAAGAGGGACAGGCAAATTATCAGAAATAAAATAGAAAATATTCATAGAGAATACAGAAATGATGGTTTATAGGTGCGGTGGTTGAAAGAATATGGCCCTGTAATGGGGGAGGCACTAAAGGGAGGTGTGACCTTGCTGGAGTAGGTGTGGTCTTATTGGAGGAAGTGTGTCACTGTAGGGACTTTGAGGTCTCCTATGCTCAAACTACACCCAGTGAGACAGACCACTTCCTGTTGATATGCAAGATGTAGGACTCTCAGCTCCTGCTCCAGCACCATGTTTGCCTGCATGCTAACATGCCTCATCATGATGAAAATGGACTAAACCTCTGAAACTGCAAGCCACCCCAAATCAATGCTTTCTCCTTTAGAAGAGTTGTTATGATCATGGTGTCTCTTCACAGCAATAGAAACCCTAACTAAGACAGAAGGATTAAACTTTACAGTGGCCAGGAGCTGAAATAAGGATCAGAAAGCCCACTCCAGGGAGGTGAGAGGTGATGGAGAAAAAGGCTGCTCCAGGCAGAAGGGCAAGCAAATTTAGACTTTGATGGAAACAGGCTGGTCTTGTCCTAGAACTGGTCTCTGGTCTTTCCCTTTCCTCCAGAGGCAGAAGCAACGAGAAGGAGTGTGGAGCAAGAGTGAGCAGAGACAGACCATCAAGGACACAGGTGGACGTGGGAGCCATGCCTACAAAGGCTGTCGGCTGAGTTGTAACACTGGCTTCCAAGTGGACTGTAGTCTGCATGGACAGGAGAGCAAAGCTAGCCATGTTTCCTGGTGGAGGCTTGACCCAGCAGGGAGCAGTGGGATAAACCTCAACACGAAGTCTGTGGAAAGATCTAATGTGCAGGGTGAGGAATGGCTTGCATTTTCATTTGGTCTGCTGGTGACAGTGATGACAAGAGGAATGAGAGTTTCGGGATGCAGGGCAGGTTGTTGGCAGTAGACAAGTGTCTCAGGTTGGTTTTGGTGAGCTGTTAGAATCTGTGCCAGATATTGCCAAAGGGAAGGTCAAGAGCTTCCCTGAGAGCACACGTTGGGCAGTTTGGGAGTCTCCTGGGAACCCCTCTACAACTTAGTGTCTGTGTAAAACTCTAAAGCAACTTCCAAACACTGGTGCTTGTACACATAAGCCAAATGCTGTGAACAAAGCTGATGAGGTTGGGGACCCAATGCCACACGCAGACAAGGATGCCCCACTAATCTCAGCTGATGCTGAACTAATACCAGAAGACTGCAGTTATATTAATGACTCAGTTGCTAACTCTGTGTATGACCTGGTGATACTCCTGAGCTATTTATTGCCTCATGTCTAAAATGTGAAAACCATCAGCTTTCTCTACGATTTAGGATTTCAAGATGACTAGTTAGACTCATTCAAAAAATGGGACTTGGTGCATAATCTTCCCCATGATATAACAACATGTTATAATTATAGCTGGTGGCTCACCAAGTGACCCCTGACACACTGAAAGTCCTGGGAAGCTTGGATCTCTCAGATATTCAAAGAACAGCATCAGCCTGACACAGCCATCTGGACTGGAGGTCAAGTGTGGCTTCTCTGACAGCAGGGAATAGGGCCCGTGGCGCTAAAGAATGGTTCATTTTGTATGGCACAGTTTGATGGCCATTGTCTTTATGCATCTCAAGTGGGGGCAGCTAACATGTTCTGATGGAAGAAAAGTATTCTCCTTCGGTCTTTAGCCTTGAGAAATCCTGTGGCAGATGAGAGAGAAAAACTAACGGCCTTGTGAGCTCAGTCCCAACCTCTCAGGGTGGCTTAACAAGAACCGAGCTTGTCAGGTTCAAGTTGGGTTAGGACAGGAGGAGGTCTCACCTTCCCAATGCTGCAACCCTAATACAGCTTGCTCCTCACGTGGCGCTGACTCCCAGTCATAAAATCATTTCTTTGCTGTTTCATAACTGTAATTTTGCTACTGGTATAAATTGAAGTGTAAATATTTGATATGTATGATATTTGATACGTGACCACCAAAGGGGTCGCGACCCACGGGTGGAGAATTGCTGACATCAAAAGACAACAAGAAGCTGGAACAACATTGTCATTCAGTAAAGCATTTCCATGCAATGTGGGGACCTCATTAAATAGCTGGCTGTGGTGGCAATTGTTCACAATCTCAGTGCTGGAAGGGGAGACCACAGGATCCCAAAAGCTCACTGGGCAGTTGGCCTAGCCTAGCCCGTGAGCCAGGCCACGGGAGCCCTTGTTCAAAACACAAAGCTGAGCTCCATGGGACTGTGTTAGATTGTTGCCTCATTTTACTTTGTTTAAGCATTTTTGCCTTCCTGGCCTTTAGCTTGTATATTATGTTTTGATTTTGTGCTTTTATGGTTTTTTTTGCTTTGATTTGTTTTTGTATTTCTTGAGCTCTTTTCTTTTTGATATTTTTTTGGGTCATTGTCTTATTTGCCTGTTTTCTAAAGAGAGAAAGAGAAAGAAAGAGCATGGAGTTGGGTGGATGAAGAGGATCTG
The DNA here is from genome assembly GCF_014885135.2 of Alexandromys fortis. NCBI lineage: Eukaryota > Metazoa > Chordata > Mammalia > Rodentia > Cricetidae > Alexandromys > Alexandromys fortis. The sequence continues at coordinate 173,322 of NW_026067923.1, forward strand.
GAAGGAGGTGGGTGAGGGAAACTATCAGAATGTAACATGAAATAAGTCATTTCATATATGTATATATATGTGTGTGTGTGTATTGAAAAGAATATAACATATGAAAAAATCATTTATATATATACATATGCATATATTTCACATATATACAAAAACAAGATAATGCTTGATGAATGATAGCTGAGGTTGTCCTTTAAAGTCTATGCTGGCTAATTTTTGTCAACCTGATACAAGTTAGGGTCACCTGGGAGGAGCGAACCTTAGCTGAAGAATTGGCATTATCAGACTGACCACTAGGCGTGCCTGTGGGGGATTAGGGCCCAGTGTGGGCAGGTGGTCCTAGGTTGTGTAAGAAAGCAGACTGAGCAAGCCACGGGGAACAAGCCAGTAACCAACATTTCTCCATGGTCTCTGCTTCAGTCCCTGCTTTGACGTCTCTCCATGATGAACTACAATCTGCATTCCAGAATAAACCCTTTCCTCCCCAAGTTGCTTTTGGTCAGTGTTTTAACACAGCAACTATACAGCAGGCTAGGATTGTCTCCACATGTAGCCGCATATGCTCCCCTCACACATCAACATGCACAGGGGAGGAAAGGAGGGAAGAATGGAGGGAGGGAGGGAAGGAAAGAGGGAGGCAGGCAGGAAGAAAGGAAAGAAGGAAGGAAGGAAGGAAGGAAGGAAGGAAGGAAGGAAGGAAGGAAGAAGAGGAAAAACGCTGTCTCTAGCTTATTTCGGCAGCGTGGTCCCTCGGCAGAACAGAACACTGTCAGTGAGGAAGCACCTGCTCCTTACGCTGCAATCCGAGGGCTAGACACCCCGGAGGCCATAGGCCCGTCATTCCCAACGACCTTTCTGCTTGTTCATTTTCTCCACAATTACCAGTGCATGGTCCATGGGGTGCACAGAGCAGCTGCCCTTGGAACACTTTCACTACAGGGAACCCCAGCGCCATGAGCACACCAGCCTCAGTTACCCATAAATACAGATGGAAGGAATGGGGCTCAAAACCAAGCAAGCCTCCAAATGTGGAGACAGCGACATTAAAGAGCACTGGGTTCCAGGGGACAACAGGAATGGTGGGGATGTTTCCACCAGGGTTCACCTCTGGAGGACAGTTTGATCTTCTAGAATCACCTCCTCCAGCCGTGGTTCATGTGAAATACCAGGACACACGTCAGTAGCCATGGCCACCTGAAAGGCTTCCAAGAGGGATGACAGAAGCTGAACGACTCTAATCTGGAAATGTCACTTAGCTCTCTCCAAAGTCACAATTTTAAACACTTTCAGCACTGTGCTAGCCAAGAAATTGCTTCCTTCCTATTCCATATTTACATGTACGAGGAAACAAGGTCAAGAATACAGGCCATTCCTCTTGGTGGATAAGATAAAGAATATGCTGATTTCTGCATTGTAAGAGTCTGCCTAGGGAAAATTTCACACATTAATGAGTATTGTAGGGTGATACATTAACTCCTGGTGCGTTCCTTCAGACAAGAGCAATAAATCCAAAGGAGAGTGTGATTTGAGCAAGCCCGCTCCAGACGGGTCATCAGAAGGCCTAACCTTCCTCATACCTGGGTTCCCCGGAGTCGTTCTCTTCCTCTTCCTCCTCACTTCCACTGTATTCATACTCAGTCTCATCTGGAGAGAGAGCACAGAGGGTTAGTATAGAAGATGGTGCTGGTGCTCAGAACAAACCACCCCTGCTTCATCAGCGTCCAGGAGCCGCAGCACTGTGTCAATGGACGGCATCTGTAGCCCCAATCCCATGAGATGGTGGAGCTGAAATACATGACTCACCTGTCTGTGACAGGGGTGGCATGAGCTAGCATAGGAGAATACACACACAAAAGCATGTATAATGGGTTCTACTTGGTAGCAACACATGATCTCAACACTAATCTATACTAAAAGCTTACAACATGGGGAGTGCAGGGAGTCCTAAATTTAATCCCACTCCTGTTGTTTTTTTTTAAAGAATAGGTAAATGTGGTTGATTCACTAGGAACATTCATTTAATTTAGTAACATAATAAACAACTTAATGTATAATAATAGGATTGAATATTTGCTTTAAACATTATCAGTATACAATGAGAAAGACTCAAGCAGGAATACAAGACCGTCATTTCCATGGCTATAAAAACAGGAAACGAATGTTCTGGTGGGCATCTCATATGTGAGCAATTAGAGTTAAATGTTTCAGATTTGTTCTCTCATTTACTTACAATAACAGTCCTCTAAAATAAGGGAGGTAGTCAGATTGCAAACTTACAACATCTTTATATTAATAAAAGGTCCATCTGGGATGTATATTTAGAAAATATTGAAATGGTTCAATGTGAAAACCAAAGTCTCCCCTAACACATTCCATCCCATGCAGAAGCACACACAAGGCAATGGGAAGTGAGATTGGGGAGCAGCTGTCTCCCCTTGCTCAGAATGGAGGATGGGAGTAGTGAGCACTGAGGAGGTGCTGAGCTGGCAGGACAGGAAAATGACATTGTGAACGATGTGTCCCCACTGAGGCTGTCCCTAACTAGCATTGTAGGCTCAAGGAACAGCGAGTCCTGAGAAGGCAGGTGTCTGGATGTGGGAAAGCAGATTGTGAAATCAAGGCCACCGGGATACAGTGACTCCCGGTGCTGTGCTCAGTACTTCTCTATAGGTGTGAGAAGCCCTTGGAGAAGCGTTGAAGTGAAACAAGAAGCCACAGGACTGTCACTTCTTTGTGGGTTATTAATTATTAGCCCGAAGACATTCAACAGGACTGAAACTGCAATTTTGCTATATTTCCATTAGGAGGCAGTATTTAGAAGAAAATCAGATTGGCTAAAATTCTATGCAGATATCAGAGAATGAAGGAAAGGGAAATGGGATGAGTTTGTGTGTACTGTATAAATGTCAAGCAAGTCTCACACATGAGGTGAGCAGCAAGTTCTCAGGCTGCCTGTTTTTAAAGAATGTTTTCACCAAACGTAAAGAACCTGCAATCGAATGTCTGTACCTCATATTGAAAAAGTGAGTTCTCACAATGGAAAAGCAGTGTTTGGTTTTCCCGAATGAAGGAAGCTCTAGTGAACAAAGAAGCACACGGTCACACCAATCTCATCTGTTCTCTAATGTAAACCTTTAACTTGCCCGTCTTTCCGATTTTAACATTTTTTTCAGGTTTGAGCTGGATTCCCTTTGCACTATAGGTCATATACAGCAGAAAAATAAAACTCTTCAGTTCTACCAAAAGCTAGTCATAAAGAGATCTAATGGAAAGGTTAAAAAAAATGAAAAGGAGATTTGAGCTGGAGAGGTGGCTCAGCAGTTAAGACCACCTTCTGGAGGACCAGGATTGATTCCCAGCACACATGGTGTCTCACAACCATCTAGAACTCCTGTTCCACCGGATCTGATGCTTGCTTCTAGATTCTGTGGATACTATACATCTGGAACTCCTGTTCCACAGGATCTGATGCCCTCTTCTAGACTCTGTGGATACTATACATCTGGAACTCCTGTTCCACAGGATCTGATGCTTGCTTCTAGACTCTGTGGATACTATACATCTGGAACTCCTGTTCCACAGGATCTGATACCCTCTTCTAGACTCTGTGGGTACTATACATCTGGAACTCATGTTCCATGGCATCTGATGCCCTCTTCTAGACTCTGTGGTACCATAAACATAAGGAGTATACATATGTACATAAAGGCAGAACACTCATACATACAAATTAAACAAATATTATTATTATTATTATTAATGTGAGAGGGCCTGAAGAGATGTCTCAACAAATAAGAGCATGTGCTGCTCTTGCAGAGGACCTGGGTTTGATTCTCATCTACATTGGAGGGCTCACAACCACCTGCAACTCCAGTTCCAGGGGAATCTGATGCCCTCTTCAGGCCACCAAGGGCACTGCATGCAGATGGCACTCACAAATTCATGCAGGCAAAGAAAAACATATATAAACCACCTGGAAATTGGAAACAGACAAGATCGCCTGAAGAAATTGGAAGCATCGGGGGCAGGGGAGAAGAGAGGGTAGAAGGAGAAGAGGAGGGGAGAAGGGAAAGGTTGAGGAGAACTTGAGGGAATGGGATAGTTGAGATGGAGTAAGAACAGAGGTGAGAGCAAGGAAAGAGATATCTTGATTGAGTCAGCTATTAGATGATTAGCAGAAATCTGGCTCTAGAGAAATTCCTAGGAATCCACAAGGCTGACTCCAGCTAAGACCTTAAGCAATAGAGAAGAGGGGGCCCAATCTTGACTTGCCTTCTAGTCAGACTGATGATTATCTTAAATATCACCATAGAAACTTCATCCAACAACAGATGGAAACAGAGGCAGAGACCCACATCAGAACACTGGAGTGAGCTCCCAAGATCCACTTGAAGAGTGAAAGGAATGAGAATATGAGCAAAGAGGTCAAGACCATGATGGGTTCATCCACTGAAACAGTTTACCTGAGCTAATGGGAGCTCACCAACTCCAACTGGACTGGGAAGGAACAACCATAGGACCAAACTAGTCCCTCTGAATGTGGTTGACAGTTTCATGGCTGGGGCAGATTGAGGGGTCACTGACAGTGGCACTGGGATTTGTATCTACTGCATGTACTGGCTTTTTGAGATCCTATTCTCTTTGGATGTATACCTTGCTCAGCCTAGACATAGTAGGGACCTTCCACAAAGCAATGTGCCTTACTCTCTCTTAGGATTAGATGGTGGTAGGGTTGAAGGGTATGTGGAGGTAATGGGAGGAAGGAAAGGAGTGAAAATTTAGATTAGTATTTTTTTAATTTAATAAATTAAAAAAATCAATAGGTATTTTTAGAATGTGAGAGATCAAATCAAATCATTTATTCAGATTGAGAGTTTGTCTGATCTAATATTCTCCTTTGGAAATAGACAAAAATAAGACCAAAACTATGATTCTGGTAGATTTAAGTCCAAGGAGTAATCCTGATTCCTTTCATTTTGATACAGCCCTTGCCATGTACTTAGCTCCAGGTTCCCTGCTTTTCCACACTACAGAGAATGAAGTAGCCTTCCAATCATGATGGAACCACAATTTCTATGTTACATTTCAGTATTTGTGGCACCAAAATTTGAAAACAACCTAAAACACAAATTTTCCCCAATTTTATTCACTGAATCATCAGAAGGTCCCTTGAATAGTTCCCAAAAGTGATGGGTCAAAAAAGAATAGACTAAGAGTGAGTGCCAAAGTTTAACTATGTACTAGATACAGTAGTAAGCATTTTACATACATTATCTTCTTCAGTCTTTGCAATGATGCTAGGCAGGAAGTTATTATGTCATTGTGGTTGCCCAGTCCTTTTTTTAAGGGATGAGAAAACTGGGGTTGCTGTGGAACAATGGTCTTGTATTGTTTTAATAAAACGCTGACTGGCCAGTAGCCAGGCAGGAAGTATAGGCAGGGTAACCAGGCACGAAGTAAAGGTGGGTGACAAGAACAGGAGAATTCTGGGAAGAGGTAAATTCAGCCTGCAGTCATCACAGAGGAAGCAAGATGAGAATGCCTCACTGATAAAAGGTACCAAGCCACATGGCCAACATAGACAATAATGGGCTAATTTAAGATGTAAGAATTAGTTAATAAGAAGCCTGAGCTGAGCCAGGCGGTGGTGGCGCACACCTTGGGAGGCAGAGGCAGGCGGATCTCTGTGAGTTCGAGACCAGTCTGGTCTACAAGAGCTAGTTCCAGGACAGGCTCCAAAACCACAGAGAAACCCTGCCTCGAAAAACCAAAAAAAAAAAAAAAAAAAAAGAAGCCAGTTTATAATTAATGTAGACCTCTGTGTGTTTCTTTAGGGATCAGAGGGGACAGAAACCTCTGTCAACATGGGGTGAATTTCACATAACAGAGTTAGAGTTGGAATCTGAACCCAGAATCTGAACCTTAAAGCAGTCAGACTATTCAGCCTACTCAGTATATACATATAAACTCCCTCTTAAAGAATAGGTACTTAATGGCTGTATATTTGATATAATGCTCTCAAGTGCGGTTTTGACATTTCACTTAATGGCATGCATGGTCCAAGACTAAAATGACAAGGAGTTGTTGAAAAGTCAGAGATCAAGATCTTTCCAAAACAGCTTTATTTTCGGGTCTAGCAGCTCCGGCTGGTCTGGTCTTTGGGACCTCATAAACATCTTGTGCCTATTGACCAACACTGGAAATGGAGGCCTCACAACCTCCCACTTCTGTCTCAGCAAACTGAACTCTTTCGGAGTCCCTGAAACTGGCTGATGAAGCAAGAGCCATTTTCTTGAAGGGTTGCTGAAGAGTTGTCCACCTCCCTGGCTACTGCTGGTGCTACCAGTCAATCCAGTCTGTTTCCCACCTCCATGCCTCTCCTCATACTTGTTGCTGCTTTGTTATTACAAAGAAACAACATTTACACAGTGAGAGGCTTCCATCTTGTGCTGTCTGCTACCTTCTGTCTGCTGCCCTGTACTAAGGACAGGGGAGGGGGAGGAGAAGAAGGAACTGGGAAAAGTACACCCACCTACTTTGGCCTCTGGTCTAGCACACCCACCTACTTTGGCCTCTGGTCTAGCACACTCACCTACTCTGGCCTCTGGTCTAGCACATCTACCTACTCTGGCCTCTGGTCTAGCACATCTACCTACTCTGGCCTCTGGTCTAGTACACCAACCTCCTCTAGTTTCTGGCCTCCCTAGAACTCCTGTTAGACCTTGAGCTTCTCATCCTCCCTACCTTATGCTCAGCTGGCCACAAGTCCTGCACCAGAACACGCAGCTGTAAGCCACCATTCCAACAACTTGGGCATGGTCCCAGTGTCTCAAATCTGGGCTCCTGTGCTCTCCATGGCACAGAGAAGAATATGGGAGAGGAATTTGTGCATCTACGAAATGAAGAAGTGCACCTCAGGACCTTTGGCTCAAAATCTGATGCCTGCCACTAGCCTGGCAACCTAGTGATCCTCTCTGACTGACCCAGCGAGGAGTTCTGTCTGAGTTCTCCACGACTGAATTAGAAACAGATCTTGGAGCACAGAGACATAAATGCTGATGGCTGTCAATACAGAAAAAAATGTCAGCTAGATGAATTCTGTAGGTTGTCTGCCATGTGTAGATGTCACTGTTTGAAATGTGAATATTCATTTGAGTTAAGATAAATCACTTGTCATTTACGAGCTTGGAGTGTCACTAGCATGGCTTTGTTTGCTGCCTAGAAGAGGGGCTGTTGCCACAGGCCAATTTTTTCCATGGAGATTTGCCTTCAGTGATTTCATTCCACCAATGCCCAAGGCTGTGATCTACCAGGCCGTCCCTCACCCAAAAGAATAACACTGTCTTTTGTTTCCTTCTCAGAAATACAAATGTTCAGCGAACCTTTTTCTCCCCGCTTCTTCTTTGTCCTGTCGATATGGTCCTTCAGCTGAATGCGGACCTGCCTCTCATTAGGTTGGTCTCGAATGAATGGATGCTTCATCAGCTGTTCCGTGGCTGGTCGCTGGCTGTGATTCTTTACCAAGCAGCTCTCAATAAATGACTGGAATTTTTTTGACCTGCCAAACAAAAGAGATGAACTCGCAGATAAAATGACAACATAAAAGAAAAGCAAATACATCTTTTGAAATATGGCCTTAAAAAGGAAAAAAAGAAATGGCCATACTGTGAGTACAGGGATCATCCAATCACAAACCAACCTCAATAAAGTTTAATGGTCAAATCACAATCAGCATACATATAAGGTAACATATGGTAGTTATTATATGCATGGGAACACAGTCACACAGGGAACAGTCCCTTACACAAAAGGTTGGGAGGAATCAAGAGGAAATGACCTCTGTGGGAAGCAAGCAGCACTTTATCTATGACTCCTAGAAAGCCCGGCTTCCTCCTAGATAAACTCTACGCTAAGAAGGTCTGGGAGCAGGGAAGGCCTGGAGGCAGATACCACACAGGTAATCAGGGTGGCAAGGCCCCAAGGCAGCTGAAGTAACTGTGGACTGGAGCCAGGAACTGTGGGTGGGGCATGTGTGTTACTGCAGGAAGTTTCCAGGAGTGAATCAGAGTCAGAAGTAATGAAGTCCCCTGCTTCCCAGATGCCTTGGGAGCTCTCCATAAACAACTCAGTGGGACCCCTGATACCTGAGCAGCTTGCCTACTCAGCCATTTCCTTTTGCTCTCTGTCACCCTCCTGTGGCTTCACTTAGGATCCCAGAAGGATGCCTTTCTCAAATTCCCCAACAGGGACATTTCCCAGAAATGTATGTAGTTCAGGCTCTAGAAGTGTCTTCCGCACACAGAATATCATGTGTAGCATGTCCTCCAGCATCCAAGTGCAAGGGCTGGGAGAAGGCTCAGCAGGTAAAGCCTGGTGGGTACTGAGCAGCTGCTATCCTAGCCCTAGAGGGAGGTGGGGGAGACTTAAAGGATGTCTCCTGACACTGAGGGTCGTGGAGTAGAAGACACCAGCGTCAGGAGAGACCTGCATCAACAATGTGGATGAGAGAACCAACTCCTGAAAGTTGTCCCCTGACCTCTGCACGTGCACTATGGCATGTGCGTGCCTACACACTAACACACACACTCACACATGCACACACTCACACACATATACACACAGAGAATGCTTACTATATATTACATATGCAATGAAAATAATTTCAGAGAGAATACATTTAGGATATTCTCTGCTTCTTACCTTATGCTACGTTTTTTCAAATAATATATTTTCTTCTTACATTTCTAAATTATGTATACATTTATAAAGTATCTCGCATCCATCTAAAAGCAATGTAGCATCCTTAGCTACTGCCTGTCTCACAGATAAATTCGGGTTGGCTATGTCATGAACTAGAAATAGTGAGAACAGAACTATCCATATACCTGCTTTGGTGACCTCCAGCCCAAACTCCATTCTTTTTTACTGGAAGTTTTCAGACGTGCCAGGAAGTGCCCAAGTCATTGTCACATTGTGAGCAAACTACCTGCACTACACGTACAGTGGATGAATGCACGGACATACACATGGATGTGCCTGACAACAGTGTGTTCTGGCTGCATCCCAATCTGTGCTTGTGAGGAGCCTAAAGGGAGGTCTGGGGACTGGGGAGATGGCTCGGTGGATAAAGTGCTTGCTGTGCAAGCACAAGGACCTGCATTTGGGCCGCTAGCATCCATTGCACAGCTAGAGCGGCGGTGTGCACCTCTAGCATCCATGTGCACAGCTAGAATGGCGGTGTGCACCTCTAGCATCCATGTGCACAGCTAGAATGGTGGTGTGCACCTCTAGCATCCATGTGCACAGCTAGAGCGGCGGTGTGCACCTCTAGCATCCATGTGCACAGCTAGAATGGCGGTGTGCACCTCTAGCATCCATGTGCACAGCTAGAATGGTGATGTGCACCTAGAATCCCTCTGTTGGGAATGGGGCACAAGACAGGCAGATCCTTGGAGCTAACTTACAGAGCTAATAGTCTAACCTGTTAGTAAGTTCCAGGTTCTGTGAGAGACAGTCTCAACTGTGAGATGAAAGGGATTGAGGAAGTCACCCGACACTGTCTTTTGGCTTCCAAATATGTGTGTGCAAATGTGCATGTGCTCTAGCCCATATATGTATACTACACACACACACACACACACACACACACACACAGAGGGAGAGAGAGAGAGAGAGAGAGAGAGAGAGAGAGAGAGAGAGAGAGAGACATAGAGAGAGATTGGTTGCAAGGAATAGTATGATTTTCTTTCTCAGATCAATCAAATAAAAATATTGAAAAAAGACTCATCTAAAGAATAAACTGGGAACTATAACACTAAGCTCAAAAAACAGTAGCAAACCTGGCAAATTCCATACAGGGCTGCTGTGGGCAGGAAAATCTGCATCAAAAAGATGAAAACAAAAGCGACTTATGACAGAGCTATTAAATATTCACAAGGAATGAGACAGTTCTCTCACTCACTGGCAGCTAGGAAGAAGTGCTTGGTTCTTTTATTGTGCTCTGCTATTAATTAGAGGGTGATAAATAAAAGCAATCACATCCAATTTGAGAAATGAGATCCAGACCTCAATAGACTGTGCATTCCTTTCTCTGACACTGACATCTGAAAACAAAACAACCAAAAATAAAAAAAGCCAGAAAAGCCTCCAGTTCTGCAGGCAGAACTAGAACTGTGTGTTAGCAATGCTCCCTTAGCAGAGCCAGCTGTGAGAGTTCCCTTTCCAGAGCTCTGCTAGAGGGAAGGGCCTCGCAGAGAATGGCTGGGCATCCGAATGACAGAGATAATGGACTGTGTTCTATAAAGCTGAAGAGATAATGTTGCTCACTTAAAACACATTCTCATGTCCAATGTGTTGGCACATTCCCCAAATCGCAGCAACTTGAAAGGCTGAGGCAGGAGGATCACCAGGAGTTTAAAGATTTATATATATATATATGTATGTATATATAATATATATATGTATGTATATGAAGCTGTATGGGTTTACAGTGCATCTGAGCTGAGAACAACTG
>NW_026067923.1:185729-191180 GCF_014885135.2 Alexandromys fortis
TGATAGCCTGACAGTTCCCACGTGTTTATAATGAGTTGTCATAGAGTTCATCACTTTCCTGTTCTGAGGCACATGAGAACCAAAAGCGTCAACATGAATATTCCTAGCAGTATTTATTCACAATAGCAAAACAGTGTAAAGAACTCGAATGTCTGTCAGCTGACAAATGGATGAAGAAAATGTGATTTAGTTGTACAATGTCTATTACTGAAAATATTTTTATGCTGTGAAGTTTAATTACATGGAATGGGCTACTGGTTTATGTTATAGCATAGATGACCCTTGAATGCATTGTCTTAGTTTCTTTTTCTTTTTGCTACAATAAAATGCAACTTAAGGGAGAAAGGGTTTATTTGGCTCTAAATTTCAGGTTACATTCCATCATGACAGGGAATTCATAGTAGAATTTAGTCACATTACACCCACAATCAGATCAAAGAATGATGAACTAATGCTTGCATGCTAATGTTTAGCTTGCTTTCCCTACTCCTAGGGAATGGTGCTACTCACATTGGGCAGGTCTTCCTGCCTTAGTTAATATAATCAAGAGAATCCCCCCCAAGCCATTCCTGTAGACCAGTGTCCCTCATTGAGACTCCTTTTTCAGGTGATCCTAGATTATGCTTAGTTTTTAACTTTACAGGTTATCACAGCTAAGAGACTGCCTTGGGTATCACCAGAGACTTTGGGCTTTTGAGCAATTAGATCTCAAACTGTTTAGATTTGGGGAACTCTTATAGATGAACTAAATCTGCATTGCTCCATGAGATGATCATGAGTCTTCGAGGCCCAGGGGTGGAATTTTAAAGCTTAAATGATATGTCTGAGTGTCCAGCAGACAAGGGTGGACTTGAGGTCTTTCATCTTCATTGCCAGCCTACCAAGACCTGGAATCACCTGGGAGACACACACCCAAGTGTGGTGGTAAGGGCGCAACCAGATGGCAGGTGCAATCTAGGGGGGAAGATCTGTCTTGAATGTGGGCAGCACTGTGCACGGATTAGAGTCTCTGTCTTAATGAAGAGGAAGGAGGAGCACACCTGAACATCAGCACTCGCCTCTCTCTGGCTCTTGACTGTGGACGTAGTGTGACAACTATTTCACACCCCCACTGCCTTAATTTCCCCTCGTGACAGACTGTGTCACTTCTCTAATTGTGGGCTTTGTCAGGAGTTTTGTCCCGGAAATGATGCAGGGATAGATGCAGCCCCTTTGGTGACATGCCTCTGGATGGCCAGCTTGTTCCTCTGTGGGTGAGCTCAAAATATCTCCCCAGAACAGTGAAGAAAGAGGAGGAGGCTTAGCAACAGGGGACAGGAAGTAATACCCGTGCCATACAGCAGGCTCTCCTAGGGAGCTTGGCACACTCCAAGCAGAAATCTGGCAGGCAGCAGGCTTTGCTATGTCACTGTTGCTTCCAGGGGAGGGAACTGAGCTGGCTCCCCTCTCCGGGAGTGGGATCCAGGGAGGAGAGAGAAGAAATCTCAGCAGAGAGAGGAAGGGCCCTCCTGTGCTCTGTCACCACATGCTACATGGTGCCCAATGAAAGGCTGTTGCTGGGGAGAGAACACGTTTGGTACCACGGTGACCCTCTGAGAGGAAGGAGAGCAGAAAAGCATTGCCTTCGGTTACCAATAGCAACTCAAACTCCCCTTGCCGGTCTGGCGACTTAGAGACTGTCATTGCTTGTGGCTTTTCTGTTTCCTTCCCCTCTCTCTGTAGTGTGCCTTTCCTCTGTTCAGCCGGGGTTGCTATGTCATTACCAGCTGATTGGTACTAATTAAGCCTGCTCTACGTGGTGGGTGTGTGCCCGTGGGTGGGAAACACGAGGACGCCAGTCAAGGGCCTGAGCCTCAAGTCATATGAAAAAGGCCAAATGACTTGTTCCCTTTCAGTTGAACTGCCCAGGACTTACATCTAGGGGGAGAAGAGTAGGAGGTCACAGGTGGGCAGGGGTTAACTCCAAGACAAGAAGAACCAGAGATGAAAGAAGTAAAAGGAGGCCATGCCACTTCTGTAGCAGGGGAGGGGAACATCAGATTTTTGTTACTGAATAATAAGACGTAAAGACTACACACCGAAGTGACAACTCATACCTGGCTTAACCCGAGGACTCCATTTTCAGACCTCACCGGATCGTTCACCATCCACATTCCCATCGTGCCCCCCCCCCCCCCCCCCCCCCCCCCGTGACACTGTGCATGTGGTAGCTCTTTAGAACACGTCACCTTCATGTCATTCATGTCAGGACAGGCTTACTAAGAACAAAGGTTATTTTGCTCTCCCCAAAATAGGAAGCCAGCATGCCCTGTCACAGAGAGGAAGGGACTAAAATAACCCCACAAAGACCCACAATTTCCCACGCCAGAGACATCGCATGGACCATTAGCGGGTCTGTGTGGGCGTGCAGGGAACCACTGTCTTGAGGACTAGAAGCCAGTCAATCTAATGGGCTGACTAAATCATCACATCTCTGATGAAAAGTGCCATGTAGTCAGGAAAACACACTGCGGTCATAAATCATGGCGTTTGCATGCCATTACTTGGGCTTCATTTTGGCTAATGGCCCTTTGCCTTGAGGATAGGGTTAACAATTGCTGTACAGACAGCAGGTAATGAGGCTGCCAGTCCTAGATGAATGGTAGCATGCAGAATGTCACCTGCAAGCTGCGGTATGCATCCTTTTAATCCACCCGGAAGGACCTAGAGAGGGATCCCAGGTAATTCAAAAGATCTCAGAGAGGCTGGGCACATGGCTAAGTCAGTACGGTGCTTGTCCTGCAAGCACAAGGGCCCGAGTTCAGATCCCCAGCACACATAGTATAGTAGCCAGGTACAGTAGCATGTGTCTGTAACCTCAGTGTTATGGAACCTGAGCCAGGAAGATTGCTGGGACTCACTGGCCAGCCAGTCCAGGCAAAGTGGTGACCTCTGTTTCATGAAACACCCTTTCTATAAAACTAAGGTAAGGAAGCCACTGTGAATGATTACTGAGGTCAACCCATGGCCTCTGCACTCAAGCAAACATGTGCACCTGCAGACGCATGTTCACACACACACATACACACACACACATACACACACACACACACACACACACAGGAAGGAGCACAGGAAAGCTTCACCCTTAGATCTGCAAACTACTGGAGGGAAAACTCACCACTTCTTAGACTTGAGGCGAGGCGCTGGGTTCCGGGGGATGAGGAAGAGGGCTCTCATAGGATGCATGTCACAGAGGGCTGTGGGAGACCAAAAACAAGAACCAGAGCCAGTCAGAGGCCAAATCCACACTACCATCTTGGCTGTGCAGAAAACACTGCACAAGTGTTCAGTGTCTGTAAGGCGCCTGCCAGGACGGGGTCAGATGCCCAGACACCTGTGTTGGGCAAGCTTTTCAAAGGGCTAGTGTCTAATTAGATGAATATCATAAAATGCCCATTTCAAGCAGATACTAACAATCCTAGTAACCACAACTTCATGTCATAAGGAAAATAAGCTAAAAGGCCAAACACTAGCCATCTCTGCTGTAGGTAGCCAGCTGCCATTCAAAATCAACAGCAGCAGATGTCAGATTGGCATGGCTGAGGTAATTTTATTTAACAAAAGCCTAAGCTATAATCTAAGAGGCATCAAGACATCCACAGCCACAGCCCTGTCTCCCCGTTGGAGGCTCATGCAAACACTGCTATCTATGCACATTTCTAGGCTCTTGGTACGGTGCCAGGACACCAAGTGTCCCGAGCAGCCTTCAGGTTGCATGGGGTGCCTTGAGTTTGAAACCCTCCAGCCCCAGGATGACCACAGGATGAAGTCAGCTCATAAACACAATATCATGAACACACTCTACATTCTAATTCCAATCCACATATCCTATTGCTTACTTTCTAACAGTGAGAATAGGTTTTTTTTGTACCAAGATTGAGAATATATGCTCCCTCGATGCCAGAGGAGTCTGTGGGTAGTTTATTTTTAGTCTTGTCTACCACTCAGAATGATAACACAGTTTTAAGAGTGTGGTATCTGAAATTTGGCGACTCACAAATGTCATCGTGAGCAAAGGAAATTTTGTCAACAAACACTCCAAGTCAATCACGCTGCACATGGATTCAAGCAACTTAAGGAAAATAAGAGGGCAGCGAGGACTCCGAGAGCCCTGAGTCTAAGAATGAGCGGTCATGAATGTCTTTGCAGGTCTTTTCAGCGTGGGCCTGTGAGAAGCAGATGAGAAGGTGTGAAGGCGTGGGAATGCTCATGCAGGGACACTCCTGGGGGATGGAGCAGGGGCCAGCAAAGAGTCATGCTATAGTGACACAATCCTAGCCCAGGGTGGAGGAGGGAAGGTGGGTCCTAGACTGTCCTGTAGTCCCAGGCAGGGACAGCTAGGTATCAGGGTGTTGCTTGAATCACAGCTGCCTGCAAAGTGAACCCATGTCTTCCAGGAAAGGGGGTGTTGGTGTCTACTAAGGTTGGCACTGACAGGGACAGTCAGGGAGTTCTGGGAGGTACAGCCTAATCTTCCACCACTGCAGCAGCTTCCAGAGGTCTTCTATGGTGCTAGCACAAAGTTCCAGGGGACTTGGGAGGTTCTCAAGATTGCAAGCATCCGGGACACTGCTCCTATCAGGGCAGGGACATCTTAAATCCCAAATCCTAATATTTCCAGAAGACGGGCAGCCTCTAAGTGCAGGTGCTTGTGAAAGCTGAGCCTAGGAATTGAGCTTTGGAGTTCTGTACATGGGAGCTGACATTGTCTGTGGTTGCGCCAAGTTCTGTGGGAGGCAGTGTGCCTCAGGAGTGAGCCCCACAGTAAGTGGGTAAGGCAAAAAGACTCGCCCAGGTTAGTGTTCTTTTTCCTAGCAAAACCACGCTGCTCTGAAACGAACAGACATCCTGGCTGATTTAAGATGCTCCTGCTCCTTAAATATGCCACAGCAGACCCATGCCAGGCTCAGTGGAGCAGAAGGAGTCCAACCGCAGCCCTGGCAAGGAGCCTGCAGGACCCGCAGGGCCACCCAGCAGCAAATTTTACCCAGGGAAGGAACTTACGGGGTGCACCTTCTGCCATCTCGATGGCGGTGATTCCCAAAGACCACAAGTCACTCTGTAAAACAAGAAAGCACAGATACACACAAATTCAATTAACAGGACAATTTGGTTAAACCTGGTAATGACTTCAGAATTGCCTGTGGGGAAGTCAATCCATTGTCTGTTTACAAACCTATTTCTCCCACTCAGCTGCAGAGCCGGAGGAGTCACGCTTGCTTTGCATTGCACGTATTTTTCCTGGTGCCTGGCATATGGTATGTTTCCAATAAACGTATGAAAAAATATATAGTTTTTTTCCCTTTTCTTTATTAAAATTTTTTTATTAAAAATGTCTGCCTCCTCCCCGCCTCCCTTTTCCCTCCCCCCCCCCCCCCCCCCCCCCCCCTCCCCTCCCCCTCCCTCCCC
>NW_026067923.1:191279-452767 GCF_014885135.2 Alexandromys fortis
CTTAGAAGGTGAACATCCAAACCAGCTAGGCTCTCACAAGGCCAGTACATGCAGTAGGGTCAAAACTCAGTGCCATTGTCCTTGGCTTCTCAGCAGCCCTCATTGTCCACCATATTCAGAGAGTCCGGTTTTATCCCATGCATTTTCAGTCACAGTCCAGCTGGCCTTGGTGAGCTCCCAATAGATCAGCCCCACTGTCTCAGTGGGTGGGTGCACCCCTCCTGTTTTTAAAGTTAATTTATTACTGAGACTTACATTTCAGTGAAGCCATAGGAAATTTTGCTGTTTCTAGTTTTTTAACTTGCGTAAAATAAGGGGTTCGTGATACTATTACATCTGCCTAGCGTCTACTTTCCTCCCATCTCTCTTCCAGCCTCCTCTCTTCCCCTTCCACACTCTTGTTAGTCCCCTCCCTCCTCCCAGATAGGTTCCCCCTCCCATCTGCTCTCCGTCTCAGACACAGTTTTTTTTTTCTTTCAATGCTTTTTATTGGGCTATAGCTGTTACATAGTACACCGCACATGTATGAAGATACCACCTGCTAAGGTGTGGCACTCCTGCGACTCCGCCATCATGTCGACACAGCAAGCATCCCCCCAGAAGACGGCACTCTCCCCTTGTGGGTTTCCCCTTCTTTCCCGGCTCTCTGTCACTGTGGATTATATCTCCCAAATTTCATAGAAAAAACAAAACAGTATGGGGCCTTTTGAATCTGTTTTTTTTTTTTTCACTCTTGAAACATTCTGGAAGGCCCTCCTGGTTGCATCATATTTTGATACTTTGTGTCTTTCTGTCATTTTAGTAGTATTCTACTAAGCGGATGTACTGGAGTCAGATGCACTTGCTGAGAGATATTTGGAGTGTGTCCAGTTTGGGCTACTCTACAGAAAATGGTTGCAAACCCTGGTGTCTAAGCCTTGGGGACAAGCTTTTATGCTTTCTAAATAAACTCAGAACTGCTGAACCATTTATTAGGTATTATTCACATTCAACGTGTCCAATGCACAACAATGTACCCGTCACAATGACAGGACGAGGATGGGAGGTTCTGGGGGAAATTCGCATGCATTTCAGTAAGGCTCTCTAGCTCATTTACAGACAGCCATGGAAGACAGGTCTTCAGCTCTAACTGCCTTCTTTTTTGTTTTTCAAGACAGGGTTTCTCTGTAGCTTTGGAGCCTATCCTGAAACCAGCTCTTGTAGACCAAGCTGGCCTTGAAGTCACAGAGATCTGCCTGCCTCTGCCTCCCGAGTGCTTCTAACTTGCCTTCTTACATTTGGCTGACTGTCATGTTCTAGTCAGTTTTCCATGGCCAGCACATCCCGCTTTACTGGAAGGAATCTCCATGTCTCTGTATCCATGTGTGGTGATCTCTAAGTATGTCATGGCCCATGTCAACAAGACAAGGAGGAAACCATGAAACTAGCCCAGAAGGATGCTTGCTGCTCCCTCCTCTCAGCTGATCGGTAAGAACACCTAAGATGGCTCCGGTCCAGGGATTCCATTCTGATATCATCCGCCATCATACTCCCAGGATTTTATGCACATTATTCAAAATTCTCCCTTGTAATTCTCCTTTGCACTCAAATTATAAATATCAAAGTGAAGCTTCCTTGCTATCCCCATCAAACAAATGTCAAGGGCACAAGAAGGTGTGTGTGTGTGTGGAGGGGGTATAATTGGAAGGGAGTCATGGACTATATGCTGAGTCATTCCCTCGCACTGAATTTCTCAGTAGCCTGTGACTGGCAGGCAGCCTGCTCAGTATATGAGCAGAGTCCCTTAAGATATACAAAGGGATATACTGGGTGCCTCGCCTACCTCCCAGAGTGCAGTCCCCTTAGAGCAGGTTGCAATGGGGACACTGAGGTGCTGGGCCAACACAGCAGTGCGGGGAGTCAACTGCTGTCCTCACTCTCTGCTCCTTTTCTGGATTTCTTCCAGCGCTCTAGATGATATAAACACTCTCAGAATGTGCGTGTTCCAGCAAATGACCGTTTCTTGTGTTGGCTCAGGCGTGTAACGCGACAAAGATGAGAACATGGCTCTCTTGTACCTGGCTTTACAGTTGGCACACAGAGTGGCTTCGGAACAGGAGAGAACATCAAGACACTCCCTGTATGGGTGGTGTCAGACAGGAAACGGAGAAGAGCTGGACGTGAGGGTCAGCACCAAAGGTCCCTGTGCTGTTCTAATAGAGCTCCAGTGTCCTTAGGACTTGCTGTTTTCCCCAGCCGTTTCCCAAAAGCCTCGGAACAGAGCATCTCTGGAGCACGAGGAAGCAAGGCTCTCTGCTGCTAACTGCCAGGGTAGGGGTGGACTGGAATGGCCTTCAGGCCCAGGGTGCTCGTGCTATGTGACAGTTCACACATTTGAAAAGAAATGTCGGCACCATGCTGAGAGGCTCCAGGCCAACCTTCAGAGAGAAAAATTACAGCGCAGCCAGGCTCACTTCTGTTTCTGAGTTTCTGTTCAAACTTTCTCACATGGAGGAGAGGTGGCAAAGAGGACAGAACCACAGGGATGTGCAAGCTGGCCTCTCTTTTCTCCCTCCACCCTCGAGGAAGTCTGGATCCCAACAGCTTCCTTCTGCTGTGCCAACCACTGGCTTTTCTCGCGTTAGCCACTCACACAGGTGATGGCCCTCACCATCCTGTCTACTGACACATCGCTAGTTTAATGCAGTCTGTGTTCTTTATGTCCTTTGCCTCAACACATAATGCACACACACACACTCAGGGTGGGGACAGGGAGAGGGAGAGAGATGGAGAAGGAGGGATATGGAGAGAGGGAGAGAAAGAGAGAGGGAGAGAAGGGGCAATAAGCCTGTGTTTTGTTGGTCTTTGTTTTGTTGACTGGACAGTATGGTACATAGTAAACTCTTTTTATAGAGGTGGTAAATGAACAGACAAGGAGCCATGGTCCAGGCTGCCTGCTGTCTTCACAGACCTCCTTCCCCCAGATCACTGAGTCCATATTAGAAAATGGACCTGGCTCTGTTATCACAATGCCAAGTCCAGAGAATTCATCTTTAAGTCAGCAACCCACAAATAATTGTCCCTGACTCTTACTCTGTCCACAAGTGAGTGAGGTATTTGAGAAACAAAGGAGCAGAGATTCAGTGACATCCCATTCCTATGCTGCAAAGCTAGCCTTAGCTTCCTAGAGGAGATGTAGGTTGGTAGAGAGAACAAGTTTCAAAAGCAGACACAGCCAGACTTGATTCCATTTTCCTGATTTAGTACTTGCAGAATGCTGCCCAGCTTAGCTTTCTCAATGGCACAGGAGGTGCTGGTGGCATGCATGTTTTCAGGATCGCTGCCTAGCACAAAATCTGGTGCACAACGGGGCTCAAGCATATGGATTTTCCTTGCGTGCACTCCTGGGTGAGGGTCCACGGCCTCCCAGTTTGGTTGTCATGGTTTTCTTCCATGCACTTCTGGCAGCCATCACTTGTTGGCTAACATGAACCCCACTCCCACTGTCACCTCCATTTCATGGTACCCCAAAGCTGCACTTGTGTATCCTGGCACCCCAGCAGTGGGTTACATTTGTGGCCAGAGCTATGACCCATGAAACATACACAAACAAGCCTGGGAGCTTGTGCTTTCCCAAGATAGGGAGCTAATACAGCTGGTGGTGTCCTACAAGCTCCTTTCCACTTCTTCATGCCCTGAATACAAACATGGTGTCTAGAGTTACAGTACCCATCTTGCAACCTGAGGTCATTGCTAACTGATGAATGACACCAGGACAGAAAGGCAGCAGGCAGAATTTCTGAAGCTATGCTCATCACATCAGCTCTGGACAGCATGACTCCAGATGATTCCAGGAAAAGATATTTGCAAATGATCATGATCATATGTGTGTGTATATGTATATGTATGTGTGTTTATAGCTGTGTATATGTGTACATGTGTATGCATGCATACACACGTTTATATTATGCACAGGTTTTCATGTATGTATATGTAGTATGTGTACATATATGCATGTATATATACAGCGATAGTAGGAGAAAATATGAAGAGAATGAGCTTGACTGTAGGAAAATGGGAGGTCTCACCTGCTATGCCTTCCTCGAATTGTACCACAGGAAGAAGGGATGGTCAGTAAAGAAAAGATGTCCCTCTTTGTTAGCCTTCCTGTTCACATCAGAGCCCCTATCATCCTATCCCAACAGCCTGTGTATCTTTCCTTGTCTAGTCACTTGGCCAGGCCGATCACTTGACTACTGCTTGGTGAGTATCATTTTGTACTGGAGTTATTCCATTTTTAAAAGAGAGATAGTTATATTCTTAAATTCCTGATCATATAGACCCAAAGCTGCTTGTAAGCTTTGCTTAACTGCCTGTGTTGGAGGTTCTAAATATCCCTGACAGGCCCTGTTTAAGCGTTAGATAACTTAGTGGATCCAAAGACACTTCAGAACTTAAATAAAGGGGGAAATGCTCGCACTACCACTGGCAGGACAGAGCGCTGGAGATGAGCAGGGAAGAGCGCACGATAGGAGAGCGAGGCAGAGATAAGTCTCCTTCGTGACCACGGTGTGACTCGTTTGCGCAGGCGTTGGGCAATTCATTATTCCAGTGGTGCTGTGCCACCTGGCCTGCAGCATGATTAATAGCCCATCCCTGTGCACATTACAAACAGAACAAAGACAAATCCAAGTGCCTCTGAGAAGGCAGACACAAGATACAGCTTCTGGCTGAGGCCTGGGGACAGTTGACACACAGTAACTTGCACAAAACAAAAGAACATTCTTCCTTATCTGGGCTTCCCAGCTCAGTGGAAGAAAGCATCCATACCCCAAAATTGCCATGCAAGGAGAGGAATGGCATAGCTAGAAGCCTAGTGTGCTCTACTGCAGCCACGGACCTGGCTCTGCCACACAAGGAGAGGAATGGGTAGCTAGACGTCTAGTGTGCTCTACTGCAGCCATGGGCCTAGCTCAGACACAGCACCGGCCACTTGGTGACAAGACAAAGGCAGTAACAGCCTGGAGACCATTTCTCAGCTACAACGTGAAGAGAATGCATAGCTTGCAGGGTTGATAGAAGAATTCAACAAGTTGATATGCTCCACGGTCCTAACAGGGCACAGGGCACAACAAGCAGCAGACAGAGTTTTGGGGGTCAACTTTGGCCAACTGGCAGTTCAGTCGGTATACCCGAGCCAGGTAAGAAGGCAGTGTGCTGCACAGCCCAGTGGCGTGAGGCAGGCCAGGCAGAAACCGGGAGCCCAGAGGAAACAGACTGGGCATTGCCTGTCTTCCAGCATCTTTGTCGTCTCTCTCTGTGGCCCCCTACTGGCAGACCTGATCAGATATCAGAGGGACAAACAGAAATGGGAATGGTCCAAGTATCTCAAAGTAGGGACAGCATGGTGGTCTAGACAGACGGACAATAGCTTGATAAGGAGCACAGCCAGCTGGATTGTACAATGCTCCACAGACATGGAAACAGTCTTGCATTTGGAAACATACTTGCGATTTGTCTGTTCTTTTAAAAATATTTCAATTGGCAATAAAGAAATCATATGCATGCGTGTAGCTGCTATAGAGATCAGCTTAATCTGGTTAGAGCTTTGGTGATGTGAGTTCTAGCTCACCAGGAGGCACCGAGGGATGGGCAATGCCCAGAGACTGAGCTGCATGAAACTGCTTGTTTCATCGGATCAAAAAATGGCCACAAAAATCAGACTTTCATGAGATACGTGAGCACAAAGCTGTCCTATAGCACTTCTTACCGCATGGCAGACACTATGTGATACCTTTATAAATATAATATCATAGGTTGTGTTACCATAATGTGATGGGGCAGCCTAGCAAAGAGCACAGCTAGCTGGGTTCTACAATGCCTCACAGACAAGACAATAGTCTTTCATCTGGATATATACGTGTGTGTGTGTGTGTGTAACATAATACCACCATAAAGTGGTTTTGCAACCTCAGAATATACAACTGATTATGTACCTATATACCAAACACAACTGAAGTAAGGGTCAGGGAGGATGTCCAGGCAGCTGCAGCTCTGCTAATCCCTTTTCACAGAGAAAACAAAGGCAACACAGGCACCTCCATCCCTGCCTACCTACACTTGCTCTCTGGCACAAAGGAACCTGTCAGGAGATGCATCGTCCATGGAATTGGTGCTGTGCCTTGAAGGAAGTAGACCAGCTGGGACTGCTGAGACAATCCCACCTGGTGGCACTACACAATGTCTTTTGTCTGAGTGAACTTGGAAGGAACCCTGTGTGGAGCATAGTACACAGGACGCAGGACATGTCTACAATTGGAATTGCTCCACTTGGGGGCAACCTACATATTGTGTTCTCGTTAGCACCTGCTGTCAAGATTCTCCCTCCAGACTGCTGCTCACGTGACTTCCAGCTGACCCTCGTGTTCAAAGGAACATTTCCACCTTGCCTAATAAAATCCATGGCTGGGACACTAAAGGAGCTGAGCAAAAGCACCTGCACCTGCAGACCTGCCACTGGTAGGGGACAAGTCTCTTGAATGACACGTAGTGCCAGCAAAAGTCAGGCCCAAAGGAAGGGACCCACGAAGCATGGGATGCGTGTGTGTGTGTGTGTGTGTGTGTGTGTATGTGGCACTTTCTTGGACATTTATCACCTCACTAGCTCAATTAAAAGAGCAAATTCTATTGATACATAAACATCAAAACAGGGCAGAACGACATGCAAAATAAGAATCAAGAATGCATCATCCATGTGACCCAATGCTTTCTAGGCTATTTGCAGATTACATACCTCCAACACCATAGATGTGCATGCATGTCCATGTATGTGTTCATACACGTGTGTAGTGCGTACATCAGGCGAGTGGGAGTGAGGAAAGAGTAAGAGGAAGATGCTTTGGTCGTCACATTTGGGCACCAAGCACACACTGCTCTCATGCCTCATTGCTAATGCGGTGCATAGTATTCCCCTGGGTAGAGAATTAGGTCTTTACTCTGTCGGATTCCGAGGGGTATGGGCCTGGCCACACAGAGCTTTCTTTAGTGGGTGTCTCTGATGTGGGAGTGTCATATCAATCTGTTGATTTCATTGGCTGAGCAATAAAAGAAACTACTTGGCTGGCCCTGATAGGTTAGAACATAGATGGGAGGAGTAAACAGAATAGAATTCTGGGCGGAAGAGGAAGTGAGGTCAGACTCTGCGCTGCTTCCAGAGGGACCGGACAGCCGCCATGCTCTGCTCTCCCAGGCAGCTGCAACCCACGATGGACTTAGGCTAGAATCTTCCCGGTAAGCGCACCTTGGGGTGCTTACACACATCATTAGAAATGGGCTAGTCCAGGTGTGAGAATTAGCCTGTAAGGGCTAGAGTTCATGGGCCAAGCAGTTCTTTAAATGAATACAGTTTGTGTGTTGTTATTTCGGGCATGAGCTAGCCAAGCGGCCGGGGTGTTGGGGACGCAGCCCCGCCACCGCTCCTATTTCAACATGTCTCTGTTACCTGTCAGATTCCATCCTACTGAAATATAATTTACAGTAACTTTTAAAAATACCAGTTTAAACAGCCTAGGAATTTTGAACAGCTTTATTAATTTCAAATCTTTTGAATGCTTATTATTAAATGGGAAAGCTTTCATTACTGCCCTGCATACTTACCAGGGAATGAAATCTTTCCTTTTGCTTGAAGTGTTTTGACAGAATTTCTGGAAACAAGAAAGGAAGGTCCCCCAGGAGAAAGCCAGCACACCAGGCAAATTCAATGCAGTCTCTCCTCCTCCCATTCTGTGGGTTCCTCCCTGAACACATCGATTCCACATAAAACCAGACTGCAGTGAGAACCCCAACTCTACAGACTCCCTTTCCACGAAGGTCCTTAGGCTAGTCAACTACTTTCGCTTTCATAAGAAACTTCAGGGACTGGAGAGATGGCTCAGGAGGCTCAGTAGTCATGAGTATAAACTGCTTTCTAGACGACCTGGCTTCAGTGCTCAGTACCCATATTATTAGCTCACAACCACCTATAACTCTAGCTCCAAGGGATTTGGCAGCATCTTCTGGCCTCCAAAGGCATATGCAATTATGTGCACATACCCACATACCCATGTATACACATCATTAAAAAGAAATCTTTAAAAAAGGAATTGAGCAAATAGAAACATCTACCAGTTTTTAAAAGCAACTCAAAATAAATCAAATGATAATCAATAATAGTAAATGATAAATCCCACAACAAAACTAAACTCTAGTCTCCATTTCACCTTCATTTTAAAGCCAGAGCTGTCTTGGTGAAGCTTACAGAACCTAGTGCTATTCGAAGCATCTTTTATTCAATACACTGCACCTTGAAATGTTGGGAGCAGACATTTAACCTACATGAGAGCCCAACATGTTGAGGTCATTGCCAAGGCTAGGACTCCTGTTGTCTCAAATGGACTATTCCCTACATAGACCAAATCCTCGAATTTTATAGGTCTCTAGTAAGAAATGGCTTATGCAGAGAGCTCATCTAATCACACACACACACACACACACACACACACACACACACACACACACACGGTGTGAGTTCAGTAAGCATACATAGAGTGACTGAAAAAATACTCTCAAAGTCAGCTTGTTGTCAATTCATCTCCTGGTGGCAGATCACATTCCTGGGCACTCTGAGCAGAAAACACGGTAGGATACAGTGCCAGGTTCTAAGGGCTCCCATCCTTTCTGGTTCAGAGTAGAATTACAGAGTAGTCAAAACAAATCCCTACGATTCCCGAGAATCCTTTCTGCTTTCTGTTCTT
The DNA here is from genome assembly GCF_014885135.2 of Alexandromys fortis. Lineage (NCBI taxonomy): Eukaryota > Metazoa > Chordata > Mammalia > Rodentia > Cricetidae > Alexandromys > Alexandromys fortis. Next base: position 200,051 of record NW_026067923.1, read on the forward strand.
CATTCACATGCCAGACAAGTCACTTCTCCCCATGACTGGCGACCAGCAAAGTTAATACACGAGGCATGGCGTTTTCTTCCTTGTGAACAATTGCATGCATGACAATCTGGATGGACAAGTTCACACTGCAGCCTATATGACTGACACAGCTGAACCTATTTCCTCTGTGAGGGCGTTTATTTTTTTAAATTATGGATTTTTAAATATTCTTTTCATATTGGAATCTCATCTGTTCTAAACAATATTTCTTAGCAATAGTCTGATAAAAGCATCCAGGATTGAACTTCATTCCAAGCTTTGGATTGGCCAAAAGGAAAAGCTATTCTAGTTTCTCTCCTAAAAACAAGTCAGTTACTAGGGTCGTTTCCATGCTACAGAGAATACACACAGCACATAATATGGCCCACTCTGACACTTAAAAGATTAAGACAGGAATGAAAATCTAGACACTCTGATTCTTCTTGGTGTAATTTGTCTTATTTTAAAATTTAGATTTATTTATTTTATGTATTTGGGTATTTTTCTGCAAGTGTGTCTGTGTACCACACATGCACATGGTGATTGTGTTGTGCACCATGCATGTACATGGTGCCACTGAAGGTCAGAAGAGGGCATCAGATCCCCTGGGACTGGAGTTATAGATGGTTGTGATCATCAGTGCTCAGATTCGAACCCTCAGATCATCTGTAAGAGTAACAAGTGCTCTTAGCCTCTGGGCCACCCCTCCAGCTCATTCCTGCTATATTTTGAAAGTGGTTTGTGGCATAGATGTAGACCTGGGTAGCACTTGTCACACATAACTACAGTCCGAAGAATTGTTTACAGCCAATTAAAATTTGCATAGCTCGTCTGGGATATAAATTTTGTAGCGGATTCTCTGGCAGATTTGCAGATAGGACTATTTAAATGTGCCGAACATTAGCAGTTTAAATAGGTGACATTTATTTTATCAGGGGATTAATTTTTAATGTGGCAGTTGCTCTCAGACAGACTGATGCCAGGTTATCGGAGGGACAAACTTTGAAGGAAGGAGGGGATTTTTATGTTTTCAAGACTTCCAAGCTTAGACTGCTCTAAAGAGGTGAATGATTCTGCCAGTGCTCAGAGACACTGGGTCTCAAGGACTGTACTGCCTGCATTGCTGTCGCCTGATTTTAACATAACCAAATGTGGAAAAGCACGCGGACTTTAACAGAGAAATTCCTGAGATATACTCTCGGTATGGGAACTATGAAATTAATATATGCACCCAGTAACTATTTCCTAAGACCACACTGCAGGAACAAAGAGCCCTGAGGATTCTTTTCCAAAGAACCCTTATGACGATGATTTAACACTTTAAAGAAAAATAAAGCCACTTTAGAAGGCAAATCAGACAAAGCAAATGATAACCAATCTAGATAACAAACGACACATCGAAACCACACGAGACTCTTCTTTGCAGGGTGGGACAAGTGACCACAGAGAGCTAAATGAGGAGTTGGGAGACCCATGTTCAAGCTCAAGTTCAGAGAATATCACCCACTGGGTGTGTACCTGTGAAGGGCTGCCCTCATTACTGGTCTTGAGGGAAAGTCCTTAGACTTCCAAACCAATCCCAGATAGTATTGCATTTTTGCCCACACAGTGTCTCTGCCTAGGGCACGGCCTGAGAACTCTACAGTTGCTGAACGTGGCCTGAATATTGAATGTTAGTGGCATGCTTTCAGTCTATAATGAAAGTAACAAGGAATACATCAGATTTCTGTGAAATGCCATGCCATACTAGAGGAAAACCAAAGCATCCTACATCCCTCTTTATTCTCCTACAGAGTGGAAACGTCTGTGTATCTAAGGCTAGCACTGTGGAAATAAACAACCTGATGTCTTGTAACTACAAGAAGATGCCCCCAATATTCATATTATGGTTTAACATGTGCTGTGCTCTAGTTGGCTAAAAGCATGGCTTTCCTGTGTGCCATTGTGTGGTAGGCAAGTGTAATTACAATAGTGTGCTGCCAGGTTCAAAAAGCTAGAAGAAAGAGTTCTCAAATGTTTGTGAGTGAGCGTGTATGTCTGCTGCACTTGGGTGCTTGTGCATGAGGAGGCCAGGAGTCAATCTTGGGTATCATTTTTCAGGAGCCTTGATTCTTGTGATAGGGCCAGTCACTGGTTTGGACCTTTCCAGTACGGCTAGGTTGGCCTAGGATTACAAACCTGCATCACCATGGCTGGCTCTTTATGTGGGTTCTGGAAGACTGACTTGGGTTTTTATGCTTGTGAGGCATGTACTTTACCAACTGAGCAACTACGTTGGGCCCTCTGAGATTAAAATAGGATTCTTTAGCAGATGAATGTATTTATCCTGATTTCAACATTGTGCCTGTGTGCACATATGAAAGTATTACATGGGACTCCTTTCATATGTACAATTGGAATGTTTTTATGTATCAGTAAAAAAATGAATCTAAAGAATTAATAGATGAAAAAGGGTAATAAGAATATATTCTTTACCAAAACTAAAATATAACCCCAAACATAGACCTTATCTATTTCCCAAGAATAAAATAGAAAAGCAAATTTAAAAGCATAGGAAATAATTTCAGTATCATTTTATAAATGGTTACTCAAATATCATGGGTGAGTCCATTAAACAATTCTTATTTGTGTGTCTTACAATCTTAGTCCAAATAATGTTTTCTAGTTCTCCCACTGTGTCACATAAATCACAAACACAAATGCCTGTGCGTGTTATCCCTCGCAAAATTGGACAAGGGTTCAGACACGGCTTCACAGCACACTGAAGAAACCATACCTTGAAATCATACGTGGCATCTGGGTTCTCATCACAGGCAATGACTTCTGGTGCCATCCAGTAGGGGGTCCCAATGAATGTGTTCCTCCTGCCCACTGTTCGGTCAAGCTGGGCACTCACTCCGAAGTCCACTATTGAAGAGAGCACAGTTGACTGGATTAGGACCTCAGGCTGGATGTGAGAATAAAATGGATACGCATTCCTCATGTGTAAGATATATCTGACAAAAAGTTAGGATTTTAGATAGATTTATTTGGTCAACTTGGCACAATATATGGAGAGGAACCTCAATTGAGAAAATGTCCCCGTCAGGTGGCATGTAGGCAAATCCGTAGGGCATTTTTGCGATAGATGGTTGATGTGGGAGGGCCTAGCCCATTGTGGGTGGAGTCATCCCTGGCAAGGGGAAGAAAAGAAAGGAAACTGAGCAGGTAGCACGGAGCAAGTCAGTGTGCAGCTCTCCTCCATGGCTGCTGCTCCAGCTCCTGTCTACTAGCTCCGGCCTCGAGTTCCTGCTTTTGACTTTGCTCACTGATGGACTGTGACCTGAGACTTGTGGGCTGAAATTAACCCTTGCCTTACCTAAAATGCCTTCGGTCATGGTGTGATAGTACAGCCATAGAAATCTGATTAGGATAGATTTGAACCACTTCTCACGCACATTTTCTGGGACAGAAAAGCTCTTAAGATCATCACCATTCATCCGTCAGAACATTTTCATCCTCCACCAATGAGATTCTATGCCATTGAGCAATAACAACCTATGAACCCCACTTCACCCAGTCCTCCTCCTGCCCATGTCTCTAGGACACTGGCTATTCCAATAAATGAGTGGAATCCTACAGAACGCATCTTATTTCACTTAATACAATGTCCTGAAAGCTTACACAGGTTGTAACGTATGTTACAGTTTTCTTCCTTTTTAATGGGCATTTGGTCCCTTCCATCATTTCTATACTGTGAACATATACCCTTAAAATGCATGGTTAAGTGGATAAATACACCAGCGAGGAAATCATGAATTGCTGTATTTGATTATACCAAGACTCCATTGAGACCCAAAAGTCAGGGGTTCACAAAGGGTAACACAAAACTGTAATTGAGACCGAAGGGCTAGTGTCAGTCCGTCAAGTTTCCAGACCATTCCTGCCACTGTTTAGCAGTGCGACTAGTAAGCAAATCACCCCTGTGTTAGGTTTTACAAGTCCACAATGCAAAGATGAAGATGGCAATGTGGAATGACCCTGTTTACAGAAGATGATCAAAGTGCCTCTTGAGAGATGTGGCATACATTATATTTGTAACAAGTGCTTGTTAATAGCATCAGGAAGTCCCACGAGGCACTTCACCTAGTCTCTATGAATGCATCCGTTTAGCCTGCACCGTGTATGCTATTGTTTCAAAAAGCGAGTGTTCATGTGATGAACGCTTGACTCCAATTGCCAATAGAATGGGAAATTATATATTTTAACAAAAGGGAAGGGCAAATGCTCATATCTCTTTGGAAATACTCCTATGACCAGCAAACCCCTTATAGATAGATAATAAAATGAGAGCGAGTGCAAATTTTGTGAAGGACTCTAGAATACTTTTAGCTGTCATCCTGGCTCAGTCTAGAACCACCTCAGGAAGAGAGTCTCTGAGAGTTTGTCTAGATGGGGTTGGTCTGCAGGAGGACCAACCCATTGTGAGTGGCTCCATTCTGTCGATCTGGGTCATGGGCTGTCTCCAAGTGGAGAAAGTGTGTGTGTACATTTACTGCTCCTGACTGTGAGTGCGGTGTGACTATGTGCATCAAGTTCTCGCTGCCTGACCTTTCCCCCAGCGCTGGGTAGTACCCTGGAAATGCGAGCCAAGCAGAGCAGGGGAAATGTCAGCCCTTCCTCTGCTAAGCTGCCTTTCACTCAGGACACAGCGGTAGAGATGGAACTAGGACAGGTTCTGACATGCTGAAGAACAAGGTTTCTCCATCACCAACTCCAGCAGGATGAAGTGGGGTGATCAGGGTGCACCGGAAATGGACTCTTGAGAATCCCCTTTATCCAGATGCCATGGGGAACTATAAAATGAATTTAAATAGAACTCAAGGGCCAGGGAAGTTAGCAGGACTTGATGTGAATATTTTTGATGAAACAAAACAACAGAAAACAGCCGAAACCTGGAGCCACCCCATCTGTCACAGCAGCAGGGACTTAGACTGTGAGATATATGACGTGTTGGGGCCCGCCACGTACTCTACACGGTGTCTAAGCGTAGGGTTCCAATCACCCCACAAATCATTCTTCAGGATGAGTGGGGAAACGCTTTGTGAGTATGCAAAGAAAACATTTTCCTTTCCTTTTGGGGGAAATGCCCCCACGTCCACAGTGACAGATTTAACGTTCTAAAAGGACTGTTGACGGTGATGGACTCCGGCAGGGCCACGGCGCATGGGATGCTGTGCGTACCTAGCTTAACTTCTGCATTTTCAGTCAGCAAGACATTCTGCCCTTTAATATCTCGGTGAATCACTTTGTGCTGGTGCAGGTGACTCAGGCCCTGGCGGAAGGAGAGGAGAGAGAGTTTAGAGAACATAGCACATTTTTGAATGCTAACAATCACCCTCAAGTAACTCGTCCAGTGATACTTAAAAGAGTCTGTTCTCATTTTCCTACAAGCATGTTGCTGCATACAACCAAAGCACACAATTGGTTCCGACTGAAACACACACATACCATCAGGCTAAACAAAACACACTAGATCTGATACCGGTACAGAAAACTACACTCATGATGGCATGACACCCGCTGGAAGCTCAGTTCACGTGGTGCTGTGGACATGAGTCTGCCTGCGCGGGCTAATTTGTAATGAGCACATTAACGGGTTCCATAGAAAACTAACCTGACTTCATCAAATTTAACTTTTGGGAAGGTATTTCAATTTACAAGGTATCTTCCATTTCAATTAATCACAATGAAACATGTTTTGGGCCTGTGAAGGGCTTTCTCAGTGTGGGCTGCTTTAGGAAAGAAAAATGGACTGGAGAGACAGCTCAGTCAGTCAGGTCCTTGCCTTGTGAAATGGGGACTGCATTAGATGCCATGATGACAAAGGGGCAAGCCAATGGCAGTGCTCACAATGCAGGGGAGGCAGAGCTAGGTGAATAGCAGGGGGGGGGCAGGGGGAGTGGCTCACAATACTGAGGAGGCAGAGTTAGGTAAATAGCTGGGGGGGCGGTCAAGGGGAGGGGTTCACAAAGCTGAGGAGGCAGAGTTAGGTGGATCACTGGGGGGGAGAGGTGAGTGGGGAGGAGTTCACAATGTTGGGGAGGCTGAGCTAGGTGGTCACTTTTGGGGGGAGTAGGGGTAGGGGCTCACAATGCTGGGGGACAGAGCTAGGTGGATCGCCATTGGAGGGGAACAGAGGGAGGGGCGGTGCTTTCCTGACAGTCAGCCTAGCAAAGTTGTTGATTTCCAGGCCAGTGAGAGACCCTGTCTCTAGTAAAGCAATAAGGACAGCCACTGAGGAATAGCAGCTGAGGTAGCCTTATAGCTCGCACAGACACAAACGTGCACACACATATATCCAAAAAGGAAATAATTTGCTTCCTTGGTTGTCACCTATCATGTCACTTCAGAAATTGATAATTTTGAAACTGCTGATTTTGTAACAATAATCAAAAGACATTGATCTGGTACTTATGACATCATGCTATCGGGCATCCAAGTGTCGTTACACTATTATGAATTTCCTTTCTTTTGTTCTTCATAATACCACAATCAATCACTATATAAACAATAAGGCATGCATTCACACGTACACACATGTCCTCAAGTCTCACACATGTGTGTACACGCACGTGCACACACGATCTGACTTCTTGTTGGAGAAACAGCCTACGAGTGTATGATTGGATGGTGGGAGGCACTGTTTGGGCCGCACATTTTCTTTTGTATCTGGTCAGTTTGTCTCTAAGTAGGCAGTGCTCAGCTTTAAATGCCTTCTTTTGTAGCACATAAATGCAAGTACTTGCAGGCCTGACCACCCCCCTTTATCCTGGACCAGAGTGGATGGGATGCTATAGCCTAGCATACACATGAGCAAAAGTCTGTGCAGTGAATAGCTGATCAACTCCAAAAACACTGTGACGAGGGACCCCAGGTGATCAAACATTCCTTTCCCCGGTGCTTACCTCATATGGGAGGATGTACTGGAGGGGGGGAAGAAATACGCTGTTTTTAGGCATTTAAGAAGTCTAGGGTAAATATCTGTGCTGCCTTCATATCCCTGGGAACAAACAGCTGGTCTCCTGCTGGATTTTCCCACAGGGCTAAGACAGGCAGGCGTGGTGGCAGGGAGACGCACTGTTCCTGGGGGACTCATAGATTCTGGTGCCCACTGGGTGGCCTCAACTACTAAAGGTCTCATGCTTCCTCTGACTGGGCCAGCAGATAGAAATTCACATGGAGTTAATGGCAGATAAAGCCGTGGAGAGAACTTTCAGCTAATGTGGAAATCAGTCGCCTAAGCTTGCTTCTTCCCAAATTGTGTTTTCATTTTTATTTCACAAATAACTCCTGTGTGCCCAATGCATTGTCGTTTCTATCTTTTGTCATAACAGCTTTTGGCTTTCAGAAGTATGGAGTATGGAGGTGGGGAGATGGTTTGGTCAGCGAAAGGCATGCTGAATGTTGTGACCTAAAAAACGGCATGCGAGACAAAGATACCATGCGACAGGGAGGGATTTTTATTGCGGGGAGGGAGATGTAAGGGAATGGAAAAAACAGGGACGGGAGAGGGGAGAGGGAGAGGGGAGAGGGGAGAGGGAGAGTGGCCTCTAGTGGCAGAAGTGGCAGAGAGAAGAGGAAGGAGAACAGGGTGGGGTGAGCAAGGCCCACCTTTAAAAGGGAACACAGTGAATGCGCACAGTAGGGACTGTTAGTGGCTGCGGCTGGGTACACATCCAGCTGTTAGAATAAAGCCATTAAATACATTTCTACCACACTTAGAAGTTTTTCTAGCAAGACTGAGCAGAGTAGACTATCTCCCAAGTCATCCCACGTTACCTGAGGGAACTGGGGAAGGCAGTGCCCACTTGCCACCTACCCGTAAGATCTCCCTGCAGATGTATGCGATCCACTCTTCTTTCAGTGTGTTGCCCTTCGTGTTCTTGATCAGGTCAGTGACGGAGCCAGCACCACAGAACTCCATTACCAACTGGCAAGAGAAGGAAAGAGCCATGTGTTACGATCATGCTTGGTTTCACTCCCTCACTAAGTTGGGTTTAGAAAGCACACACACACTGCCCTCTGGTCTGTAGTTTCTGAATGCCAGTCCTGCAATGAAAATGTAGTAATCATAAAACAGTATGTAAATCACCATCCTTTCTATTAAGTTTTTGTGAAATCACAGAGAGCAAAGGTTACTTTTGATATTGCTGATTGAGGAAGTGTTAATGAACATTGAGACTTTTCTTTTGAAAATAATCTTTTCTCATCCAAAACGCCCCAGGCACAGCTTTCCAACCCCTGCTCCTCCTAGCCTTTTACTCAGAAACAACTTAACATAAACTTTATAAACTTGGAAAACTTAACGATTTTTTTTACTTGCTTATAGTTAATTGTTTTATCCAACTTAATGAAGGACTTGAATAACAGCGAAATGCCACATTCAACATGACATTATGGAAGAGGCAGCTCAGCTAGATTGTTCTTCTGAGAATGTATCGATACTGTACACTGAGTACGCATAGAGAGCCTTGTTTCATTGGAACAAAAGCCACATCTCATGGTGTGTTGACATTTAAGAATGTCTTGATTAAAGTATATTAAAATCTGCAAAAAAAGTTTTTATACTTTATGTGTGTGTGTGTGTACATGAGTATGTATGTGTGTGCATGCATATATCTGTAAGACATAGAACCACTTGAGGGGGGTCAGTGTCTCCTTCTACCAAGGAGGTCATAGATACCAAACTCAGGTCATCAGACATGGTGGCAAGTGTACTAACCCATCTGGCTGACCAAATTATTTTGAGCAATAATTTATAGCCAGAAATAAGGAACATTCTCCATATTCTAAGGCTTGCTTCTTTGCTTGTTTTTATGAAATAGGGGCAGGTCAACAACTCAGATGAAGTTAAGGCCATCTCTGTGTCAACAAAGCAGGAGCCTTTCTCTGTCCAAAGAGCCACGGTCCTCAAGGAAGTCCCGGTTAGGCCAATGCTAGTGCAGGCTGTTTATGTTATTGGTTTAGATGTGACACTGTAAGCTGTCAGAGGGCAGACAATCTGGTTTTAATTAACTTCAGTAAGTGTTCCCAGGAGGTTGGACACATCAAATAAACTCAATAAACAATAAACTCTAATTTAGCACCTTTCATCCAAAAAGCTCCAAGCAGTCTATAAATATAAACTCATTACCACACTCAGCAACTTTATAAAACGGGCAGAGGATAAGCATTGCTGCAGACTAGAATCCGGAATCCGGGCTTTCCCATTCATTCCCAGGTTTAGAAAAAGCAGCTCCATTTCATCCTTTCTCTTTTACGTAGTCTTCAACAAAAGCCTCTTAGTTAGAAGAACATTGCTTTCGTAATTAATTACAAATAATTTAGAATAATTAGTAATCAATCCCCAATTTGATAGGAGAGAGAGAAACAAAGCAGAAACATAATAGAGCCCATAAGTGTGTATCAGCTCTGTGTCACTAGCTCTGTAAAAGACACCTCCAGGAGCTCAGGGAGAGGGCTCAGAGGTGAAAGATCTGACTGGAAAGAGTGTGTGGACCCAGGAGTCAGGACCCATATGATACGGATGCCTTTGGCTGCCCATCTGAAAATCTGGCCTCAGAAGATGGAGCTGCTTAGTGAGAGCAGCCACATCAGTGAGCTCTGTGTTTGACTGATAGATCCTGCCTCAGGGAATAACGTCTAAGAGAGATCCCGGATGATCTGACATCAGCTGTATTCCTTTCACATGCACAGATGCACACATACGCACACACATGCACACATGCACACACATGCAAAACAGACAGCACACAGACATGCATGTGAACACACACACACACAGAGAGACACAGAGAGAGAGAGAGACAGAGAGAGAGGAAAAAGGGGAAAAATATTACCCAACTGGGTGCAAAATCTTTAGGCAGAAATTAAACTGTGCAATTGTGTTCCTCTTTCTCTGTATGCCTGGTAGACTCAAAAAAAAATTCACAAATGGTGCTGAGGATGCAGCTCAGATGTAGTGTGTTTGCCTAGCATGTACAAAGCCCTGGGGTTGACCCTCAATACCACCTGTGAACCCCACATTGGGAGGTGGAGGCAGGAAGAGCAGATATTCAAGGTTAGCTCTATTCTTCCACAATGTGTTTGGGGCCAGCTTGGGCTACATGAGACTCTAGTTCAAAAGAAAACAAACAAAAACACACAAAATGAATTTCACCCACAGTTCCTAGAGCCTGCTCTGATCTGAAAGACAGTTGGAGCAAAGCTGGCTCTCATAGGAAACTCTTGTTATCTTTTCTAGAGCTAGGCTTACAGGAAACTATTGTAGGGAAATGTGAAATATAGAGGTGTAGAATAAACTCCATTCCAATCAGGAAGAGCTAAACTTCTTTCATATGTTATAGCCAGGCAGCTCACAAAGACCACAGAATCACATCAAGGATTCAGGGGTCAATTTGACAAGCTTGCAGTGGTCAGAGAAAAGATAATTGGTATAATGAATAATCGCACCAAAGCAATGGTGTTGCCTAGAAACACAGGATGTGATAATGAAGCCACTCGCAAAGAGAAAACTGGCTCAATTAGAAGAAAAGGCAGACCTGAGAGGACAAACGGATTCGTGAAGTGAGAACCAGGAGCTGTCCTGGCATTGTTGTTCGTGTATGCGTACACATGATGGAGTACACGCCAAAGCGCGTGTGTGGAGGCTGGAGGAGGACACGAGTGTGCTCCTCTGTAGCTCTTGCCTTGTCCCTTGAGAGACAGGGTCACTCCCTGAACCTGGAGCTCCCAGGTCTTCTGTTAGGCTGGGACAGCAAGCCCAATGGATCAGCCTTTCTGTCCCGCCCCCACCACTGCGATTATATGTGCTCGGCCATGCCTAACTGGGTTTTCCCTATTATTTATTTCTCTTTATCAACTGATTCCTCACAAGGCTGCTCAAACTTTTAATAAAAGAGTTAATTTTATATCCACAGACACTGCGTTGTGATTACACTCACCCCAGCGACCTTCTCTCTACTCTCCATTTGTCTTCACAACCATTCCCACTCCTACCCCTGTGTTCTGTCCATTTCCTCCTCCCCTATTTCTTATCTTTTCAGACTCCCTGTGGGCAGTTGTGGCTACTATGTGTTTGTGATTGCAAGGGCAATCTCACGTCCAGAAGACAGCCCAATGGTACCCTTACCTTTCCGCTCTCCAAGTCTGTTCCTATGTGAGCGCTGGAGACCTGAACTCGGGTCCTCACTCCTGCACAGCAGGTATTCATGCCTACTGACTCATCTCCAGCCCTATCCTGGCTCTCTTATATAACTCTAATACTGGATACTTAAATAACAAAACGTAGAAAATGTCTATTCATAAAGATAAGTATTCTACCTGACAATTAGAAAGGTGGAAGGGAATTAGAACGTCACTATTTTATACCTCCTAGGAAACTAACACACTGGGAGTCCATCATCCATGATAGCTAACTCGAAAATGTAAGAAATAAATACCGTTTGTCTCATAAGAAGAGAACGCAGAACTGTCTATGAGTCAGCACTGCTGAAACAACAAACAAACCCCACAAACGTCAATCTGCCCCAATCTTGAGTGCCCAACCGCCTACCTCATGGGAAACTGGAGGACTGAGGGACACAGGATGCAGCCTAGACTAGGAAACCTGTTTAGACAAATAGTTTCTTTAAAAACAAAACAAAACAAAAAAACAACAACTATTTATTTATTTATTTATTTATTTATTTATTTATTTATTTATTGTGTGTACAATATCTGCCTGCATGTATGCTTTCAGGCCAGAAGAGGGCACCAGATCTCATTACAGATGGTTGTGAGCCACCATGTGGTTGATGGGGATTGAACTCAGGACCTCTGGAAGAACAGCCAGTGCTCTTAATCTCTGAACCACCACTCCAGTCTAGACAAATAATTTCTTCACAAACAAATGGCTTGGGAGGAAGAAAAGATAATGGAAAAGAAACCTACAGACTTAAAATCCTTTAAGCACGCATCAGCAGATTGAGATTGCAATGGATGTTACTTATATGAACATCAATTTTAAAAAGTAGCTGTTAAAGGTTTGGATGTTTGTTTTACTTGTCATGTATGGTAGTGCACGCCTTTAATCCCAGCACTCTAGAGGCAGAGGAAGGTAAATCTCTGTGAGTTCAAGACAAATCTATCTACATAGTAAGTCCCAGGACAGCCAGGGCAACTCAGGGAGACCTTGAGAAGAAGAAGAAGAAGGAGAAGGAGGAGGAGGAGGAGGAGGAGGAGGAGGAGGAGGAGGAGGAGGAGGAGAAGAAGAAGAAGAAGAAGAAGAAGAAGAAGAANGAGGAGGAGGAGGAGGAGGAGGAGGAGGAGGAGAAGAAGAAGAAGAAGAAGAAGAAGAAGAAGAAGAAGAAGAAGAAGAAGAAGAAGAAGAAGAAGAAATCTAAGCCAGGAAAAGCAGCTGCTAGTTTAAACAATTGCAACTTTTCATATAAATGTAAGTATTTGAAGATACTAAGGAAATATAGCTTGGATTTTTTTAAAGTGTGATGATTCTGTGGTTATTAAAAAAAATCTCATAGTTAACACATAAATGCTGAAACACTTTTATGCAGACAGAACACTGCTAATAAAGTGAAAAGAAGTCATAAAACATGGAAAACTATCTTAAATTTCATTTTATTATTTTGTGAATATGGGTATCATTCCAGCAAATATATCTTTGCACCACATGTGTGCAGTGTCCAGGGAGACCAAGCTGGGGCAGCTGATGCCCTGGAAGTGGAGTTACAGACAGGCGTCACCCTCTACATGTGTGCTGGGAATTGATCCTTGGTCCTTTGGAAAAGCAACCACCGCTCTTAATTTCTGAGCCATCTCTCCAGTCCAACATTAAAAATATTTATAACTTGTGTTTGATAAGGATATGGCATCCAGAATTTATCAAGAACTCTTCCAAGACAATAAAAAGATCCAGCTTAAACATGAGCATAAGAGTTGGGTGTGGTGTTGCACACGTGATTGGCAGAGACAAGAAGATCGCAATGAGCTCCAGAGAGAAATCTTGTCTCAAAAAAAAATACAAATAATAATTCAAAAATAAGAAAATAAACCAATGAAATGAAGTGAAAGTGAGAAAGAACCTGAATGGACACTTCTTGAAAATATAGTCTACAGAATATATGAAACGGTGAGCAGTGGTGTGAAAAGATGCTGATGATAAGAATATTGTATATGAAATGCCCAATAATGGCACGGAAAATGCTGGCAACAGTGTAGCCATGAGAAAAAATATAAATCAAGGCCACAATGAGGTGTCACAATGCCCACAAGAATGTGTATAATCTTTAAAAATGTAGGTCAACTGAAGCCCTAACTCACTGCTAATGACCACATGGTGCCGTAACTCTAGAAAACAGTGTGAGAATGCCTCAGCAAATTAAAAAATAAAATCAACATAAAACTCAGTTGTTTCACTTGGAGATTTATACACAGAGAATTGAAAACTGATGTTCAGCTAAAACCCACCTAAGAATATGTATAGCAGTACTACTTATGGAAAATAAAAGTTGGAAACAAAAATTTTATTAACAGATGAACAAATAGATTGAACAAACCGTGGTATGCCCATACAGCGGCTAGTATCCAGCCATGGGAAGGAATGGCTCACTCAACACGGATGGACTGTGAAGATATTATGATGAAAGAATACAGACAAAAGTGACCATGGACTATGCCATCCCAGTCCTATGAAACAGACTCTCTGGGAATGGGAAGCAGATCCAGAGCTTTCTTTGGCATGGGCACATGGCGCAGGAGTGACTACCTAATGCATATAGATTTTTCAGGGTGGAGGGGCAGGAATAATTTTGAAGCTAGGGACTGTGGGGGTGTTTTGTACAACACAATAAATATACTGAATGCCTCTGGATTGCCAATTTAGAAAAAGCTAAAATTGAAGCAATTGAATACTTTATGTATTTTGCCAGAATTTAAAAAAAAAAAAACTGTGCTTGATTTGTTTCAATGCCTGAGTGGGGAAGCAGAGGGTCCTGGGGGAGAGGGAGGTTAGACAGTGGTGGGAACATGCCAGGCTAGCTGGGGTGCATAGGTTTTTCTCACCATGCAGTTCTGTCTACTTTCATGTATTTCGAGGCATTTTCTATTTTAAAGAATACCATTGTGTAGAAAATCATGCTTCAGTGCCATCAGGATGTACCAAAACCACCGAGACAATGATGGGAGCATCTACCCACATGAGCCAAACATGCCAATCACTGACACAGTGACAAGACTTCCTGGGATGCACCAGCAGCTCCCGTCATTGGGAGAAAATGTCCTACTATTTAGGCCACATAATTGCAGTTCCTAAGGAGAGCAGTGGAAACCCAGCAACTCCAGCCTTTCAAAATTAGATTGGACGAAATGGTTTCGAATATTCAGTAGGAAGCAATCTGTCTCTAGCCAAGCACCAATGTCAGTGATTTCTTTAATCTGCGTCTCCATTCAGCTCCAGCTGAAGGCTGCTCGATTCTTTTCATCTCACTAAGGAACAACATGATTGATAAATTATGTAATGGGACTTGGAAAAAAGAAGGAAAGAAGTAGAAAGAAATCAGAACTTGCTAGCAATGGGTCCCTGGAGCCACACAGCAACACTGATAATGACTGTCACCACTCAGCAGGGACCTTCCTTCCCCATAAATGTCCTCTTACTAAACAGACTCAGGGCTCAACATGCCAAGCCCTGCTGAGTGAGGTAAGTCAATAACTTCACATCTCAAAAGGAGGATGAAATGGATCATTAGTATCTCCCCTGAAAGACAGTTTTATAAGAGTTTATACTGGGCAATGAGACACACCAACACTTATTGAGAGCTTAATGTACTGGGACCTTAGAATTTGGTGACTTACAAACAAACAGCAACAAAAACTAATGAGAACTTTTCCCTGACTCTCCTTCTCTCAGTTCTGTTACTAATTTGAAATGGTGCTTCTTCTGGATTTTGGCCTTACCCAAAGCAAACACACATTAAGTCCACAGAACAGGGTTAAGAACATGCTCTATCTCAGTAGCTTTGGGACCTTGGATATTCATTAGTTACTTGTCCTCATTGCTGTGATAAGATGTCCTGACAGAAGCACCTTAAAGAAGAAAGGCTGGATTTATGCTCACGGTTCAAGGGTAGGACCTGCCATGGTGAGAAAGGCCAGAGCTGGAGAATGGAGCAGCTGGTTACATTGTGTCCACCGCCAGGAAGGAGGACTAGAACAGCTAGTTACATTGTATCCATAGCCAGGAAGGAGGACTAGAACAGCTAGTTACATGTGTCTACCGCCAGAAAAAGCAGACTGGATCAGCTGGTTACATTGTGTCCACAGCCAGAAAGGGAGATTGGAGCAGCTGCTTACATTGTATCCACAGCCAGGAAGGAGATTGGAACAGCTAGTTACATTGTGTTCACATCCAGGAAGGAAGACTGGAGCAGCTGGTTACATTGTGTCCATAGTCAGGAAGGAAGATTGAAGCAGCTGGTTACATGTGTCCACAGTCAGGAAGGAAGGTTGATGCAGCTGGTTACATGTGTCCACAGTCAGGAAGGAAGGTTGATGCAGCTGGTTACATTGTATCCACATTCAGGAAGGAAGATTGAAGCAGCTGGTTACATGTGTCCACACTGTGTCCACAGTCAGGAAGCAGCAGAAGAGGAATGATTATTCTCCACTCACTTTCTCCTTCTTGTTTAGGTCTGGACTCCAGTGTATGGAATCACATCACTCAGAGTGGGCAAGTCTTCCTATATCAGTGAACTTAATCAAGCTAATTCTTCACAAACATGGCCAGATGTTAGTAAACCTTATCTAAATAATCCCAAAGACTTGGTCAAGTACTAACCTAATCTAGATAATCCCTCACAAACATGGCCAGAGGCTAACCTAGTCTAGATAATCCCTCACAGTCTTGGCCAGAAGACTTTCTCTTGTGATTCTAAATGCTGTCAAGTTGACAATAAGAGGTAGCCACCACAAACTCACTCTATAGCCACCACAAATTCAGTCTCATCCCCTCTCCACTGTGACAAAGTTTAATGAACCACCACGGAGTAGAAAGATGGGTCAGTTTTTGTGTGTTTGTCATGAAAGCATGCAGACCTGAGTTCCACACCCAGCTCCTGGGAAACTTGGGTGTGGTAAATCCACTTGTAACAGCATTGCTGGGCAGGAAAAAATGGAAAGAGATCTAGAACTTGCTGGCCAGACATTTTAACCTAACTGCCAACTGAATTGGGTAGATAGAATAAGAGACCCCAACTTGTTCTTCTACACACACACACACACACACACACACACACACACACACACACACACGGTGGAAAACAGCAAAGGTCAACTTTCAGCCTCTACATGTTAACACAGACATGTGTACACTAAACATAAATTAACATGCTTACACACAAAGCCTCAATGTACAGATCTGATGTGAACCATGAGTTTCACTGATAAATGGAAAGCAGACAGTAACCAAAATCCACAAAATCCTGCCTTGCAGGGTGGAGTCACTCTGTCTGGAGGTCTATGTCACCTGCATGGTGACAATAACTAAAATCCACAAAAGCAGACATGACTTTCTGCCTTGCAGGGTGGGGTCACTCTGTCTGGAGGTCTATGTCACCTGCATGGTGATGACACATAGGCACAGAGTGGAGGTTCTTCTAGAGCTTCTAATGAAAGAGCACAAGTCATTTTGCTCATTTGCATTCCAAAGCGAGAAGACAGTCTACCCTGCAGATAATGGATCATGCTATCTGGAAGATGGCAGGGATGGGGGTGACAGGAGAGGATGCTGAAACACACCTGAGGTTTAAGACTCATCAACATCATCTGCACAACTGGGTTAGAGACTAACAGGATATCCATGCCACTTGGGAAGAAATAAAGGAGGCTAAATTGAGTGTAGGGAGAGAAATGTGCCTAGACAGATGGGGACTGGCTTGGGGCCTGGAGGATGTATTCTAAAACGAGCATGGTATAATGTGAACATTATAAAAAATGATTTCTTGGATAATTATGTCTGTCTAAGTAAAAAAAGCTGTTTTCTAAGAACTGAGTCCTGACACATTTCACAACTTGCATGGTCGATTGTGGGGATTTTTTTCCAGTTGTCTTATACTATTGAGAAACACCATATTGTCCTTTAGTGGTATTGGGGTGGGGGGTATTACTTGGTGGTGGAGCATGTGGGAAGCCATGGTTCTAACATCTCTCTCTCTCTCTCTCTCTCTCTCTCTCTCTCTCTCTCTCTCTCTCTCTCTGTGTGTGTGTCTAATGTACACAGATAGAATACACACAGCTCTGTGTGTGTGTGTCTAATGTACATGCACAGAACACACATAGCTCTCTCTCTCTAATGTATACACACAGAACACACACAGCTCTCTCTTACTCTCTCTCTGTCTCTCTCTAATGTACACACACACACAGAAACACACACAGAAACACACACAGAACACACACAGCTCTGTCTGTCTGTCTGTCTGTCTGTCTCTCTCTCTTTCTCTCTCATACACACACACACGCACACACACACAGAGTTATCCATGTGCCTCCCCACACACAATGGCTAAGGATTGTGCTTCAGTCTCTGCCTCCCAGGAGGGACAGCAGTGTAGAGCCAGTCCCAACTCCTGTCTTCACAAGGCACAGAGCACAGGTCTTAGAAGATAAGCCGGAAACACAGCCACCTTCTTACAACCCCAGTGACTTCTGAGGGAATTTAGGGTTAATTCTGAGATGGTTCCCTTGTCCCTAAAGAATTCACTCACTTACTGCTTAATTGGCTTTAAGTTCTTATAACAAGGAACAAGGCCTTAAGATGGTATTTAAATATTGTAGTTGCTAACCCAGAATACCTGGACAGGAACCCATTCCTCTCAAGTGTCACTCGTCAGTCCCCACAAGAATAAACGACAAGGACCAGGTGCTATCTCTTTAATGGTGAAAGGCAGGTCAGAGAGAAGGGGTTTGAATGGGGTCAGGCAGAAGAGTTCTCCTGAAGATGAAGCAGGCATCTGAATCAATTAAGGAAAGGTCCAGAAGCAACTTCCAAGAACTCCCAGCCCCACAAAGAACTAGCCTAGTGACCTTGAAGGTTTAGAAACCTCAGTGAGCCCACGAGTATTTATATCTTGCATGGTTGGGAATAGCCACAGATCCCATCTGCATGATTTATGATGGTGTGAACCAAACTAAACTCAAAGTCAGCAGCTTCTTAAGAAAAAGCTGCTTCACTAACCAGGGGTAGCTTAAATCTCACAGTATGAAAGGCCATTGTGAAGAAATACAAAATCAGCTTAACGGCCTTGTGTGTTCACCTCAGAATGAGCATGTACTTGGGGGGTGGGTGGGCACAAAAACCAAAACCTTGATTTTATTTTATTTTGAGACTTCTCAAACAAAGTATAAGTTACCAAAAGATAAAAGGATGCCAAGTACCCAAACTTCGTCCATAAGGCTTGTGGACAACCTTTTACTTTGTGAGTAATAAAGCATGTTGAATAATCCAAAGCAACTTGGTACTTTTAGCAACCAAAGCCTGCCTCCAAGCCAAGCCCATGTGCCGTCAGTCATCCATGTCCAAGCAGACAGGAATCTCAGAGTCAGGGTGACACCATTCATTTCCCAAAGCAGGTGTGAACTGCAAGAACCCCTGGGCCTTTCTTCTTAGTGAGTCTGAGTCATCACATTGACAGACAAAGGAATTAACCTCAAAGACTGAAGAAAAGGAGCCTGGACAACAACTGAGCCACTAAAGTGCTTGCCCCACAAGCATGGGGAACTGAGTTCGATCCCTGGAACTCACATAAAAATACAGGGAGAGGATGCTGGGAAAACGGAGATAGGAGGTAGATAACCAAACGTGCTGGTCAGCCAGTGTAGCCTAGTCAGCAAGCTCTAGGCCAATGAAAGGCCTTTTTGCAAAAACTAAGGTGGATGGCTCTTGTAGAATATTTGAAATTGTTTTCTGGTCTCCACATTAACCCCCACATGCAAAATACACATAGAAACTCTAAGCACACAAACATATACATGGATGTACATAAACACATGTACATAAAATAACAGCCATGCATAATTCTACATCTCAAAACTCAAAGTGAAAAGTTAGTGTCACGAGCCATTCCCCCCCTAAAAATCATTACAGGAACCATCACCCTGGGGAGTCTGCAAAGAATACCCATAATTATGTTAAGAATCGTTCTATTGACAAAACCTGTCCCACACCCAATTAAGCTGTTGATGGAGAGCTATCTGTTAGTGGAACACACCTCACACTCCAGCTATCCAGGGAACCAGGTGTGGCAACTTGTGACTTCTTGGCCTACCTGTCCGAATGTAACCTCTTGGCCTACGTGACGAACCTGGCTTACGTGACCTGGAACACGCGGCAAGAGTCCAGTTTCCCTACCCTTCAGGGGCTATATAAGCAGCAACCATGATCCTAATAAAGGGGGCTTTGACAAATCTGCTTAGCCTCATTCTTCTGTCCTAGCTCATTCCCTTCCAGGTAGCGCCCCTCAGAGACCCTGGAATAACTGATTGCAGGGTGGGTTACAAACCCCTAGACTGAGTAACCCACCCAACGCAATCGACAAGTTAGGAATGAGAGGAGTAAGATTTTAGACAGGCTAAAAGTAGGGAAAGTTAGGCTAAGGATATGTTTCAGATTATAAGAACAGCATTTGCTAGGCAAGCTAGAAGGCATGAGCTCAAACACCTAACACCCATGTAAACCCTTGGCCTCATTGACTATAACCCAAGTACTGGGGGCACAGTTATATAGGTGGATTGTGGGAGACCACAAGCCAAGCAGCCTAGTCAAAACCATGAGCACTCGGTTTAGAGAGAGACTTCATCTTTAAAAAAAAAAAAAATAACGTTGGAAACTGACACAGTCCCCTGCTGTTCTCTGTCTTCTCCATATAGACTGGTGTGTGCGGATGGACACAGATAGGCACACTCAGTGCTCCCCAGCCCAAAACAGGAAAATAAAATAGCAACCTAGACTTTAAGTATTGGAGTGGAGTACTTGGGCAGTGGAAGGTCTCGAGAAGCATGCTGTGAATAGGAACTAGGTCAAAGTTCATCTGAAAAGGGAACCAGAAGTGACCTAACTCAGTGTCTGGCATACATGAAGTCGTTTTTCTGTTAATGTGAAAGGCAATGTAAACAGTTTCAACAAAATGCGTTGAAACAACTAAAGAAGTTGAGTGTCTGTCTTGTCAGTGACAAGACGTCTTGTCCCCCCAGTCCATAAACAGGGCTCTGCAGACTCTGCTCTCGGGCTGGACACAACTGTGAAACTGGGCGCACTTTCTGACTGCGCTTACACCCGAGTCACTTGCTGGCTTTCTGCCTCCACCAGGGACAGGAGACAGCCATTCCCCTGACCATTTAGATTCCCATAGTTACAGAGTCCCACCTCTTGAGCTTTCTGCTCCCAAGTAACAAGATTCCGTTGTTTCCCAGGCTAGTGACCACTATGGCTGCAAAGGAAGTCCTTTACTCACAGAAGCAACGCCTAGGGATTAAAATCGGTTTCTTTAAAAAGGGAAAGCTTCAGTTTTCCTGATTGCTCTTTGGGCTGACGAGGGAGGGGGACTTGTTTGGGGGAGGGAAATGGGAGGCGGCAGTGGAGAAGAGACAGATATCTTTAATAAATAAATAAGTAAATAAATAAAAAGAAAAAACAAACAAACAAAAGAAACGAATAACAAAAAAAAAAAAGGAAAGCTTCAGTTTTGATACTCAGAGCTAATAGAACATTTCATGACCCACTGCAAAGGCTCAGCTCCAGGTGACTGAACATTTGGGAGCATAATCCTCAACACCTCACAAGGAAATCTAATTTTTCATCCACTCTTTAAGAATTCCATACATGTCTAAAATGTATTGTGATCACACCAAATTAGAAAAGGCCCAGGTTTAATGGACACCAAAGCTCCTGGGTAGCCTTCCAGTCCCCCAGAGATGAGACCAGGAAGAAAGACTGGAAAACCACGTGTTTATTCTCTGGGGGGCATATTAAACACCCTGTGGGCATGGTCTTGAATATCTCTGGGGAGGGGTCATTGTTTGGTAGGATTTCTCTGAGGTAGAGTCTGGATTGAGGCAACTCCCAGGGCAGGGGGCTTGGGCTAGAATGTCCATCCAAACATTCCAGATTCTTTGGATATATGAATGTCAGGGACTGGGGTGAAGCTTTAACCCAAAAATACTTACCCCCAATTCCTGTGCTCCTCCCCTCCCCTCCTTGCCATGTTCCCTTCCCAACTACAAGCCGTTTTATCATAGTGCACAGAGTTCAATCCAAGTCGTCTATAGGCACACGAGTGTAGGACCATACACTGGAGTACAGGCAATCTAGCTGGGGCCATTTTTCGTGAAGCAAACTGACTCTAGCAGAAGCTCTTCAACTACCAAGCCCCTACACTAGGTCTAGGGTTTTGACCAGCTTTGTCTTGCGTAGGTAACCACAGTCGCTCTGAGTTCAAGAGTGCAACAGCCTTGCAATGTCCAGAACTCCGATCAAAGCACCCCTTCCTTATTCTGGCTCTTATCTTTCCACCTCCTCTTCTACAGTCTTCTCTGAGCTATGTGAGGATGAGGCTGTGATATAGATGCCTATGCTAGGACATTAAAAAATGAAACAACCCAAGTTGAATTGGGCATGGTTTCTGCTACAATGCAGTAGCAATATAAATCGAAAATATAGCACATTTGGGTTTCGGTATTGTGACCAACCTGAGTATGGGTAGTTATATGACATCGTTCATTCAATAATTACAACATCTTACTCTATGATGATCTCACACAGGGTGGGTAATGGACACAGGGTGTGGAGTTGAGTGTACACCAAGACAACAGGAGTCAGGACCCCTGGCACAGGCTGACTCAACCCCTGTGGGTTCTGGGTGACTGACACTCTACTTCCACAGACTCCTACTATTTGGGATTTCCAGTCCAATATTTCTAGACCATTTGATTATTGTCAAAACTTTTCAAGGAGTCCAGTCTTCCATATGAATCTGTTCAATTTTTCTAATATTGACTTAATTAAAGCATCACTACCTTATGGGGACCAAGCTAAATATATTTAGCCTCCAGGCTGTCGGTTTGTAAACACACAACCTGTTCCAACTAAGATTTTACAAAATAGAAACTAAACGTTAGAAACCCTTGCCTCTCCTGAGGCTAGAACCCAGATTTGTGGATAAACAAACCAGGAGGCACCCAACCATTAGAAAGATCCTCAAATATATAAATATAACTTGTGTGCAATTGTGATGTGTGTGCAATTGTGATGTCTGCACATGTGTGCAAGAGAGCATTTTCCTGTGTGCTGGTGAAAGTGGCCTGCTCTATCATCTTCCTCTGTCTTGTTCCCTGACGTGGGGTCTCTCACTGAACCCCATCTAGCCTGGCAAGCAGCAAGCCTCAGTGTGCTCCCATCTCTGCTTTCTGCAGGCTAATTTTTTATAGCCCTGAGGTTATAGGCAAGCATTAGGGCATACCTGTTTCTTTGCTTTAGCACTATGCTCCAAGCTCAGTTCCTCACTGCTTCTGCAGAAAGCATTCTTACCCACTGAGCCATCTCCCCCCGCGCCACAGCATAGCATCTTAACTTTCTGCTCTATAAATCCACACCACATCACTGCAATGTAGCGAGAGGCTAATTTTGCTGTTTCAGCCCAATCATCTGTCATTATACTAGACCATTCTACGTTTCAGAAGTTAATTACAAACTTATTTCCTTTCATGGGGTATCTCGATCTGTGACTGCTGTGCCAGTGTCAAAAGGACAGCAAAATATATGTGATTTCATGCTGTTATGGTTGAGAAACCAGTCCATTTCGCAGACAGCACCGTTCCCTCCCTCTGGTATCTGAGTGTTTTCCAGCAAACCCGGAGAGCCTGGCGGGCCAGGAATGCGGTAGAGAGATGAGATGGCGAGGCTGTGAGTCCGAGCATCACTGCTTCGCAGAGATGAGAATCTTTATTGAAAGAGCCTCCTTTTTTGATTTCCGGATCAGGCCCGAGCAGTTGATAAAGGAGAATTACTTGGCCATTATCAGAAGTGGTTGTGTTTCTGTGGAGCTGATACCAAACAAGAGTTTATCTCTCCAATAGGTCCGATAGAATTCACACAGATTACAATTCAATCAGAAGCCTACACCAACACAAGTGTCACCTGAGGAGACATATATTGCCGACCTCTGAACTCCAGTCATGGCTGAAAGGAGTTTTTGAGGAATATTTTATGCAATCAGGCTGATCTCAGGTAACACATATTAGAAAGTATTTCTCCTGGCTGCATAGTCTTGTCTCTATAAAACACGTCTTTATATAACCGTGATCCTTGCAAAAATGTCAGTAGTCTGAAGAATCAACTATCTTTGACCTTTGCGATTATTTGATATATCACTCCCAAAAGGCTGAGTGTGCTTTTCTACACATGTATTTCTTAGGCTTCATAGCAGCCTTTTTAACAGCTGAGAGGTTTTTACTACCCTTTTTGAATACTAGACAAATTGAGGAATAAAGATCCATGGCGAAGTCAAATTTTTATTTATTATTTCGAGACAGTGGCTCACTATGTAGCCCTGACTGGCCTGGAAGTCACAGAGATGCCCCCGCCTCTGCCTCCCAGTACCACCATGCCTAGCTCTCAAAATAAGCTTATGGAAACACAAAGCTCTAGCCCCACCCAGAACACCAACCTTTGATATCAGAAGCACTGACTCTGTGACCTCACATACCCCAGAGTAAGCTAGCTTAATGGCTTCATCACTGATAAGCTTTGAGAATTTGAACAAATTTCTGAGCCCAGTCTCTTAATTTACACAATGGAAATAATAATTTTTAATTTGTAAATTGGCTACAAATATTCAGTTAAATAATATGGCAGTGTTAACATTGTCATAACATTATGGTATGGTAACAGAACTTGGCTTACTGGTAAGTAGGCAGTAAATCTTGCAAACCATTGTTCTTTATCTATGCACTATTATTATTTTGTAAGCAAATTTCAATCACTATTATGATCTAATTTTAGCTTCCTATTGTCTCTAGGCTGACCCCCAATTCTTGAATTTCTATCGCATAGAAAAGCAATTATAAAAATAAATTATACTCTTGCCTTAGAACACTTTCTTAACCTGACCTCATCCTTAGTGACAGAGATGCTGTCAAAGATGGGGTGATCAGACCAATGGGACTTCTCAGCCCAGCAGATATGAGGCCACCCTCACCGTCACCCTGAGACACCTGCCATTACTTCTCCCTTTACCAAGTTCAAGAAAGGGGTTAGCTTCCTGTGACGGCTGATGATGGCTGTCAACACACTGGGAAGAGGGAGCTCAGCTGAGGAGCAGCCTCCATCAGACTGGCTTGTGGAATTGTCTGTAATGTGGTTTATTTTATTATCAAATGACATAGGAGGACCCACGAGGCCATGGGCAGTGACATCACTTAGGCAGATCAACCTGGGCTAGTAAGAAAGGAATTGGAAGTGAACCTGGGAGCAAGTTAGTGACTAGTTTTCCTCCACAGCCTGTGCTTCAATTCCTGCTTTCAAGACCTGTAAACCAAATAAACCTGTTCTCCCCCAAAGCTGCTTTTAGTGCAGTGTTTTTCCCAACAACAGAAACTCTAAAGAGACCAAGCTCCTAAGCGTCTCCCCTGGGTCCCTCTAGTGTGCTCTCAGCCTAGCAACCAATGTGACGGCTTCATTTTGTGCATCAGATTCTATTTATGCTGAGAGCTCTCCAAAGGCTCCCCACCTTCAGGTGAAGTCAAATCTGAGGTCTTGCCAACGGCAAGCAAGACCATGGAGGATCTGGTCTGGGGTCTCAGTTCTGCATTCTGTCTTCTACTTTCTCCCGTTCATGGTGATTCATCCTTGTTCCCAGGAAATGGAAGGCCAGCAGTGCCTTTCCTCCAGTTACCCATAGCAGGGCTTACCCTGACAGCTCTGCTCACCACCCATGTTAAATTCACACTACTCTAACAAAGCACTACATACCATAGGCTAGAAGACCTGCTCAGCAGAAATACCTCCCATTTCTGGGGGCAGCATGGCTAGGCTCCAGTGAGGGTTATCTTCTGCTTGTAAACTGCCGACTTCTGTTTTTGCTTACTTAAAATTTTTCCTCTTCTTTTGCTAGGTGTGGGGTCTCCTGAAGTTTAGGCTGGCCTCAAACTTACTCTATAGCTAAGGATATCCCTCAACTTCTGATTCTCTTGCCTTTACCTGAAATCTCCAGATTTCTACAGAAGAGAATGGAAAAGTTAACTAGCTATCTTTTATAATGGAACCAATGCCATTCATAAATGCTCTATGCTCATGACCTAATCACTTCCCCCAAACCTTAACCTCTTGTAGGTGGAAGTATTGCTCAGTGGGAGAGAGCTTGCCTAGCAAGTACAAGGTTTCAGGTTTGATTCTCAGCACTACAAATAAGCCTTACCTCCTAATATAATATAATCATGTATGGGTTGTGGTCTTGGTAGGATTTCAAGATGTAAATGGGAAGGGTTTTTCTAAACATTAATCCTATGGAATCCTGCAGCCTTGACTTCAACCTGCCCACTAACTTTTCCCTGGTTATGTCAGGCACTTGTGAACTTCCAGCATCTTCTGCAACTGCCTTATTCATTCTGTTTATAGCTTGTGATCTGCAGCAAGAATGTAAGCTACATTAAAGTATAGCCCTTTTATTCACTGATTTTCATAAGCACTTAGAAATGTACCTTGCGACGAGTAAGTATGTGTCTTTGTGTGCATGTGTGTCCACGTATATGTTGTGTGTGTGTATGCGTGTGTGCATACATGTTAAGTGAAAGAATGATTGATGAACAAGTCATTAAAAATATATACATCTAGACTCTTGGGGCTCAAAACCCACAGCCATCTCCATGGGAAGAACAATTGTCTGGGAGGAGACCAGCAAGCAGCAACTCAATTCCAAAGTCTAGCTGCAACCTCCAGTCAAACTATAAATGAGAAAAAAAAGGTTTGCTGCTTTCCTCAAAAGCCAGCCTAAGAGCAATTGAAGATGTTCTGGAAAAAAACAGATACACACACACACAAAATCATATACCCATAGAATGCATAATATATGCACACACCTACACAAATAAAGTATTACATATGCAAACACAGATAAAGTATTACATATCCATATACTACATGATATCATGTGTTGTATTTAATATGTGGTATATATTAATTAGCACACAAAGTATTAGGTTTCATTATGACATTTTCAAACACAGTTTGTTTTATGGCTCTTCTTCTCTCTCCTTTCCTCTATATCTGACTACCCCTCCTTGCCTCTTCTCACCCCTTGTAGACTCTTTCAGTTTTCATGTAGGTCACACATGTTCTACCATCCCCCTCCCCCCACCATACCTCGTTTTCTCAACACCTCTTTTTGTTCAAAAAGTCAATTAGCTTCACTGGAGCCCAGCAAGAGAATAACAGTGAAATTTCCTTCCAGCTGCAAAAGCAAATTAACCTAAAAGAGTGATAAAGTATGTTTTGAAATGTAAATTTTGTATCTATGAATTACATACAAATTTGAAAAAGGATCGTTTCCAACAATCAGTCCAATGCCTGGCATGCGATACATGCTCAATAAACAGCACTTGTTTTGAAAGGATCAAATTAAAATCTAGGGTTTGGGGAAAGACGAAATGAGCTAAGTCTGCTAGATGACCCCTCTCCTTTCCTCAGGAGACGACCTGGAAAACATTGCCCAAATCCAAGAAAACCAACAGTCTGGACATTCCGACTAACAAAAGGGGCTACATGTTTATGCCCAGTTGGCACTATAGCCCTGACCACAGACTGCATAAAATTGCCAGCATTCTTCCCATACTGTGTGTAACACTTTCAGCAAAGGAACAGGGGTGTGAGGATGTCTCTTGGACATAACCATCTCACTTCTGGCAGATATACACAGAACCAAACTGTTGGGTGATACCTCCATAAGCTTCTCCACAATGGCTTGCACTGCCTGACAACCCCACCAGAGGGCAAGCATCCTTTTTGCTCCTCACCCTCATCAATACTCTTGAAGTTTGCCAGTTCCACCTCAGTAGGACTGGCCGAGGAAGTCACAACAGTTCCTGCTCATCTTGCACAAGGCAGTGGATTCCTTCACAAACATGGGGGTTGTGAGAGGATTAGTGGTTCTTTCTGGGGCAGCAAAGACTACAAGGATGTATAGGTGTACCCCCAGAGTGTGACAATGATGTGTACCCCCAGAGTGTGGCAATGTGTACCCCAGAGTGTGGCAATGATGTGTACCCCAGAGTGTGGCAGTGATGTGTACCCCAGAATGTGGCAATGATGTGTACCCCAGAGTGTGCAATGATGTGTACCCCACAGTGTGGCAATGATGTGTACCCCACAGTGTGGCAATGATCTGGGAGTCATCTGTTGTAGCTCATGGCAGTACAGGACAGCACTAAACCCTGGATCCCAGACAGTGCTGGGGTTCTTTGGGACATGAAGATATTCCAGTGCATGTCACCTCTTTATATGCCTCTGAGCTTTCAGGCCCTTAGGAAGCATCGCACAGACATCACCGACACAAGGTTTGCACCAGTGATGCTGTTCCCACCAACAAATAAATTCCTTTTCCACTCATGTTGCCAAATACCTTCCAAAAGCTGAAGAGGAAACAAAGACACAAAAGGCACAGCCCTTGCCCTGTCTGCCTTTGTGAGGAGCTAGGGTGGTCCCATGAGAGGCCGAAAAGAGGAATAGCAGAAAAGGGGCAGACCATACGCTAGGTGGAAGAGAAACACAAGGAGAAACAAGTATGGAAGACAATAATGTCTCAAAAAATGGATGACTTAGAATGTATACTACTAAATGAGCTATCCAATCTCAGAAAGGAAAATACTGCTTGCTGTCTCTCATATATGGAAGCTAGCCAGTAACATACGCATACATGTGAACAAAAGCCACACGGGTCCATTACACCATGCAGAACAGAACGAGAAAGGCTAAGTATTATGGGATGAGGAAGAAGTAAATGCAGATGAAGGCCATGAAATATGAAAGAGGATATAAAACTAATTGTTTTTCTAGTTCTACCTCTATCATTAATACTTTGGTTTGGAGGTGGATATGTGCAAAAAATGTATTAAATAGAGAAAGTACAAAATTCAATATCAAGCTCCTTAACTCCCATCTCCGGTGTCTACTCTAATTGAACAGAAGTTCATCAAGTTGTAGAGTTTGGGGTCTGGCTGATTTGGACTTGTAATCTTATTTTTAATTCTCTGTTTTTTAAGTAATGAAGTTTAAAATAGAAAATAGCTGGATATGGTAGTATATGCCTTTAATCCCAGCAACTGGGAGTCTGCAGCAGGTGGATTTCTGTGAGTTCGAGGCCAGCCTGGTCTACACAGTGAGGTCTGGGGCAACCTGAACTATGCAGAAAGACCCCATCTCTAAAATTAAATATAAAAATTAAAGGACTGAAATGACCCTCAAAAGTAAATGTTTCCTCATCATTACTGTGTGTTTAGTTCAGAGACTGCAACCAGTCTGCATGTGTGTAAGCATACACTTTTTCTTCTTACAAAAATGAAAAATACTGTATTGAATTATGACCTTTAAGACTTTATAATCTTATTGCAATAGTTAATGTTCATCCAGTCATAAGAATAAATTTATGTGTAGTTTAATTAACTGTACAGTTAAGTAAATTCCTCATTGGTTAATTTATTTATGTAGCTATGTAAATATTTCCCTTCAATAAATTTCCGCTTAACTAAATACTGGTTCAAAACTTAGGTACGACTCTTGGAATATATATGCATGCGTGTATATACAAACATATGCATTATATATGTGTAAACGTTTTTCTTTCTGTGAGTGTGTGTGTATGTGTGAGAAAGAGGGGGGAGAGAAAGAGAGAGAGAGAGAGAGAGAGAGAGAGAGAGAGAGAGAGAGAGAGCTGTGTGTGTTCTATGTGTATTCTAACTGTCCTTGGGTTAAGTGGCAGCAATGTGTATTTCCATGAGTAGTAGGTAGGAATAGTACCTATGAAATAGTAGTAGGTCCTGAAAACTATCTGCTAATCTTGTAGGAGGGAAATTGCACTGAATTCTTCCTGGGTCTCTATGTTTACAATATCCACAGAAGTAACTTTTTTAAAAAGGCTTCTTTATTGGTAACTGATTCCTAACGTTGTAGCTGCAGCCTTGGCCTTCACTGGCCTTTCTAGTGTAGTTTCCCACTTTACCCCATTTAATTGCTGCAAGCCCTTCCTATCTGAAGGCTGTTATACTCTGCCCATCATATAGGAAATGGATATTTTTCCTAAATTAGTGACCTACATCTCCATTTTATTTTTATAATGATTTTAAAAAGCTACGCAATCAAGTCCCTCAAGGCGTGATTTAGCTCATCTCCTTGTCATGTCTCATCCGAGTGTGCATTGACGTTGACTTTCTCCTACTACTTTATTTCCCAACCTTCATGTCCATGTGACTCTACACGTAGAGACTGCAGTTAAATTGAACGTAACTTTTACAGAAACCACGTGGTATATTAAATCACCGCCATCGTTCTTTAATTGCCTTATGGTGTACCTTCATGTTAAACTTGGAGATGGGCCCTATGGGGAAATTTTCCCGGAAGTTCTTTTCACATCTACATGCTGAATATTCAGTATCACATGGAATAAAACCTTGTTAGTGCTGGAGCTGACATCATCATATCTTTTCTGGTCAGCATGTGCGTACATATACTGAATACTCTTTTTTTTTTTTTTTTTCTTTTTGCCATCTCGGCTAGATTTCAAATGTCACATGCATCAGCAGAGTAACTTGTATCAAGACTGAGCCTGGAGAAATGTCCATGAAATGTTCACCATCGGAGCCACACAGTGTACCACAGTCTTTGGTGTTTGGTAGACAACCACTCAGGGGCTTTTGTGTATTAGACACTAACTAGAACCCTGGAAAATGAGCAAGGCATTCATTTTCAGAGCCATCAATCCAACAGCATCACATGAAAGCAGCAAAGACCCAAGAGATGAAGAGAAGCAGACCGACTCGTTCACCTGCCACTGAATGGGCTCTACTGAGGCTGATTCATAAGATTGGCAAAAGAGGTAAATTCCTTTCATGTCATCGACCGAGATGGCAGTGTACCCAGGGAAGGACCAAGTGACTAACAAGCTCCTGTGTCCGAGACCACAAGGTGGAAAAGACAATCTGCCCTGAACACTGCGGGGACAACAACTCTCAGTTGCCACTGGTGGGTCAGACAACCAGAGCTCTCTCAAAGGACTGGGACACAAAACTGCTAAAGCGGGGTGGGGGGCGAGTTCAGGAAGGGCAAAGCACCTCAATCACCCAGAGTTCAGGCAGAGCTTGTTTCAATTCCACCGCACAGACCACGAGACAGCTGATTATCCTCCCTGCAAATCTTAGAAGCATTGTTTCAGAAATGGAACTGAAAACAAAAAAACAGAGAAAGAGATGAGACTGATGAGACCTATCTCAGTGAAGGGGAAAATGTCATATGATTCATAGACAGTAGATGGCACCGTGCCTAAAATATGACAATGCTATAAAAGATTGCCAACAGGTGAGGAGAAGCGGGAATGAGCAAGTAGCTGCGGGCATGGCCAATACACATATGGATAAGAAGGGGCATTGCAACAAGGCTCTGCGGATACAGTGCTTCCTGTACAAGAAGGAGGATCTGAACTCAGGTCTCAGCACCAACATGGAAAGGATTGGGCACATAGTGGTTTTGTCTGCTAACCCCAGCCCTGGGGTAGTGAGTGAGTAGACAGGGGGATCCTACAAGCTCCCTAGCCAGCCAGTGTAGCTAAAACAGGCAGCAGAAGCTTCAGGGAGACACCTTGTCTGAAAGGAAGGAAGGAAGGAAGGAAGGAAGGAAGGAAGGAAGGAAGGAAGGAAGGAAGGAAGGAAGGAAGGACGGACCCCAGGTGACCACTAACAGAGAAAGGTACTTGATATTGACCTCTGACTTCACCATCCCTGTAATACATATATTTATCCACAAACACATGTCAAGCAAATGAATGCGTAAATTTATTTTTAAAAAGAGATAGAAGATTTAGAGATAATAAAAATTATATATATATATATTCAAAAAAGGGAAAAACCTTGAAAATACAGTGTTATGAAAATCAAATGTCAGGTCGCCCCATCAAGTCCTCCAGGGGATAGAGGCATGCACATCTGCATAGTGCTACATACCCATAGCTGGTCATCCATGCCAGGAGGGTTCTTTTTGATGAAAGCACCGTAGTATGTTGCGATGTTCCTGTGATGAGAATATTTCTTCAACATGTTAATTTCTTGTTTGATTTCCTCCTCTTCATCCTGTTTTGCAACAATAAATAGTGGGTGTGAAAATCCAGTTACTTGGAGAATTCTACTCAATACTATAGACAGCAATGATGTATTATCAGTCTTCTCCTTAGCTGTTTAAAGAGGATCATTATGTTGTTTGGTTAAGAATGAAACTGTTTACAACATAACTCATTGGTGGCTCCGTGGGGTCGTCTCTTTGTGTAGCTAACAGACAACATGCCATCAGCTGGAGGGACAAAAGAAAGTCCATAGCTTCACCTAGAGGCTACCAGATAAGACCTGCAGTCAGCTCGAGGGAATTGTCTCTCTCTGGTCCTCAAGCTGATCACATTCACCTGGGGAAGGCTGGGGACAAAGAAAGGGAAAACACATGATCTCAGATTTACATTTCGTTAGGCACAGTTCCTTTGAGGTGTCCTTTTATTGAAGTGCCTTGACGGAAGCCAATGAAAGCCAGATGGGAGAGGGGGCAAGGCGAGTTCTCAAGATCTGAAGGAGTTCACAAAGCGGAGTCCTCCTCACCTTCAGGAAGCTCGACATGAAAGAAGAGGGGGAAACACAGTGTGGACATAAAAGACTCCACAGAGAAAGTTTCCTGACACACAGTGTCGTGCAGTTTCCACTTAGAGTCTACTAACTAGATCCTGGAGGGCACACATGTGCACTCCACAATCTGACCTTATGTGTGTGTGCGCACTCCACAATCTGACCTCATGTTTGTGTGCATTCACAATCTGACCTTATATGTGTGTGTACTCACAATCTGACTTTATGTGTGTGTACTCACAATCTGACTTTATGTGTGTGTGCACTCCACAATCTGATCTTATATGTGTGTGCACTCACAATCTGACTTTATGTGTGTGTACTCACAATCTGACTTTATGTGTGTGTACTCACAATCTGACTTTATGTGTGTGTACTCAC
Source organism: Alexandromys fortis (assembly GCF_014885135.2). Taxonomy (NCBI): domain Eukaryota; kingdom Metazoa; phylum Chordata; class Mammalia; order Rodentia; family Cricetidae; genus Alexandromys; species Alexandromys fortis. The sequence goes on from NW_026067923.1 coordinate 232,406, forward strand.
AATCTGACTTTATGTGTGTGTACTCACAATCTGACTTTATGTGTGTGCACTCACAATCTGACTTTATGTGTGTGTACTCACAATCTGACTTTATGTGTGTGTACTCACAATCTGACTTTATGTGTGTGTACTCACAATCTGACTTTATGTGTGTGCACTCCACAATCTGACCTTATGTGTGTGTGCACTCCACAATCTGACTTTATGTGTGTGCATACTCCAGTTGCACTGCAGAACAGTGTTCCTTTTCTGAACTTGGTGGGAAGCTTCTGTACCAGGGCAACTGAGACAGGGTGGTCATGAGCAAGATGTCATGTTATCATGACTCACCAACTGTGCCATGTGTCTTTGCACCTTGTGCTACATGTGGACAATACAGGGTTCTTTCAGAGCCTCCTGTGCATGCTCTTTTCTTCCCTTCCCATAACTTTAACATGTTAACACCGAGGAAACTTGATTTCTACTCCCAAGGATGGACGTCTTCCTTGATGCCCCAAGGCCACGTCAGGGCCCCACTCATAAGTCCTGCCATCTCCCCGTATTATTCTTCACACTGAATGAGGTGTGTGTGTGTGTGTGTGTGTGTGTGTGTGTGTGACCCTGTGCTATAACTGTACTGATACTTTGGTGTCTATTCCATACTTAACTCTCTTCTGCTTCAGATATCAGCTCGAATGTTTCTTCCCAGAAGAGCTTCCTGATCTGCCTGCCTTGGTACTAGCCACCTAGACCCTTGTAACACCCAATCAGCTTTTCAACGTCTACCCATCCCTCACCACAGAAATCTTGCTTGTATTTGTTCAGTATTTCATCCCCTGTACCAAGCAGAAGTCCTGTTTATGTGTGGCTGCAGAAACAAATGCCTGCGGGAGGACCGGCACTAGGAGCAGCAGTAGGGTCGGCCAACTGAGCAGATGACCATAGAAGGAGTGGAGTGATGAAGGTGAGCATTGCCCAACCACACCAGAAAACAACAAACAAAACAAGTTCTCTGGGAGGAAAAAAAAAACCTAGAAAATTGTAAGCTTAGAACAAAAGCACATGCATCATGTAGCTTAACTAAGTAAAAAAAAACTGGGAAATCTCAAAATAGATCAAGAGTTGGGGTGCTGAGCTGAGGAGGTACATGGCTCTAACAGTGAGAATGGGGGGGGCTGGGCTGGTCGCTGAGGCAGGAAGTAGATGAAGCATCGCTGACCAAGGTATTCCTCGCTGCAGCTGCTGCCAAGACCCCACTGCTTCAGTGCCAGCCTACAGAGAGAATGACTTAAAGACCCTCAAGTTCTTGGGGGTCCTGGCATGCTCACTGTACTGTGGTGGAAATCAGCTCTTTTTATTCTCTGTGAGGGATGTGAGCCTCATTCTACTTGGGGAGCCTCACTATAAAGAGGACAACCATCCTGAGGGTACGGGTGGCTACTTCCGTTAAAAGGGAATTACGCCAGTAATGAAAGACATAGATCACTTCTGCTGCACCCAGCAGACTCACTCACGGCCGCACTTGAAGTCAGGCAGGCTCTACAAGTCTTTGCAGCCTGCCTCTGGGTTCTCGACAAGAACATGTGTGATGGATATGCCTGAAGAGGGCTGAGCGTGTCATTAAGAACAGTGAAGCCCCAGTGTCATTCAGTATGGAATTAAATCTCAAATAAGAGAATGGAAGGCGAGGACAAGGGCTGCATCACTATGTAAAGGTAATCGTGGCCATGAAGAAAGCATCAATACTAAGTTTGAGGCCAGAACAGTGAGATAGGGTAGTTAGTGTACATGCTAAGTGTGGAATCAACCCTTTTTGAGCCACAGATCTCAGAACAGTAACTTACTGTTTTGGAACTGGGTTTTCACAACTACAATGAAATGCAGATATTACAAGTTGAGTTTTTGTGCTGCCTAAATAAGACATATGAAGGTTACAAAGTGAGACACAAAATAAACATGGTGGGTAGTCCTCGCATCAATGACAACACAACCAATAGGGAACAAGGTTCATTCAGCAAAAACAGCAGTCACTTGAATTTGAAGTTTAAGTTGCATTGTTTCCAAACACAATTGTGGGGCTCTGGATCTATAACCAGTATGTAGTCCCAACACATAACCTTGATCTCAACCGCCGATGGTCTTCTAAGCGAGCACGTCACTCATTACAGCTTCCAGGCTGCAACTGACAACAGGAGCTCATACAGCTACATCGCAAGCATTTCAGCCTCACAGTGTAGTGTGGCCCAGGGAGAGCAGGGAGGCACAAGACTCCTCAAGAGATAAAGAGCAATTGAGGCAAAAGCTAGATGCAACAAGGCTTATGTTTTTGCTCTTTGTTTTGTGTGTGCCAGTGCACACGTTTGTGTCTGTGTGGAGGTCAGAGGACCCCCTTAGGTCCCATTCCACAGACTCCACCCACCTTTTGTTCTTCATATGGGGTCTCTCACTGACCTGGACTGTGGCAAACAGTCTAAGCTGGATATTCAACAAAACCAAAGAATCCACCTAGTTCTACCTTCCAGCACTGGGATTACAAGCACACGCTACCACACTATCATGGGTTCTGGGGATGAGCTCAGGGTCTTATGCTTGCAACATAAGCCCCCTACTGACTGAACTGTCTCCTCAGCCTTAGACTCAACGGTTTCAATGGGAGGAACATGCTCTGCTGTGTAAATGAACTATTCTTACATCCTAAGCCATAAGCATAGGGGACAAGCTCACTAGAAAATTAATGGCTACCGGATCATACTGAAAATAGAGTAACAGCACCAAGTTGTCTGCGCTTTAAGGAAAGGGTAATCTAACAAGCCGAGTCCAGTACTTTACAAAGCTCTAACACTTCAAACAGAAGACTTCAAAATCTAGCCTGATTCGTTGTATTAACTTCAGGCATGGCATTTAAACTCTCCTGGCGTCAGTTGTCTCCAGCTATGGATGTGAACAGGAACTATTGAAGCTGCTTCAGAAGTGATAAATGCCTACTTGAGCGTAGCTTTCCTATTAATGTAAAAACCATGTGGCCGCTTATCAGAGGGATCTACTCAGTGTCTGGTAACCATGGTAAACTGAGAAGAAATGAACATAACATTTGGCTCCTTCTCCCCACAATCAAGAGTTCATTAAACTTCTCCTTGAAGCCGAAGCCGGCAGGTAACTAGTATGGCCAATGGGATATTAAGAAATGTGCTTTGGCAGAACCCCGAGGCCAGCCTTCTCCAACAGCATGCAGAGGATTATGGGTCTAAACTGTAGCCACAGCCATGTTATGTATGTAATGTTCGCTATGTGCCAGGAGCTGTATTGCACTATTTTAATACTCAGAGCGCATCTATGCCATGTTAACATTTTTTATTATTGGTAGTTGTGGTAGTGACTAACCCAAAGCACCAAAGAGGAAAAGCTTATAAACATACTCCAGTTGGGTGAGAAAGCCTGACTTTGCTCCCCCAGTGAAAAGAGCTTGTTACCATACGAAACTGTTTACTTAGATCACAAGGAATGATGGGGGATTTTAATATTGTGTATTTCTATCAGAGGGAAATGCTGCTGGAGTATCTATAGATGGGGGTTTTAAACTGAAGCCAATAAAATATCTAATAGTCTTGTGCTCTAAAATAAATAATTTGCCCAATGTCTAACTCTCAAACCATGGAATAAGAATAAAACTGTCCCAAGTCTATAGGGAAATAAAAGTCACATGGATGCATACATTCCTAAACAACCAGGCTGTGGCTGATAGAATAAGTTGTTCTCCACCAACTGACAGCAAGGCCCCATTGCTGAAGACAACACCCACACAACTCATTGAACAGGAAAAGTCAAGGTGGTGCCTACACAGAGCCTTCAATCCTGTGTCCAAGTTCCTTTGGTGTAGGAAGGTACTCTGCAGGCTACTAAAAGAGAAATTTAAACACCAACCCAGCCACAAAACTTTGATCTACAATCTATCCAGCCTGCAAATATGCTGGGGCAATGGTAGCATAAAGTCAATGTCTGATTTGACATAAGGCCCACCTCCATGTGATGGAACCCATAGCCAACACTGCATGGGTAACCAAAACCAGACACTAGATAGAGAGAAGACCTAGCATAAACCAAACACTACTTTTATAAAGTAACAATAAAATGAGTGATAATGATATCCTGCTCTACTCATAGATCAATGCCTTATTCAGTCATCATCAGAGAAGCTTCCTCTTGCAACAGATGGGAACGAATATAGAGACCCACAGTATGGAGAGAGAGAGGAACACTCAGACCTAAATGGGATGTCTCTGTCAAGTCACCATTCTCAGAGCTCAAGGAACTCCTTAAAGAGGAGGTGCAAAGAGTATAAGAGGCAGAGAGATGGAGGACAGCAGGAGAAAGAGGCCTGCTCAGTCACCTGAGCAAAGCTCATATGAACCCACAGAGACTGAAGCGGCAGGCACAGGACCAGCATGGGTCTACACCAGGTCCTCTGCATGTATATATATCAGTTCAGTGTTTTTATGGAATTCCTGAGTGTGTGAACGAGTGGGTCTCTCATTCTTGAGCCTTCCCTTCAGGAACTTTCCCTTTTGTTAATTTACCTTGTCTCACTTTGATGTGATGATTTTGTTTTACCTTATTATGTTTTATTGTTACCTCTTAGAAGCCTATTCTTTTCTAATAAGAGACAGAGAAAGAGTGGATGTGGATGGGAGAAGAAGTGGACAGAACTTGGAAAAGTAGAGGAATGGAAAACTATATTCAGAATATGTTGTATAGGAAAAGAATCTATTTTTAATAAAGTGGAAAAATGCAAATTTTAAGCGGAGCTGACAAATAGAGAAGACAATGCCCCAACTAGAAGTCTCTCAGCACCAAGAAAAGCAGCCAGTGCCAGAAATGAGGTGTATCTAGTTGAGTCATTGGACAAAAGGGCCACATGGAAAGCCCCAAACAATTCATGCTAGCACCGAGGCTATTGGTTACTCTCTACTAAATGCTAGTAAGGGCCTATTGCTAAAGACAATGTTTATAGATCTTACTGAACTCTGCAAAGTCAAGCCTGTGCCTAGAGTCTTCACCCATGCTGACAAGTGTTCGTAACACTGAAATGTACCCTGCTACCAGGGAAGAAAGGTTACCACTAACTTAGCTACAGAACCTGCCATCTACAATGTTGACCTCCCTGCGTGATACACCTGAGCCAGAGTGGTACAAATTTTGTGGGAGTAACCAACCACTATATGGATTTAAGCCCTAGTTCAGGAGATGGAACCCTTGCCTGACATCAGTTGGGTAGTCAGGAACCTATGACTAGATAGAACTAGGGGAAAACTGAATTCTGCTGTCTGCTTAAAGAACATAGCAAATACAGTGACTCCTAACAACATTCTGCTATAGCCAAAGATCAGTGTCCCACTCAGCCATCATCAGAGAAGCTTCCTACTCCAGTGGATGAGACTAATACAGAAACCCACAACTGCACCAGGTGCAGAGACAGACCTTGGAACACTCAGCCCTAGATGCCTTCCCTCAGGGCTCGAGGAGTTGTGTGGAAGAGGACGTAGAAAGATCGTAAAAAACATCTAAGCTAGGTGGAAGACATCAAGGAAAGAGTGTCTTCCAGTCACAGCTGACAGGGCCTTCCAGACATAGGACTGATATACACAGAAATTCACAGAGACCGGTAGCATTCCATGGCCTACACAGGGTCAAGCCAGATGAGGCCCCATTGCTGAGTAAGAGAGGTAGACATGGGCTTCCATCCTTAACCAAGAACTATCTCCAACTGACTTGCAAAGGAAAACTGAGTTTTCCCCAATGGAGTCTCACTAGATCTATAAACCACACTCAAGGACAGGCCCCTTGGCCAGCAGTAGATGACTGCACAAAATGGATTCAATGGCATTGTTGTAGGCGTTTTTCTCATACCGCTTTGGCAATTTTTCATCTACTGTTCTTTTGTTTATCTATTATGGTTACTGACTTTATGTTTTTTATTGAGTGTATGCAGGTATATATTATGCTTTTTCTTTGCTAATATTTTTTATTTTATTGAATTCTTATTTTTAATAATAATAGTAATTTATTTTTATTGAATTATATTTTGTTTCCTTTTTATTTGCTTGTTTGTTCCCTAAAATGAGAGAAAGACGGTAAGGAGTTGGGCAGGTAGGGAGGTGGGGGTTCTGGGAGGCGTAGGGAGAGAGGAAACCATGATCAGAATATATTATATGAAAAAAATTATCTTCAACAACAATGACAACAAAGAAATGTAAAATTCAAACTTCTGAAATTTAAAGTCCCATTGCCTATTGTGTGTTACTATCTTTTTGTTTTGTTTCATATCCAAATATAGAAGAAAAATTTACATTTTCTTAAATAGCTGCAAAGAGTCAAAGTTGTTTTTAAAGTGTTTACTTGAAAACTTCAATAAAGTCTTCATACAGAACAGTATTCAGTGTATAATTGAAGCTACCTAGCAAGCCAAACAGGAGACTGGCATTTTTTTAGTACAATTTTTAGTTGATGCATAATAAGTAGTTTGAGAGTTGCTTTTATTTATTTATTATTTATTTTTAGCAAATGAAATTTTTTATATAATATATTCTGACTGTGATTTTCACTCCTGCCTCTCCTCCCAGATCCTTCCTACCTCCTCATTCTTCCACTCCCATGCCTTCTTTATTTCTCTTCAGAAATCAAACAGGCAAAACCAGAATTTTAAAAAATATAACAAAAACAAAGAGAAAGCACAAGAAACACACACGAATGCCTTCCCGAGGCTGTGTGGAAGCTGCTCTCATGGCACCAAGAAACAGAAGTTTGAGCTGAGTTGAAAGATCAAATGGTGGTGATGTCACTGATGGAGAGGAGGAAAAAGCATGGAATATGTGATTGGGAATGGAGTCATTTTCTGACAAAAAAAATTCATGTTTTCCAAGGCCTTTATGCGGATGGGGGTGTTGTATATTGCTTCCTAAGAGGGTCATTGTGCTATGGAGAAAAAGATACATATCTGTCTGCAGGAGACACAGAAATGCCACCACGCTCTACATAGAAAGCCCTTTGCACATGAGTAGGTTTGATTCTCAGCCTAACTACATGAAAGGAGCTGTATTATTTACACTTAGTGGTGGAGCATAGAGAAGACAAGCAATAGGCCCAGCACGTCCTAAAATATCTCAGCTAGGAGATGTCTGATCAGCCAAGATTGACCATTTGTAGGGTCTTCTCTTCCCACAGGTCTCTCTTTCAGCCCTTGCGATGGTACCATTCATTCCGTCATTTGACTACTGACGTCCACTGGAGATGAGATGCCTTGTATCTTAGACCAGCGGTTCAGCCAACAGCTACAGGAGTACAAGTGAATGACCTTTTCCACCCGTGGGAGCACAGCCGTTGATCATTTTCTCTGCTTGCTTCTGGCTGTCAGGAAAAGTAGCTTCCAATGTTTTTGTGACCTGCAACTTGGATTTCACTCTGGTCCAGTTCTCTGCTCTGGTTGCTTCTATTTGTGCCTATGGGTTATTTCACGGAGAACCCACCACACGCCAGGCTCTGCACTAGCGACCTATGATTGGCTGTAGCGAGGGACAGCACGTGCTTCCTATTGTCAACTGGAGAACTCTTTCGGGTCAGGTTTTAAGTGAGAGGGGACCTTCATAAAGAGAAACACAAAAGATTCAAGTCATTAAGAAAACATGATGAGTGGTGGTGGTGCACACCTTTAGTCCCAGTACTTGGGAGGCAGAGGCAGATTGATCTTCATGAGTTCATGGACAGCCTGGTCTACAAGAGCTAGTTTCAGGACAAATAGGGCTATTACATAGAAAAACCCTGTCTTGAAAAACCAAAAATTAAAAAAAAAAAAAAAACACAAAGAAAACAGCCAAAGCACTGCTGAAGAAATTACACTATGAAGAACTCACAGAGCCACAAACTTGAGAGCCTGGAAAAGATGAGGGGCAGAATAGGAGTCAGTGGGGTGTTGGCAACAGGGTGGGGCATGAAACTATAAAAGGTCACATATTTACTGTGAGGAACGTTCCTGAAGCCCTGGATCTCAACAGCCCTGATCACCGGCTCATAACTTGAAATTTCTATATACCAATTTTCTCATCTGCACACTTGTGAATACATAGTTAAGAGAAAGAACTGGAATTTTGATCAACTGCTTGGAGGTCCACAAATGAAAGGCATCGTCAAACACAAATCGTCGAGGAAACATGTTTTTAAAAATGAGTTGGTTTTCGTTTTTAGTTTGAAGGTGTTAGACTCAAGGGCTGACTTCACGCCCCCCCCCCCCGTCACTCTGCCTCACTCTCTTTCTGTTATAAGCTATCTTTCTACCATGTGAGCACGCACACGTGGCAAGCCCCGAATGTAAGCCATGCACTCAACACGGAAGAATGTATGCAGCCCTGGATTCAAATTCCCCCCTCTGCCATTTATTTATTTATTTATTTATTTATTTATTTATTTATTTATTTATTTATTTCGAGACAGGGTTCCTCTGTAGCTTTTTGGTTCCTGTCCTGGAACTAGCTCTTCTAGACCAGGCTGGCCTCAAACTCACAGAGATTCGCCTGCCTCTGCCTCCCGAGAGCTGAGATTAAAGGCGTGTGCCACCACCGCCTGGCCCCCTCTGCCATTTATTATCTGTTGAGTTTGGGTAACTGACTTAAGTTTTACAGTTTCAATTCCTTATATGTCAAATGAATGTAGTAACAACATCCTCTGGAGGACTTCCCTTTGAGGAATCAACCTTCCCTGTCGTACTTTCAAAGCCAGGTATCCAGCCCAGGTTTTATTAAGAAGAACCAGAGGCCGAGAGCCTTGACCCAAGAGGCTGTACATATTCACTCTGGCTTTTTGCTACGGAGTCTCATTTAATGAGGAAATTAAAGCAGAGAGTAGACAGAATCCAGAGACAGACCTTGAATCATACCATATGGATTTCTAAACCTAGCTGAGTTTTGTGAGTGTGTGTGTGTTTAATGTATACAAGCTAGTAAATTCACCTTTCAGCTTCCTTTAGTGTAAATGAGGATAGTACTACAGCTCAAAATGCTTTTGTTAATGCAACCATGATTGGTCAGTATAAAGGTGAAAGCTTAGCAATTGTTATTATGTCAGTATGTCTTAGATTTAATTTAGGCTGTTGCCATAAAGGGATTAATCTACACCAATAGCCTTCACTGTAGATGGGGAACATTTACAATCAAGGACCCCCAGCCTCATCACACTGGTGGCCAGAGAAAAAGTATCTACAAAATCCCAGGGAAGGAAAGCCCATCATCTTTGGTAGGGTGGTGTCTTTCTTTGGAAAAGAGTTGTTTCTATTCTTGCTGATGACAAGCACGTATGTGTGTCTTCATGTGGGTACAAGTATGTGAGTGGCAGGAGCCCACCCGGAGTGGGTGTTCTAGGCAGCTATGCATTGCCCACAGTGTGAGCACAGGAACACACTCGGGTGCTCTGGAAGAGAACTCTATACTCCTAACTGCTCGGGAGACTCCCAGTGTGTCTCTTAAGGAGCTTGTTAAAGGGGAGAGCCAGAGAGGATTCTACAGCAGGCCTGGGAATCTGCATGCATTGTGTACACCACAGAGCTACTGAGGGGCCACTCACGCTGGCTGCTCAGATGGGTATAGGTCCTCCCAGCTCTTTCAGGGAAAATTGGAGATTCAGATGAAGCAGTGAAGGAATTCTCACAATGGGAAAATTTTCATAATGATTTAGGCAACCTAAAAGGACTCTGAAGACCAAGACAGAGTGTAAGCAGCAATTCTGAAGCCAATTTGGCAAATTTTGAGGCGTCTAAGCGCTAAAACTGGAAGAGTGTGGGCTCTGCATTTAGTCTACTCTGTGACTCTTTTCTAAAAGTGGAAGCAATATAGAATAAAATCAAAAGTTTGAAAATTAATTTCAAGCTTGTGTCCTCATCAATTTCATTGCAATAAACTGCAGTCACTTTGCAGAAGGTCACAGAACACAATCAACAAAGGTGACCTTCGCGAACTCATCCCAGCTTTGAACAGAACAGTCATAATGAACACAATTCAAATAATTGTTGAGGAGCGCTTGCACTGGACTCCACAACGCACAGAAGACAGCGTGGCGAAATGGAATCAATTGCCTCTTAAAGGGAACACCAGAGTTTACCAGAGGAAGAGCTGTCGTTGACTGTGACGGGCAGGGACATCCTGCGAGGCTCAGACAGCAGAGCAACAATAAACCCATTTCCTGCTGTACAGCACATCTGCCTTTGTTGAGGGTCAGTGGTTAAATAAGAGTCAGTGCTGTGACTAAATCACAGAAGCGCAGCCAGCTCTTCTGAAAATGGGTTCTCCAGGAGAACCGAGCTCATATGCCATGGAACGCCTGTGGGATGAAATGGGCTGGCACCCCAACACATGCAGAATGGCAGTCTCTGTCTAGCGGCAGAGAATTTTTCAAAGGGCTTACTTGCCAACAGAAACCCAGCTGACAAAAGCTAACGGGTATTCCATGGCCTGAAAGTGCATAGGCCAGGCTATATAACTGAGCGACAATTTTCTTTTATTGTAAGCAAGGTGGCCCAGCAGCACTAACCGTGGTTCCTGGAATGATTTAAAGCCTCCCCAGGAAAGCCAAGAACTAGGAGAGTGGTGGTCATTGTCCCCAAGTCCCACTTTGACATCAGTAAGCAACTTTATGCGTTCCCGTCCATGATGTCAGTGACACTCAGCGGCCACAGAGCCACACAACAGAACCTAATCCACAGTGTGGCCACCTCGGACTCATGACAGCCGTTAGTCACTGAGACACAAAGAGCATTTTAGTGTGCAGAAAGGTGATTCAATCAAAGGACAACAGCAGGTCCGCTAAACAAAATCTAACTCATTTTGTAGCTGGGGCTTTGTAAAAGGCTTATGCATATATTATAAGCTTATATTTATTTATAAATATATAACCTCTATTATTAGAGGTTCACTATACCAGATTTTGACTTTTGTGTCATATTCTGCTAATTCACTATTCCAATATCCACTCCTTCACTTCTGACTTAGAAGAACTATATTTTCTTTCTCTTCTGGTGATTTCTTGTAGATTTACACTGTATTTAGATTTTATACAACCTACACATCTTCCCTCCCATTCCTTCTGGACCCCCTTAGGACCTTTATTTTTTTCTTCGTTTAAAAAATAATGAACTTAATTTATTGAAAATTTTATACAACACATTTTGATTACATTTGCCCCAATTTCTCTTTTAACTCCTCCCAGATTCCCTTCCCCATGCCTACCCCTATTTCTGTGTGCTCTTTGTAATTTGTGCTGTCCGGGTACCACTGGATGTGGAGCCATCCTCCAGATGTGCAGCTGACCCACCAGGAGCCACATCCTGCAAGGAAACTCATTCTCCCTTCCCCAGAAGGCACAACTGTGCATCTTCAGTCCGGGGTAAGGGCTTGTGGACCCCATTCCACAGAACCTGTATTTTTAACTAGACACATTGATAGACATTCAAGAAGAATCCCACCTCATTTTTTACTGATGGATAAAGTCCATGGAGACTCTCACAGGCAGGGAGGCTGCAAGTGACAGACCAGAAGGATAAACCATCCTGTGTGGGCACACTGCTGTCCAACACCCCACACTATTCTTTCCCAGCTGCTTTGATAAAAGCAATTATGGGAGGTGGCTTTAGCTGAGGTCACTGTTCAGTGGTTCAGCCCAAGGCAGGAAAGTAAAGGAGGCAGGAGTGTAGAGCAGCTGGTCACATGATGCCCAGAATAAGGGCCAGAAAGTCATGAATTCACACTGCTGCTCAGTTCTCTTTATTTCATAGTCCAGAATCCCAGCCAGGGAAATGGTGCCACCCAGAGTGGGCAGATCTTCTCATCTCAACTAACACAATCAAGACAATCCCCACAGGCATGCTCAGAGGCCTGTCTCTCCAGAGATTCTAGATTGTTATCAGCTTTACAATTAACACTAGCCACCATAATTGTCAGCCTCTTGACTCTTTTCAACACGATGAAAAAGAAGACACCTTTGACCACGCTTAATCCTCTCTTTCAAGTGGCAGAGCATACCGCTAATAGAAATAATCCATGTGCATTTCTTAGTCAATGCCAGGTGATATAATCAACAATTGAGGTCAAATAGTTGAATTAGTTTGCAACACCTAAACTGAACATACCAAAACAGTAAAAAGAAACACAAAACCACATATCCAGTAGTAAACATTTTAGGGTGACACTCCACTGGTAATAAATACAAGAACAAGATTTTCCTTTTATTAATCATTATAATTAATTATTATACTGTGATATATAATTAATTATTATACTGTAAAGCATAACTTAGAGAGCAAAGTAGATCAATAATGAAGAAGGAATAAACAAACAATTGATACTATGTGTGATATTTACAGATTGTTATAGGTTTTCTGGAGAGCCTTACAACACTCATAATTACCGGAGTTAACAGACTCCTGTGACATTACAGCTAACACGCAGACAAACTGTGTACCCTTTCTCTCTCTCTCTAAAATCTGTTTCTTGGTTATTGATATCTCTGTGTGACTCATTCACTGATGACTGCTTATATTCAGTATTTTACTTCTGACCAAATGGAGACTTTGTCTTTCAGCTTTCATGTACAACATAAAAAGAGAGACATCATAGAAAAGTTCCCAGGACAATAGAATATTATTAACATGTTTTTGATGTTCGATGAATCCTTTAAAATCTGAGTTCCATTCTACAATCTTGAAAAGTTATTAAAATATTTTAAATTAGACCAAACAAAAAAAATGAAAGCAATAGATTGTGTTTAGTGCAAAGACTAAAGGAATATCAAATCGCTTTGATCATCCACGCACAAGTTTGGGTTAGAACTTCTCTCTAATAAATAGGAATGTGTGGGTGATTACTTGGTCAAAAATATTTTATTTCTGAAAATATTCATTTTAAATGTAGTATGAGAATTTTACAACTATCCAAGATCTTCCCTTTAGGCAAACAGTGAAGCCCCATCTCTTCTTTGTAATCTCAGTAGTATACTCCTAACACTTTGGAATCCTTGCTTCTCCTTCAAATGCAAATGTCCGTGGTTATGTTTATGTAAATTATTGGCACACAGTATACGTCTAACCGCCTGAGGCAGTACGTAGTACTGAATTTAATTGGAGTGATTTATTCTTGGCCTGCTCAGTCGGCTATTGCAGATTCTTATTTCTTCACATGAATCACAAATGTGAAAGGTTCTGAAATATTTAGAAAGATCGCTTTTTTGGCAAATATTTTTTTCCTGTCACTCACATCTTTGCTACAACTGTATAGCTAATGAGATGACGTGATTTAAAAAAAAATGCCTTACCCCTGTGACGTCCATAACCTTAATGGCTGCAAGCTGTCCTGTTTTGACATGACGACCCTGAAAGAAGAAAAAAAAAACAATTTCAAAAGACTGAGCTGTGATGAGTGTGTTAGTTTTCTGTTCCAACCATGTAAAGATTAACGCCTGGATCAATGTTATAACATGCTAAAACCAGACCGACGAAAACAGAGATAGACAGCAGAAACGCTTTGAAGATCGAATTCTAGTTAGTAATTATTTCTTTAAAACACTGCCTATTATGTCCTATTATGAATGGAAATTTTGGACAATTCAGTTTTATTTCTATGAAAAGTACTCGATAAGGGCTTTGTGAGTGGCAGATTCACACAGAAGTAGAGACCAGCCTGGATGGAGGGGGCAAGTAAATCTCAGAATTTAAGAAACTTGAGAGACTTTTTTTTTTTCAGTTCTTAAAACATTTTGCATTTTGGGCTGGGAACAGGGCTTAGTGGTAGAGTACTAGTCCGGCATGCACAAGGCTTTAGGGCCAATCAACATGACTGAAAACAACATCAACTGGCTGTGACTGCCATTGCCAGCTGGGTGTGGTCAATGTGTAGAGCCAACACCCAGCGATGGGGAAGGGAAATGGGAATTATGACTTTCAACTCATCATCCCCAAGAGCATCTGAAAATTTAGCTTCCACAGTGACAGAGGGGAACAGTACTACTGGGACTCGGCACCAAGGCTGGGGACTCCTAACTTCCAAGTTCGAACAGCCAAGCTCACAGGAAGCCACAACAGCTACAGCGCTGTGGTGATGAGTCCCAGAGAGCTGTCAGCGTCACGGAGGTCTGAGGAATATTGTCATGCTGTGTTGTCTTCAGAAAGAGACCCACAGCTAGCTTCAAAGACGGTTAACCACATCTAGAACAAGTTTCTCCTCTGAAGAACTGAAAGTCAGAAGAGCACCTATAGACCAACACAGGGCGTTGATTTGATATCATCCAACCAATCTATGTTACAGTTCTCTGAATGAGGCAAAGCAGTCCTTCAGGTGGCCAACAGCGCTCCCCAAGAGCTGACCTCCCTTGTGCAAAGCACCTTGATAGAGGCCCCCCGGCTCTGACCCTGTGGCCCAACTGTTTGCAGTTCTCCAAACACTATTATTTTTAGCCTCTGGAATGGTCTGTCTTCTAGGTCTTTGCCTTCCTGATCCTGCGATGCATCTACATGTTTCTAGATTTAATTAAAGTTATCGCTCCTCTCCCTGTCAGTCAATCCTCACCCCTGTGCTACCACGGAGCAGGAAGTTCCATCCTTGCTTGGTGCACGTTTCATCAGCCTTCTCCCTGTGGTCTCGACTTCCTTTCTCTTCTCTCCGCTGTCATGTGCAGCACCAACCCTGAAACTGACCCTAATGGCATCTCCTCTGCTCAGGACTTTGATCATCCAAGTCTAGACATTCTCTGGATCCCTTTCTCCAGACGTGGTACGTCTGTCTACATAGAAACACTATGCATGAGATCTTTAGCTCCTTCAGAAGCACGGACTCTTCTTGGAGTGAATAGTTTGGTACAGGGGGCCCCAACATCTAATTAAAGAGCAGCAGCTGGGGTAGAATAAAGCCACTCTTCAGAGGACAGAGGGGAGAACCATCCCTGCGAAGTTTCCCACAGAAGGCCCTGGCAAGGTCTTGGTTTGAAACCAATAAAATAACCCCTACTTTAAAAAGGAAGGGTTTATGGTAGAGCTGACACATGATCCGACCGATGCCATGTTGGGATGGCAGGTTGGGCTTACACGAGTCTGCAAACGGAACGATGAACAGCGGGCCTCAGGCTTCCTCACACTGGAGCAGGGAGGCTGCTGAGCTGTCAAACCCTGATGCTCAGGAAGGAGCACAAGGACCAGGGAGGACCCTGCTCAGCGTGAGCTGCCTTTGACATCACTGGAGAGTGTCAAAGCTGGTTAGCATCCAGATTAAGGCAGACCTTCAGGCAATGGTTCTGAGTTAGCTGACTTCAAGGTCATTAAATGTCTGAGGCACAGTTAGGATGGAGGCACTTTTCAAGGAAACCGCATCACAAAATCGAGAGTAAATTGATCAAAACATCACCATAATGCACACAAACAATCCTATTCTTTTAGGGATAAGGCTCAAGTCTCACAGTGAAAGAGACCCCTATATCAGGACATATTATCCTCTATCCCATTTCTGCCACCCAGAACGTGGGTTACAAATCTTACTGTTGAAATTCAAAAATGATTTTTGTTTGGTTTCCTTAAACATTGTGTGTATGTATACATATGGTGTGTACATGTGTCTGAGTGTGTGTATGGATGGATGGATGGATCCAGGCATGTATGTGTATATGTTGGTGTCTGTATGTGTGTGTATGTATGTGTGTATATGTATGAGTGTGTGTATGTGTGGCATGGCGTGTCTGTATGTGTTGGTGTGTGTATGTATATGTGCATGTATGCATGTATGTGTATGAGTGTGTGTTTGTGTGTGTGTGTGTGTGTGTGTGTGTGTGTGTGTGTATGTGACCCGTCTCAGTCAGGTGTTGGTCCTCACCTCTCTCCCTTGTTCGAGACAAGGTCTCTCTCTTCTTTGGACATTTCTTCATATGCCAAGCTAGTGGGCCCTTGGGCTTGCAGTGGTCTCCTGTCTTTACTTTCTATCTCACTGTGAGAGCGCTGGCTTTATAGTCATTTTGATTAAAACTCAGGTCCTGTTGTGAGGCAGAACCTTGCTCCTGAAGTCATCTCCCCAGCCCCTTGCTTTCTTTCTGAGACAGTTTTGGGTAGCTCGGGCTGGACTTGAATTCACTACATAGCCAAGGATGCCCTTGAACTCACAATCCTCTGCCCTTATATCACAAATGCTATATGCTTGAATTACAAGATTTTTTTAAAAGAAAAATCATATTTCACATAAGTTAAACACTGATCTGTTCACCTCTGCTTCACATAGATCTTGTTTTGTAACTTTCTAAAAATCTGAAGCCAGGACAGCAGGCGGATCTCACTACCACAGGGGAACAGTGATGTGAAATTTCCACATTCCTACCAAAAACTTTAATATTTCTTGCTACTCTTAAGAGTAATTAAAAATACAAATATAGACATCATTTGAATTTGAATCTAATTTGTAAGTCCAATGAAAAACAGAAAATTAAATTTCTATGAAAGGAAAACAATCTTCTAAATGGAGACAAAGAGTTAGTCTGAAACTACTGAGACATTTCTGAATAAAAGTATAAACTATTTTTTTTCTTCTGAGATATTTCACAGTAACAAAAGGTAATGAATAGACTAAAATCTAGAAAAAAACACACAACTAAAATCCTACTGCTAAATAAAACGGTGTAGAAAAACTGTCCAAGAATGAATGAGGAAGGGCTTCTGGGAAAGCCAGGAGCCTATGGCATTAACAAAATGATCTGAATTCGAATGCAGACACTGGATCCCAGGCACCCACAAAGAAAACCAGGTACAGCTGCGCATTGGATCCAGGCACCCTCAGAGGAAACCAGGCATAGCCGGGCATACGTCTAAGCCTGGCACTGGGTTTAGAGGACAGCAAAGACAGGTGGGTGCCTGCAGTTGTTGGCCAGCCAGACAAATGGAATAAATGAACTCCATGCTGAGAGAAAGACTCCCTGTCAAAAACTATGAAGAGCTATGGAGGGTGATATGCAACAATGACCTCGGGCTTTCACAGGCACACACACAGTCTCTCTCTCTCTCTCTCTCTCTCTCTCTCTCTCTCTCTCTCTCTCTCTCTCTCACACACACACACACACACACAGAGCAGGGAAGCAGGTCTGTGGAGATCACAGGTGCTGAAGATTGTGGGTCAGTCAGTCACAAATTTACTCTTTCCCATTTCCATCTTTCTGCGCTGTCACTTTGATGTGAAGACCTGGGTGGAGTCTCATTCCATACAAAAGAGTCAATACCAAAACAAAACGCGACCCACCCAAGCATGCTCAGACTTTCCTCTGTCTCCTCCATAAAATAACTGCAAGAGAAAAACAACCATTTCCTCAGAAAAGATTGTGGAAGCATAGACTGTGGTGTTATTTTCTGAAAAACAGCCAGCCAGCTGTGGAGCCGCTAGCCAGAGGCTAGCCTGGCAGAGAGTGCTTTCATTTCTAGGTCAGCAAAATGCATTTTTTTTTTCCTAAGGAAGCACACATGGCAGATCAGACAGTCTCTGTGCTGTCTCACCCTCCCATTCAAGGCTGCATACTCTTTTGAATTAGCTTAGAGACGATCTCCCCTCTACAAGAAAATGTTCTTCACTTTCCCAGCTGCAAATGAATGCACCGCCTTTGCATTTCCACAGCGTTCTATGCTAACCCCTGCTGATCCCAACCAGTATTGTTATTTTCATTTCTTTTTTTTTCAAATATGCATTTTCAGAATAATGAAAATAAATGAGATCAAACAAATAGAAGGACTGACAATGTTGCTCGGTGGCAGAACAATTTCCCAGGATGCACAAGGCCCTAGGTCCATACTAACCACCAAGGAGGAGAGAAGATGTGCAGAACACATAGTAATGGCCGGTGTTGCCTCATGTACCAATTTAGGCTATATCTATCTGTATCTGTCCATCTGCCTGTCTGCCCATCAGTCACTGGTGCCACAGTATACCATCTTGAGCAGTGGTCCTCAGCCTTCCTGATGCTGAGACCCTGTAACACAGTTTCTCATGTTGTGGTGACATCAAAACATAAATTATTTCATTGTTACTTCGTAACTGTAATCTTGCTATTGTTATGAATCACCATGTAAATATCTGATATGCAGGACATCTGATATGTGATCCCCGTGAAAGGGTCATTTAAGCCTCAAAGGGCTTGCGATCCACAGGTTGGAAACAGCTGATCCGGAGTCTCCACCACAAATTGAAGTGCCAGGAAGCTGTCCCTCATCACAACCCTCTCTGAGGATGGCTCTCAGCAGAAGGGGGTCACCCCCACTTAGAGTCATGTTCCCACTTGGAGTATATCGGAAGATGGTGGAAGTATTGGAATATGAGAGCTGGACATGGTCCAGATACGCAGAAGGCTAAAGACCTGGGAAAGAGCCAGGTACCGATTTCTCCCAAGCCTTCTGTACTGTGTGATGGAGAAGGGACTTGTCTTCACTAACTAGCACATTAGGTGAAGATGCGGCATATGGAGACTGTCTTCCTGTTGCTGGTACCACTCACATTCCACATCAGTCCCCTTTGGTCCCCTGGATTTCTGTCTCGCCACGAATGTATGGGGCTGGGTGATAGGGAGAGGCTTCAGGAAGTGGTTATATTTGCTTTGCTTGGAGAGAAGGTAGAAGTGAATGTAAGCCAAGTTCTTCTAGACTCCTCAGAGAGGAGGTCTCAGGATATCTCTGCAGATCCCAGGGAAGAAGAAATGACTCACCCAGCTTTACCTCCACACGTCATAATGAGGACCAGGGCACCCTCCGGCCCCCGCTCTGATTAAGATGAAGCCTTGGTTATGACACCTGTCAGTCTCAGCCTCAAGATGGCCGGGCATTGTCCTCAAGAATACCATGTGTCCCTAGATGAAAATGTGGCTTTAGAGGGGTGGAGAGATGGCTCAGTGGGTGAGAGCACTGGACACTCTTCCAGAGGTTCTGGATCAGTTCCTAGCACCCACAAGGTGGCCGACAACCATCAGTAACTCCAGTTCCAGGCGATCTGATGCCCTTTTCTGGCTTTCAGGGCCATTGTACGCACATGGTACATAGCCTCAAACACTTATACACACAGGAATAAAAATGATAAATCTTGGAAGGGAAACACACTTTGAGGAGGGGAGGTTACAGAAGAAAATTCTATGGAATGATTCCAAAGAATCTTAAACTCATAAAAACTCGTGGCACACTCTCGGCTCAGCGTCTACTGCCTACTACTACCTAGAAAACCTTCTACCTAGGTTTTCTCCAGATAAAGACAAGCTCCGTTTCTTTGGTTATCATGTGACACTCACTGGTGACTTCAAAAGCTCTGCTTGGCAAATCTGCAAAAGTGTGACCTGACTCCTGATGGTTCCCAGCCTGTGAGACAGTCAACAAAGCTCTAGACCAGATGAATTGTCAATGTGAGGTGGCCTTCTACCTCAGCACCATACACTCCCAATCCTCTGCCCAGGTCCTCCAAGGTTTTAAGGGAGGCAAATCAGTCATGAGGGTTTTTTTTTTTTTTTTTTTTTTGCAGACAATGGTTAACATATGCAGATTCTGTGGCAGGGAGCCCAATGTCTGTGCCCCGGAATGGCAGGCACAGCTGAACTGGCAGCAGTAACAAGGCAGACAAGCTGCAGGATGAGGAGGACACAGGAGGCAGCAGAACCAGTCTCTGGGTCCTGCCTGCAGCCAAGAACACACTCCCCATCACCTCCTCTCCATCCCTCCTAAAAAAGCAGAGAATCAAGTGTTTTCCTGGCTTTTGTCTAATGCAACTCATGGAATGGCTCTGCCCATCCTGTGCTCACTCTAGGAAAACTAACCCCCTCAAGGTAGAGTTCAAAAGATAAAAACAGCAAATTCTTTGGGCAACTCTGGTTTCCCCAATTCCTGCCCTGCTGCCATGCATTCATCTTTCCTATTCTGGTCAAAAGTGGCACCTGGAGGACAGAAATGGCGTTGGGGACCTAGAATTCAGTCCAAGAAGAACTTTGTCAAATATGGAAAAGAAAGACCGTATGGTAACTCACAGAAAACAAAAGCTGTCCAATATATAAGGGCTGTTATTTAAAAATAAAAAAATGCCTATTAAAATATCTACCAGTTAAATATTAATTGTTGAAACTTACAAGCTTAGGATAACTGCAATAGTGAACAGGAGAAAGCCCACCGGATATCAGTCCCACACGGAGAACTCTAGGCAACCCAGGAAGGCTGAAGTGGGAGACACAGTCTTCCCAAGGGAAGAGCACACTAACTGGTTATCCAACACCAAGTGGTCAGCCCCCGACACAGACACACATGTAAGAGTATACAGACTGAGTGGGTTATATTTAAGAACATACATGTATATACATACATGCATGTAACAACTCATGAGCAAAGAGGCCATGAATTTGAAAGGAAGCAAAGATGAATATATGAGAGGGTTTGGAGGGAGGAAAGGGAAGGGGAAAATTATATAATTGTAATCTAAAAAACTAAAAAAAAAAACCTTAAAAGTTCAGACCCCACTGTTGGCTTGGGTTTCTGCTGTGTATGTGTATGATGGAACAAAATGTGGACACTGGTGAAATTAGTGTCTGAAAAGTTGTTTCAAGGTAAAAGATATGGTGAATATAGAGAGCTAGGAGATTCCCTAAGATAAACAATCCTTGGTGTTGTCTGTCAAAAGCAGGTTGGGAAGCCTGTAGAGCTTGACCTGGAGTGAGCGTGTGAGGTACACAGGAACCACCATGCTCTCGGAGACCCTAGTGCCCCAAACCTGTGGGCCTTATAGTCCGACACCCTAGAGAGGAAAGTTCCTCTTTGCCCATGTAATCTTCTACCCCAGCCTAGGACAACTTCTTGCAAAAGATAGGTCCTAAATCACGCTGAGAAATGCCAAGTTTCTACAGTTAGTGAACTGTGATTTTTGCCTCTGTCACTATGAGTCAAACTATCAGTGACCCAGCACGGGTTTAACCTGGGAGAAGCGAGGGGAGGCACTATCTGCATAGCAGGAAGCTGTCATGGGAAGGGCCCAGCCTTGGAGAGGAGAGCCCCAAGGTCTGAGGCAGTGAGGGTGCAGGAAGATTGCTTCAAAAGAGTTTATTTTTCTTCTCAGTGTTAACTAACACACTGAAGGAGCCCTGGAGGCTTGAGAGAGCCCCATTGCTGCAGTTCATGGTCTCATTGGCTTCCCTGAGGAGCAGTAGGGGAGAGATACACGCTCCCATGATGTCTTTCCCTGGTCCTGCACAGATTTGCCATTTACACCCCACGTCAACATCAGAGGTTGACAGCCTTGTGTATGGGAGTAGAGGTGTTGGTTGTAACCATGAGGCATAGGGGAGGGAGGCTAGGGAGGGCAAGTGTAGTCACAAAGACGGGACACTTCTGAGTTTTGGAAGGAAGCTATCCACACCCAGTGTGTCTTATTCACACCCCACCCCAGGTGTCTGCAGCAGAAGCAGGAGGAGGAGGAGGAGGAGCAGGAGGAGGAGCAGCAGGAGCAGGAGGAGGAGGAGCAGCAGGAGGAGGAGGAGCAGGAGGAGGAGGAGCAGCAGGAGCAGGAGGAGGAGGAGCAGCAGGAGGAGGAGGAGGAGGAGCAGCAGGAGGAGCAGCAGGAGGAGGAGGAGGAGGAGGAGGAGCAGCAGGAGCAGGAGGAGCAGCAGGAGCAGCAGGAGGAGCAGCAGGAGGAGCAGGAGGAGGAGGAGCAGCAGGAGGAGGAGGAGGAGGAGCAGCAGGAGGAGCAGGAGGAGCAGGAGGAGGAGGAGCAGCAGGAGGAGCAGGAGGAGCAGCAGGAGGAGCAGCAGGAGGAGGAGGAGCAGCAGGAGCAGGAGGAGGAGGAGCAGCAGGAGGAGCAGCAGGAGGAGCAGCAGCAGGAGCAGAAGCAGCAGCAGCAGAAGTAGGCCTGGGCACTCAGAACTGTCTGACAGCAAAAGGCCCACAGTGTTCCCGACTCCTGAGCACAAATGGGGACCCATTTGACACTCTCGTGGCTGCTGCTGAATAAACCTTCTCCCACAATGTCCTCAAGCCTCCAGAAGTTTTCATTAAAACAAAGGAAATGTCAGCCAGGAAATCTCGGGAATATAATTAGGGCCCACCAAATCTAAAGTAATTCAGAAGGAAAAAATAGACAGTAATAAAAGGGAAGCTCTCTGGTCCTCACTGAGTCTCTGCTGTACGGCTGACACAAAAATCAATTTCAACGGGCTTTAGCTGAATCTGAGCGACAGATGAGATTTAGTGGGCAATTTACGGGAGTCATAATGATTCCTAAGCAAGAAGGAAAAAGACCATGGTGTGGGCTCTTACTCAAAGGTCTCCTCTGTAAGAACACATGTGCTTCATTACATACTGTACATGCCATCTAGGGGAAGGGAGGGTTATATACTGTACATGCCATCTAGGGGAAGGGAGGGTTATATACTGTACATGCCATCTAGGGGGAGGGAGGGACTTACATACTGTATATGCCATCTAGGGGCAGATGAAGGGACTTTAAAATAGCATATATTTTATCCTAATAATTGCCTGAGAATTAGACTCCACCTCAGACACTTTTAAATGTGGTTTCCAGTAAGGCAATTTTGCCCTGGGACAATGTGACAATGTCTGGACATCTGATTCCTGTGACTGCCAATACTGGCATCTCATGAGTAGGGACCAGGTATGCTGCTAAGTCTTCCATGTTGTAAAAGACATTCTCCTTTGCCCGAAATACAAATATTGAGCCCTCACATGCCAGGGGGATCAAGGAAAGAATCTGGGCTTCAGAGGTTGACATTTAATAGAAGCCCAGTGGCTACTGAAGCCTATACGAAACCAGCAGCGGCAAAGACGACAAGGTAAGTCCTTACCCTCCGGGGTCTCAGGGGCGCTGGGCAGGGGAGAGTACAGGGGGGTTGGCATTGCTCCTTCTTTGCTCATCAGCACCTTTCAGATAACCTTATCACAATTTCATACGTCTATGTTTATGATGAGCTTATTCTCTGTATCCTCTTTTATCTCAGCCCTCCCATCAAACTCTAGTGATGATCTTCACAGAAACAGAAAAAGTAAATTAATACAGAAGCACAAAAGAGCCTATATTTCCCAAGCAGTCTTGAGCAAAAGCATAATGCCAAAATCACCATCATTCCTGATCGCAATGTGTACTACAGAGTTACAGTTAACAAAACACCATGTACGGGCACAAAGTCAGAGACAGAGAGCAATAGAAAACACTATTTTTAAAATTGGACTCAACGCCTCTCAAAAATATCTGTGGTCTTTAGAACACAGGTAATACTAATTCCCGATGTTGTGGCCTCCGGGACTGACTTCTTCTGACTTTTGAGTGTGACAGAACAATTACAAAATCTTCATTGTCTCCTAACTAAATGACACATTCCAGTTATTTTAAACAAAGATAATGTCATACAGTATGAAGACTGAAGAGAATTTGGCTTGTGGTGCTTGGATACAGAGGGACAGTTTATGTTAAGGATATTAATTTTGGAATACATATTCCTTTTTGGTAGCTACTTTTACGCCAACTTGAGACAAATGAGAGACGTGTGGGAAGGAGAAACTTCAACTGAGAAAATGCTTCCATTGGGGCACTTTCTTGATTGATGATTGATGAGGGCAGGCTTGCTCACTGTAGGTGGTGTCATCGCTAGTAGGTGGTCCTCAGTTGTATAAGAAGTCAGTCCATGAGGAGCAAGCCAGAGGGTGGCATTCCTCTAGGTTCCTCATTGAGTTCTTGCCCTGACTTCCTTCAGTGATGATGGACTGTGAAGGAGAAGTGTAAGAGAAATAAACCCTTTCTTCTCCAGGTTGTTTTAGGCCGTGATATTTAATGACAGCCACACAGACAGAGACACAGACACAGACACAGACACACACACACACACACACACACACACACACACACAACTCACCCTTTAAAGATATTGTTATTTTATTTGGCATAGCCAGAACCTGGAAACAACCTAAATGCACCTCAGCTGAAGAATAGATAAAGAAGATGTGGTACATTTACACAATGGAGCACTACACAGCAGAAAAAATAATGACATCTAGAGATTTACAGGCAAATGGAAAAAATCATATTGAGTGAGGTAACACAGACACAGAAAGACAAATATCATATGTACTCACTCATAAGTGGCTTTTAGACAAAAAGCAAAGAAAAACAAGCCTACAGTTCACAACCCCAGAGAACCTAGACAACAATGAGGACCCTAGGAGAGACATACATGGATCTAATGTACATGGGAAGTAGAAAAAGACAAGATCTCCTGAGTAAATTGGGAGCATGGAGACTATGGGAGAGGATAGAAAAGGAGGGGGAGGGAGGGAGGAGAGTGGAGAAAAATGTATAGCTCAATAAAATCAATAAAAAAAAGCATTATGCAGCCTAAAATGATATTTTCATTCTGTTTTCACATTCTCAAATACTCAGCACTTAATAAGTCTTCATAATTTGTGCAGATATCTTTTTGATCATCTCAGATGTTTATGGATTTTAACAACTGACAATTTGATGTAGGAATACACTATATTAATTGAGCAGTGGTGGCGCATGCCTTTAATCTCAGCACTTGGGAGGCAGAGGCAGGAGGATCTCTGTGAGTTCGAGGCCAGCCTGGTCTACAAGAGCTAGTTCCAGGACAGCTAGGACTGTTACATAGAGAAGCCCTGCCTCAAAAAACCAAAATAAATATAAATAAATGAAAAAGAAAAAGAAAAAATACATTATATTACATTTTGTTTGAAAAAAAATGAGTCTGGAGAGATGGGCAAGTAGTTAAGAGTTTGTACTACTCTCACAGAGGATTGAGTTCAGTTCCTAGCACCTACTCCAATTCCAGGGAATCCTACATCCCCCCTCCATTCTGACCTTTGAAGGCATATATACCTAATGTACATACCCTCCTATAGGCATATACATAATTAAAAACAAAATCATTCTTCAAAAAGAATACACTCTAGTGTTTGGCTAAAATAGAAATCGTGATAAAACCCCAAGCTAAAAAGAAATACGTGTCTAAAAGCGTCTGCCTTCATTTGATGTGAGCTCTTCAAAGAGAGTGTGCACTGACCTTACAGCCGCTGTGTGTGCCTTCCTCCCACAGACCAACACGTGCAGATTCCTTTTAGGAAAACTAAGATAAGCGGTATTATTTCACAATACTGACCGTAGTATACCACCACTTAAATATTTATGAGCTAAAGAACTGAAGATTCTCTGAATTAGTCAAAAAACAGAAGCAATCATGTGTCAGTCCTCGAGAGTGCAGAGAAAATGATCACACCGGACAGTTCTGCTGGCAATAACAGAAGTCCCAAACCTCTACAATCACTGAGATGTGCCTAACCCTCGGGCGCCTCCCAGGTCGGCACAGACTGCACGAGCCACATGTTTCTTCTAAGCATTAACCTTCACAAGAGCCAAAAAGGAGACGAGAAACTAAAGTTTGTGTGATGAGAAAGAGATGGCTCTTTCAATGTGAGAAGCCACGGCAGTCTGAGAGGGCACACAGCCCTCCCCGGGACGCTAGTCACTGGGATCAAGGACCCAGTGCCTCACTGATGTGGGTTCCCTATAGGATGGTAATTCTGGGAACTTATTTGCCTGAAATCCTGGGGGAAGGAACACGGGTGAAATATGAGGACAACCTGAGGAGCAAGGGTTCTTTTTCATATGGGAGGCATGCCCAAGCTCTGGGCTGGCCTGAATGGGGAGACAGCTGTCAAGGAAGTAAATGCATTGAGTGAGAGCTAACATAGCTGCAATACGACTCCCCGACCCCTCCCCCCCCAAGTAGCTTCCCCTTCAGGAGGGTGAGGTTTCCCTGACTCCAGAGACATTCTCCCTAGGACCACAGTTTCATCCTCCAGTTCGCTGACAAATAAGGGGTGTGAGAAGTGGGGGAGGGCACACGGCTAAGTCTCCGCCCCTTTCCTTCTCCAGGGGGCCAGGAGACAATCACAGTGCTGTTGTTGCCAGAGTTTCGCAGGTTTACAAAGCAGAATGGTGGTTAAGAGGAAGGGATTGGGGGATATGAGATGTCCTGAGGTGATTTAGGGGGTCTGGAATATCTTTTGGTTATAGACTCCTTATCTGTAGAACAGATATAAAATAGTTTACTAGTTTGAAGTAAAGATTAAGTTAATATGTGCAGAGGAGACTGGTAGGGTGCCTGGGTAAGGGGCAGGGAAATCCCAGGGCTTTTGGTGCATTATGGGAACTACTTTTAGCCTGTCTCCTGCTGCCCCCGTCCTTGCACTGCACTGCGAACCCGGTGCCCTCTTCCATCTCATTAAATGTGCCATAGAGCCTTTACGTCTCTCCCTTCTGCTGGGCCCGCTTGGTGCTGCCTTTAGAGCTATGCCCGGGATTCCAGTGTCACCAAGAGTCCTCCCCTAGGCACTGTAGGGAAGTTTCAACTGCCCCTAGATTCTTACCACCATTTTCCCTTGCCCTAGGGTCAACTCATGCACTATACATCACACATACTTATTACCTATATAAAGTGTTTTTGTTCTCTAACGGAAGCATCTGAAGGGCAGGGGTTTCTCTGGGTTTTGATCACTGTAGCGTCTTCAACAGTACTTCAGGGTCTGAGTGTGGCCACTCAATCACTGTGTTGTATTCATCTCCCCCCCCAACACACACACACACACACACACACACACACACACACACACCATAGAATCTAAAGGCACAGCGACCCAGGTAGAACAGGCATGGTCACCGGAAAAGCAAAGGGAGACTTTCAAAGGAGGAAGCCATCTGCCGCAGTGCTAGCCCGACAGCTGGACTTTGTATCAAACAACGAAACAGGAAAGTTACTGCCGTCCTCTTTGCTCCACTCGCACCCTCTCTCAAGCTTACAGAATAAAAGAAAGGCTTTGTAATTAGCATATATTTTCTATCCAGGACGACTCACTTATGTAAATATATAATTATTTTATTTAAATGCGAGCAACACGGATATTGAAAAGTTACGAACGACTAAAAAGTTAAAATGCATAGAAGCAGAGGTGGCCACACCCCCAAATTATGTTCCTTCTGGCAGGATCTGACATTTAAGCCTTACAGGTAGCAATTAGGGATGAGGCTGCTTTTAGAATCAGAAAGAACATCTGACAACCTTTCTTTTCTTTTTCTCCCCTCACAGGAAATAAGAGAAAGTTCATTTTCACTCAATCCTGAGTGACCATAGCCCAGGAGAATAGATTCAAGTCGCCCTCAGAGATGAATCCCAGTGTGGAAGCATTTGCATCGATATTGTAGGGTTGGGGAACAAAAGAAAGCCTGAAATCAATGCGTTTGCCAAATATAGTGGAAGGCAGGTGACGGAGAAGCAGAAAAACTGCTGGCGGCAGCTCTTCCTTGACAGTGTGAGACAATGAAGCCAACAACTGATTAAGCTTTTCAGGCCGCAATCGGGGAAGATCACCCACACGGAAAGGCCAGGAACCCTTCCTTGTTCTCTCCCAGAGGTGTTTGCAAGGCCAGTGCTGAGAAAGGAGATGGGAGACCATTGTGCAGCCTGACCACAAGCTGAACAGGTGAGTTCCAGGTTGCAATCAGGGGCTGCCTCAAAAGACCAACGTGGACAGCTCCTCAGGCTGGCTCGTGGCTTCTACACACACGCGCACACACACCAAAGCATGCAACACATATGTACACGTACACACTCCCACACATAGGAGAAAAGAAAAGAAAATCAGTGCTCACTAAGTAATACAACTGAACTACTGGTCTCTATTTGAGGAGCAAATCTTGCAGAAAACAAATTAGGAAAGCATGAAAAGTCCTTAGAGGAGAGAGACGAGTCAAAGGGATGAAATTGTATACATTCTTTTCAGCATCTTGATCTCTTTTCAATTTTCCAATAAAGCTGTAGGCAGGTCCTTTTACCTTTCATAAAGAAGGGAAACAGAAATGCTTGCTACGTCCTTTTCCTTTACAAGATTCAAGTCCAAATAGGAGTGACCAGACCAAGCACGCTCCTATGGCTCACCTTACCAAGTCAACATTTCATTTCTGTTGTCTGTCATAAATTCCGGTGTCTTTGTCTGACCTTGACAATGCTTTTCTAGGAGTTCACAACACACCGCAAATACCAGCACGCTGCCAATATACTGAGCCCCGTCTCCAAATAAAAATTAATGAAGCAATGGCTGGGGATGTGGTGTGGTGGAAGACTGTTGGTCTGGCATGTGCCAGGCCCTGGGTTCCATTCCTAGTATGGAGGAGGGAGGAGAAAAATGAGCATGTGTTTTGTCTTCAAAAACGAACTGTTATTGCCCTGTAAGAATTGGTACACTCTACTTAATAGATGGAATGATTTAAAAAGAAACAACTGAAAAGTTACTTGGTGTCCATGCTGGCTCTGTCATAAAATGTTATCTACTTCATACAAAAGTCCTAAAATTATTGTGACATTAGTTTTAAAACAAACAAGGAAGAAACTTTGACACTACTGAATACTTTTCATTTAATTATGAAGATAATAATTTGTAAATAATTGTTCTATATTGCCAATACTCACAGATATTTGTAAGAGATACAGCCTTGGAAAAGTTCACTGGAATCTAAGGACATAGTGACTCGGTCTGTTGGGTCCTCCTCTACTTGCAATGCGCCTGAAGGAGCATCCTGGCCAGGGACTGGAGTTCAATACAGACTTTGGACTTCACTCTTCAGCACTGCACTTGTATACTAACGTAATTAACACAAATCCCACAGCCTGCGTCAAAGAAGGACGGAAGGGGAGGAAATCCTGCGAAACTGAACTGAAATGATCTCTGTTAAAACCCAGGGGACAGGCTGAGTAGAGACATTTAACGGCCATCAATCTACGAATGTTGCTGGAACAGCTGGCCCCACTTATACAAAAACAAGAGGCATAATGGATTATAACAATAATTTTTAAAAATGTAATATTCATATGCAAATTTATGACAAGTGGTTTGCGAAAACATCATGATCAACATGGAAGGTTGGGAATTCTTTTTAAAGATAGTTTTACAACAATTAAATGTAACCCTTAATATTTTGGTATTTAGTGTTACACTGATCTAAAGTGTAAGAGAAACACAAGATTAGGTTCAAAGGAAAAAGTCTGTGTGGAGATCTTCCAGCCTAGAAGCATCTTCCCCTTGCATCTTTATTTGCTTTAGACATGCTTCTCTATTCAGACATGCATACATGCATTTACTAATTACCCAAATCCTACGCAACTGTAAACACGAGGACCTGCGTCCTGGGTTCGGTTTGTCATAGCTTTTGAATACCACAGACATTATAATGTAAGTGACAGTGGTGTCAAGATGGAAATGGTAAAGAAAGGGAGAGCTCTGGAATCAGACAGTAGATGGACAGGAGTGGGTGGAGAAATATACCAGAATCACAGTCGGCAAAGACAGAAGAACCTGAACTGTGCAAATTCAGGTGCAGGGAAAACTGCTTTAAAGAGAGAGAGGGGGCATAAGGGAGAGACAGAAAGAAGGGAGAAATGAAGGAAGGAAGAAGGGAGAGAGGGAGGGTGAGAGGGGACAAAGACTGCAGAGAGAGGTTGACAAAGCCAAGCTATTCTCTTCTGCCACATCCTCTGAGCTGAACTGGCAGAGATCAGTCTCATCCAAACTTCCCAAGTCCAACAAAGAGGTGAATGTGTGAAATTACCATGGTAACAAAGATGGCTCAGCAACTATAATAAATGAGATGCCACTGAATACTTGGATAGTAAAAAAATACAAATAAAATCATGCCTCTGTATTTTTCCTTCAAAACAAGACAGATTCTAATTACTTCAGTAAAACAGGAGGCTGGGAGTAATAACCTGGGCATGGTAACCACAGCTGACCCATGAAATTGATTAATAGCTTACCCCATGCCAGGCAATGTTCTTAGCACTTCACATACATACACTTACATACACACACATCACACATATGTACGTACATTACACATACATACACATGTGAATACAATTACAAATATGTACACATACATACACATATACACATACATTACACATACATACACATATATACACATGCACATACATTATACATACATTAACCCATCACAGAAAACTATAAAGCAACTTGAGTGTTCCTGACATCCTTATTCTAAAGAGAGGGAAATGAGGCACACAATGTTAACTGGCTTGTCCGGATTTTACACACAGACTCTTTGTGAAGCACAACTAACAAAACCCAGAGACAGATAGTAGGGTTCAACCTGAAGACCAGAGAAGCAAAGCAGCCAGACACTGACTCTTACCTTGACCTCAGTCTGAAAATGGTGATCCTGCCTTCAGGAAACCTCAGAATGAGACTGAGACTGAGAGCTGTCTCTTCCCATTTTATAATCTAGTTCTGGGATTAAAGGCATGAACAACTACTCCCTAGTTTCTAGGCAAACCATTGTGGCTATTGGTATTAACGGTGTGAGTCATTATGGTTACTGGAATTAAAGGTGTGTGTTATTGTGGCTACTGAGATTAAAAATGTGTATCATTGTGGCTACTGGGATTAAAGGTGTGTGTCATTGCTGCCTGGTCTGTAAGGTTGATCAGTGTGGCTGTTTTACCTTTCTGATCTTCATGCAAGCTTTATTTATTAAAATACACATGAAATGCCAGTATATTTTTGTCTAAAAAAAGAAAGTTATAACTAATATAAGAAAAATTATATACTAGTATAATAACTATATATAATATACACCGGTAATAAATACATCAACAATGTCTAATACATTTGCATTTGACCAATTCAGAGAAAATATTCCATATCTACCCTATCTTGCTGAGTCCAAAGCCTTATACTTGATTTACTTTCTATGATAACTTGCTTTCTATGTCAGATAAACAAGGAAAACTATAACTACCTATTGTTCAACTCCCTCAGAGACCCAAGAAGGAAGTAGTATTAACTGAGTAAGCTGGAAGTGAAAGCAAGTGACTTCCAAAAAAATGTGAGTAATGACAGAAACAGATGGCTGCCTGGACAGTCACCCAAAGTTCCTCTGCAATGTTGGGGCGTCCATCTGCAGCCCACAGGAGCATAACTTTTCTGTTAGACAGGAAAGTCTGAAGAGCTGTCTCTCCTTGTCTTGAAAATGTTCGATAGTCACTTTTTTTTTTTTTTGCATCTTGTTTGTCTAATTAGCAGTCGAGGCAGGGGCATTTTCTTGCCCAGTGGTTTACTTTTGCCACAAAGAAAGTCAACTCCATGTGGAGTTTCTTCAGTGCTCATGATCTGAAGTAGGTTGGTGCTGCCAGAAGCAGGCATGTCTCATTGTCATAGAAAAGAAGAAGAACCCAGACTACATGCTCGTTAAGGTTCGTTTGCCATACTGTAGTTTTTGTGCAGTTTCATGGAGGGAGCAACACTGCCAGGTGCTTTAATCTGACTGGAAATGTTTCAGGACTTGACTTACAGCATTAATTTTTTTCTGGTACTACTTCTTCCATCAAAATCTTAGGCTTATAGTTATGATTCATTACAAGTTTTAGGACATGAATCTGTAAGTTTGGAAAGTGGTGTTATCTGGGACCATGCCCCACAATTTTAATGCCTTGGAACTGGACTGGCCAACTCGGATAGGGGCAAAATGACACAAACATGGGATTTCTAATTTAGTTTCACATGGTCAGAAAGACTGGAGCTTGGAAAGGCAAGGAAGGATGTCTAAGTTCCTGGGTAAGGCACTGGCCAGTACACTAGGGAAGGGCTTGGGCCTGTGGAAGGCTATGAGATCAACACACACACACACACACACATACACACACAGCAGAGGGAGTAATGTTGGAGAGTCAATGACAAGAGACTTGAATGAATGTTGTCGTAGGCTCATGGTGTTTGAACTTCTATTACTGCTGCTGTGGGAGCTTATGGGGCTTTAGGAGGTGGAGCCTTGCGGGAGGGGGGGAGGTGTCAGCGTGGGCAGATCTTGAGGTTGAATAGCCCTGCTCCACTTCCTGTCTGTCTGTTCTCTGCTTCCTGATTGTAGAGACACTGTGGCCAACTGTCTCACTTTTCTGCCACCATGCTTTCCTTGACACATGGCCTGTACCAGTAAAACTGACCATCAACATAAGCCCTGTCTCTTTGAGGTTGTGCCTTGCTAGGCATTTGATCACAGGAACAAGAAAAGTCACTAACACACAGGCTTAGGAGTACATATTGAGGATTTATGGTAGGAGTCTGGATCAGTTTGGATCTCAGAAGGGTCCTCAGTCACCCTCACCAAGTTTAGCACTATATCTATTCATCCTTCATTGAAATCTGGAGACTATTAAAAACGTTAGGGTCAAACCCTTTCTCAAAAAAGCAACCCAAGCTGGGCGGTGGTGGTGCACGCCTTTAATCCCAGCACTCGGGAGGCAGAGGCAGGCGGATCTCTGTGAGTTCGAGGCCAGCCTGGTTTACAAGAGCTAGTTCCAGGACAGGAACCAAAAAGCTACGGAGAAACCCTGTCTCAAAAATCAAAACCAAACCAAACCAAACCAAACCAAAACAAAAAACCAACCCAAAACAAAACAAACAACAAAACAACATAGCACTAGGGTCAGAAACAGAGGGAAAAGGTGCCCCTGAGAGATGGGTAGCAGATACCAGAAATGGGAGAAAGGGCTTTCTCAACCACAGAGGGCTCGGCTTGCATGAAGAAAGGATGGGAGACTAAAAGACCATGGTGGGCCAGGAAAAGCTTGCAAAGTATGCAACACTCCTCTGTCCATGTGGATGGGGCCCAAAGGCCTCATTTTTGTAAAAGGCTCTGTCCCTCTACACAGTACATTGAGAGCGGGAGTGGAAGAGAAGAGGTGGGCTTTCCAGCTAGGTGTCTCAGAGAACGGGAGAAGCAGCTGACAGGGAAATGCAGGCAATGTGGTGCTGAGCGCAGCCATGCAGCTAAAGTGCAGAGAAAGTCAGACATCTGGATAGTGCTTAAGTAAAAGGTCTCCAAGTAAGAAGATCTGGGAGAATAAAGGGCGAAACAGACAGTGCATGTCGGTGAAGAATGATGATTAAACTGAAGAATCACGAGGCCTAAGGCTGGAGACACGGGTTATTAAAGTTTCATGAAGACCGAGAAACTGACAGAAGGAACGAGGGGCTTATTGAACATCAAAGCGCAGGTGTGCCGGAGTGAGATAGAAGCCGGAGGCATCAAAGACAGTGCGCTCAGATTTATTCTAATTGAGACTCAAAGCAGAATGGACCCCAGCCTTGCCAAGTCCAGAGTAGCAGCCACGAGAGTCTAGTGTCCTTCTACGCAGCACACATACAGAGATAGTTCAATGTTTATCATTTCATAAACAAGCCAAAACCAGGTGGCTTCCTCAAAACCACAGTAGATCACGTCAGAGTCAAGGTTCCAATGGAGGCATTGGCTGCCAAACCTTGTGACCTTTTGATAGTAAATCACTTCATTAGGTAGTATCTTCTTATTTCAAACTTCAAAGACAAAATAATAAAATAGTGATTTTGCTCTCAGCCTAGGACAACGTTATACATGAAAAGACTGTAAACCTGACTTACAATGTGAGAAGTGACAGTTTGACTTTCAGTTTCCTGGTTGTTACCTTGAGTGTGGAAACTTATAAGAGTCTGTTACAGATGTGTTTTGGTATAGTGGTTCCTTATCACATCTGCATTAAAGGGAACTGGCTAGCCAGCGATGCAGCACAAATAGCGAACCCTGGTTTTACTCCATCCACACAATTGCAGCCCCCCCGAGGCGTGGCTACCATTATCTCTTTCAACTAAGTCCTACTATCTTTTGAGTGCAAGGCGTCGCTGGGGTGATTTAGGAACATTAAGCTGTGCTACGTATTTTTCAGCATGTAAATGAGAGTATGAGATTCCTTCAGTGGCAAATGGAGCTGTCATTTTCCTTTGGTTATGAATCTTCCAGGCCCTTCATTACCTTTACCGAAAGAAACAGAACACCTGCGGCTGACCCAGAGGGCTGAGGTTCCTTCTCTGCCAGTCCTGGGCAGCCCTTAGGCTACCGCAGGTTTAGAGACATATTCAAGCGGAATAATGGTCGTAGACACCAACAAAATTCCATCTGAAATAATTCATTTTAAAAAATGACAAGGCAGAGGTTGGAGAGAAGGCTCACTGGCAACTCATCCAGGGAACTTGGGTTCCTTCCCAGCACCTACATGGTAGTTCACAGCTATCAGTGACTCTAGTCCCTGAGGACCTGGTACCCTTTTCTGGCCTCCATGGGCATCAGGAATGTACATAGTACAGAGACATTATGTAAGCATCAAATGTACTATAATGTAGCTACTGTTGTCCTTTAGTGCACAGTGCTTGTGTGAAAGTGTATTCTTCACATGTTCTCAGAGACAAATAGTCTTCAGACATTGATTTCTCCCGTTCTCGAGGAAGGCAGTGTCTTCTCCTACCACGTGGGATTCGTCTCACCTACCAAAGCCATGTTAGCAGCTGTCTCTAGCCACGCTCCTTCTGGTCGTGCATCAGCTTGGTAACAGCTTACTGTGACCACGTTTGTGCTCACCAGGCTAAAAGCCATGCAAGTCACTACTTAGTCGCCAGGTGAGGGGGGCAGCATTACCACTTCCCTTCTACGTGTGAAGAAAGTGAGGTACAGCCCCAAAATCTTACAGTTAGAAAGGCCAGGCTCTTCACCTTGCCCAGGTACCTCCACTTCTATCATTACTGACCAATGTCCTGTTCCATAGCTCCTATGGCTGGGGTCAGGAAGAGCCAGTGACACTTGCTCACCTGTCCCTAGCTCTGCACACTGGCCTGGACAGAAGTTTGTTGGTCTGTTCTAACACTTGCTGGGATGGACTTGGGAACTCCAAATGGATCTTTGCAGAAATCAAGTTTAGAGACAGGCATACTGCACAGGTCCTTAATGCCAGCACTCCAGAACCAGGCCTGTGGAACATGCCTTTAATGCCAGCACTCCAAAACCAGGAATGTGGAACACACCTTTAATGCCAGCACTCCAGAACCAGGAATGTGGAACACACCTTTAATGCCAGCACTCTAGAACCAGGAATGTGGAACACACCTTTAATGCCAGCACTCTAGAACCAGGAATGTGGAACACACCTTTAATGCCAGCACTCTAGAGGCAGAGACAGGTGGACCTCTGTGAGCTAGAGCCCAGCATGTTCTAGAGTGAGTTCCAGGACAGTGAAACTCTGTCGCAAACAAAAACAAAACAAAACAAAACAAAAAATGGAATAAAATAAACCAATAAAGTTTGGCTTAAACAGCTTTGCACCTTAAAAATTCTGAGATAACCCATGTATGTCCAAGCTTTGGCCTGTGAGCCACATGGGGCAGATGTAGCCAAAGACAGTCATAAGAGTGGTGCAGCCCAAATTCATGGAATGACCTAAAACATTATGGGATTTTTTTCAATAATTCAATTGCATAGATTTTGAGTGTCAATTTTGTATATGATAGTATAGCCTTGGTTTCCCAAAGTGGTCAGGCATAGGAAATCCTAGAAATCAAAAGTCCTGTCTCAAAAAGTAAGGAGGACAGAGCCTGAGGTTGTTGTCTGGTCTCCTCAAACAAGCAGATCTCCGCACACACATAGGCACACACATGTACACACTCATGCACATGCATATGCCTACATAGCTGAATTTTATACACAACCTATATGATGCTTAATAAAAATGGTACATTCAGTTTTACTTAAGACCACCAGGATTGCACTCAAAATAGATTGTGTCTCTAGACACCAATGCAATTGATGTTAAAGTCATTTTGAAATTGCTATCATCACATCCCTCTGAAAACTGAAAACAAACCATGGTCCATCTGTTAGAGAGCACTTTTTGATTTTTTTGCATTTGATATTATTTTAATACAGAGAGGGAAAGGGGATCAAGTTGGATACATCCTTTGGGGAAAATTAAAATGAAAATAGAACAAAAAGCTAGTTTATGGTTTGCGCACTTTGTCACCCAGCGAAGACAGAACCCAGCTTGTAGGGCCATGTTTGTGGGTACCCAGGGAGGCCAGCAGGCCCCTGGAGATGGAGTTGCCATGGTTGGGAGGCGCCTGATGAAGGTGCTAGGAACCAACCCATCCTCTGCTCATCGGCAAGTGCTCTTAGTGGCTCAACAACCTTTACAAAGTTGTTATAAACTTTTGAAAATCTCCCATTCTTACCCCAACATTTTTAAAGAAGTAGGTACAGTTCTCTTCCCAGAAGGAAGAGGGAAAGGAAGGAAAGTGTTGCTCGCTTCCTGTCACTGTCCCCACCAAATCTTCTGCCGAGCCTCTGTGTGTCCCTTGTCCAAGCTGTTGGTAGCTACTTAGTGTTGGGCATGTGGCAGGTACTGAGCAAATGACTGGTTAAGACTCAAAACTTCCCTCTACTTAATTCTCCTAAACATGAGGACAGGAACCATGGTGATTACTTGTAATCTAAAAGAAAGTTAAAAATGAGCTTTGGTTGGAAGAGAGCCCAGAGTGAAGGAGACCAAAACAAAATATCAAGAGAACTGCATCCGGGCACAGCATTACCCAAGAATGGCATAAATCTTCCCTTTTAGTGGTAAGAAATTGTCTCCTAAGAAATCAAGATGGGTTGTGCACTAACAGATAACTACCTCAACTCTGTATAGCTTTCCCTGTTTGGAAGAAAGGACGTTGAACAAACATCACCCCACCAATGCGATGGTAAATTAGAATAATGTTTTACTTCTAGACACTCATGATCCCAGCTCTGCTGTGAGTGATGTTTGCTAAGTTCCATCTTTTTATGGGGGAAAAAAATCTAATCTGGACTTTGATAGAAACAAAAGCAGGAAGGGGGATTGGTCTGGGGCCTTCATTCAGTCCTTGGGTCACACTCTGAATTCTAAAGAGTCTGAACACTGACTAGGATTGGACCAGATAAAGAAGACAAAAAACTGGGCATTTAATAAATGTAAAGAGTGTGGGGTGGATGGAGGCATCGTGTACATTTTCTAATGCACAGTCTTCTTTGCCAGGAGGAAGCTGTCTATTGAGTCTTGTGAAGGAAGTGGAGCAAGTACTTGGGAATATGAAACCAGGACCTCAAAGCTGCCCTCCCCCAGGCTTGGTGCCTCTAAGGGTTTTGATTTGAAGTTCCTCATGCAGCAATGTTTTTCCTCTCTTGAGGTTGCATTGTCTGCTAAGTCTAGCCATAGACAAGTCTGCAGTGAGGCCTCGAGTTGTTCCCCTATAACTTCAGCCTTGTTGTGTATTGTGACAACAGAGCTAAGCTATGTCAGAGGCAGCAGGTGCACCGGGAAAGTGGGGACACTGGGGTGCAAGGATAACCGTTTGAGGCCAGCCTGGGGTACACTCTAAGACCGTCTCTAAAAAGAAGGAAAGGGGGGGAGGGAGGAGGAGGGAAGGTGGGAGGGAGGCTAAATTAATTCCTTTCCCACAGATCTAATTTCAATAGTATAAGAAATGAGAAATACATTTTAGAAATTTTCCCATAATAGTTAAGGACTTTCAGCTGGTTAGGCTACCAAAACCTTAAGATAAATTTAAATAATAAATTTTTTTCTTTCTTTTTTCTTTCTTTCTTTCTTTTTAAATCAGTCTTCTCAAAGGGAACCCTGACCAACCAAAACCAAATTCAGCTACTCATTCCCTTAAAGAAGAGAACACACAAAACAAAGTTTAAAATGGCATCTTAAAGCTTAGAAAATGCCAGAAGTTGGTTTTAGTCACTAATACTTCTTCGTCAGTAGGATAATGAATGTGACTAGGTGGCCTTCTATCGTTTACATAAAAACAAAAAAATGATGAGGGCTTTTCATTATCTGCTTTTAGACAATGCTCAGAATAGCAGCAAATTATATTCTGCTTTGTATTTCATTTTTAAAAAAAATCACCTTTAACAACAACTGGAGCAGAAGGAGAGACTGAGTATTCAGTCTTTAAAGGGGACATCATCGTCACCAATGCCCTCTTCCCTAGGGACATCTTTGTCAATGTCCCTTCCTTAAGGGACATATCCATCAATGCCCCTTCCCTAGGGACATCTTTGTCAATGTCCCTTCCCTAGGGACATCTCCATCAATGCTCCCTTCCCTAGGGGACACCTTCATCAATGTCCCTTCCCTAGGGGACATCCTCATCAATGCCCCCTTCCATAAGGCCTAGGGAACATCACAGAAAAGTAGGTAAAGGGAATGTAAGAGCCAGAGCCTGCAGATGGCAAGGACGCTGTGAAATGCTGACTTTGGACATGACGTGGCTGCTGACATGACGTCATAGCAGATGTTGTTCCTTGCACAAGAAATCAGTCAGAACTGCAGTACAGCTGGAGGAGGTCATCTCCAGCCCCACCCATTACTGGGGGAGAAAAGAGGATGCTTTTTAAGCTGTTCCCACTGAGAGGTTTCCCATGCCACCATTCCAATGGATGCTCCCTCACCCATTTAGTAACTGGACTTCCTGACTTATTTTTAAAGAGGTAAAATTGGGTGGGGGTACTATGGGGACAAAAGGTTATATAGAAGGAAAAATGGGGGACAGATAGGATCATATTGTATACAGGTATGAAATTCTGAAAATTAAAAAAGATTTTAAGAAGTAATTATCAAGAAAATGTGATCTGTGTTTTCCTTGTGTTTAAATAAGCAAGATGAACGTGTTTGTTCTGTGGAATGTGGGCATGGCTTTGTGAATGGATTCTGAGACGCAAAATAACTGAGGAGTTAGAACACAGAAGAATCACACAGCTTTTCTACAGACTCAAAGAAACCAGGGCTCAGACCTAAGTGGGGCATGGAGAAGCCATTTTGAACGGATCTGCAAACCTACTTGGTGTTTTTGTACGGCCTAGCCTCAGTCCAGCCTCCCAGTCCTGTTTCACAGGTGCATCCTACTGTGCCTACTGCAGCCCACCATCATAGTGCAAGGCTTTTACTGAAGCTAATTCAGTCTGGAAAGTGAAGGAGTAAAGTCCTCAAAAGAAACAGCTAGCCACAAAACCGCAAGTGGGCAGAAAACATATTAATCACCACTTTGGGTTATGGAACAATCCCAGGTTTAAGGAAACTAAGAGCATTCCTAAAGATCACAGTGTTTTACTTCTCATGAGGAAATGGGAGATTTCCCTAAAGTCATCTAGGCGGTAATTGTTTTTCTGTTGCGACAAATTCTTCATAGTTTCACTGCCGCTAAGATGGTTTCAGCACGGCTAATTGTTTTGCAAACACTAAATTGGGCATTTTAACTATTTTTCCAGCTACTACCTAGACATCACCTGCTCAACAGATTTTAAAACATCTTGCAGAGGCAGCACCCCCCCTCCCTTGACAAAGGTCTTGCTAAGCAGCCTAAGTATCTACTCACCTGTTGCTACGTCAAAAGGAACGGAGACTAAACATAGTGTGGTCTAGTCAGTAGATAACCAAGTTCAAGCTGAGGTGCTTACATCTTGGGAGAAAAGTATTTCTTACCATAGTGATGTGGGAGTGATTTCTTACTAATAAAGAAACTGCCTCGGCCCTCATAGGACAGAAAATTAGGTAGGCGGAGTAGACAGAAGAGAATGCTGGGAAAAAGAAGCTGAGAGGAGTCGCCATGATGCTCCCACTCCAGACAGACGCAGGTTAAGATCCTCTTTGGTAAGCCTGCTCGTGGGCTACACAGAATATTAGAAATGGGTTAGAACAATATGTAAGAGCTAGCCAATAAGAAACTGGACCTAGCCGGGCCAGGCAGTGTTTGAAAGAATACAGTTTCCGTGTAATTATTTCTGGGTATAAACTAGCCATGCTGGCGGCCGGGTGCCGGGGACACAGCCCCGCTGCCCCTATTTCAACACCATAGACTCAAAGGAACGAGAGTGATATCTGTGTTGCATGTACGCATGTCTGTGTATGGGGTATGTGTGCACGTGTGTGCACACATGTGAATGCATGTGCAGACCAGAAGGCCAATGTTAGTTTTTATCATTGCTCTCACTCCTTATTTTTTGACACACTGAATCTTACTGATTCAGCCTGGCTGGCTGGCCAGTGAGCTCCAGGGATCCACTTTCTCAGTTTCTCTAGCCCAATCACTGTGCCTGGCTTTCCACGCAGGTGCTGGTATCCAAGGCTTTTTCAGCAAGGGTTTGACAGACGGAGACATCTCTCCCAGCCTCAGCAAAGCTGGTGCTTTTAGTTCCCATTTTCAGACATCGTGGCTGCCATTCAGCATTTGAGAGCTATTGGGGACGGGGACGCCACCTAAAGAGTCACCAAAAGAGTTTCTGGGTACTTTTTCAGACCTCTATGACTGTGAGATCTGTCCTATCGCTTGGGATCGCTGTGCCAGCATATACTAGTAACTGGTAGCACAGTGGGGAGTCTGGTCTCCTGGGAGAACTAACAGAAGGGTAGTAGCATAGAATTAAACAAGTGTTCAGAGACCTAGTAAGACAGATGTTTACTAATGTTGATACAGAAGACAAGAGAAGAGAATTGCAGTTTCCAACTTGGCAAAAGCGAGGACTGTCCAGTGTTCATGCTCTCGCCTGCTCTGAGCACGGCTGTTGTCTGGGGCTTGCCTGAGATTTGTTTCTTTCCTCCAGCATTTAATCTGCCTCCGCCTAATTCAGTATGTGTAAGGAGAGAAAGAAAACGCTTCGACATCCTTGCACTGACAGAAATTCAACACATGGCTCTACCATTCCCAGGGCCCAGAGAAATTTTATCCAGCTGAGAAATAAACTAAGGGGAAACAATCTATATATAAAGAGGCTCATTAGGGCTGGAGAGGCAGCCCAGTCAGGACAGAGTTTGTCAAGCCAGCACAAGGCCATGAGCATGCATCTCTAGCACTCCCATGAAAATTCTAAAGTGAGGCATGCTAGAGTTGGAGAAGTGGAAACAGGGACATGCATGCACACATGCACGCACACACACACACACACGCAGTGAGCAGTCACATACATAGAGTCACACACAATCACACTTGCAATTAAGAAAAACATAAAACAACCCAGGTCTACCCTCAGAAAACCATTAGCACTTGACACAGCTCAGTTTGCTGGTCTTAGACCATTAACCCCTCTTGCTAGGGCTTGGGAAAGCATTTGTGTAATAGATCTTCATGGAATGGTTGGCTATTCTTGTCACAGTATCTCTGTGTGAAATCATATTCATATTCATTGCAACAATTTGTCCTTGCTCTAGCTTCTTGGAATGGAAAAGAACACGCAGATGGCAATAGAGACATGGTGGACATGTCAAATACACTGGGACCCATTCCATTTACAAAATGTCCAGCTAAGGTTTTCAGTAGCTGATAATCTCCAGGGACACCAGCTGCCTGGGACTCCTCAGGAGGCATTAACTCCTCCTTCATCTTGCCATCAGATAAGCTGCAGCTGTGTGGCACCACAAAGTGGAGGCGTTGATTCTCTTCCATCCCAGCTCAGGCTGATTCCGTCACACTCATGGGGAAGATGGAGTCCCATCTCTACACTGCTGCACTGGTACCCCTCCTCCAAACATCAAGAGATGCAGGTTTGGTTTCATTGCTGATAAATCTGATCCCCAAGGCAAATGAGCCTCTTTTGGTTCCTGCCTGGTGATTGTCCCTGGTCACCTCAGATGAACACAGTACCTTGGGCTCACATTCCAAGTGCTTCCTCTCTCTGGTGTCATCTTTCCAGCACAGACATGATTGAGATTCTGCAATCTCATGAGGACTAATGGCAGCAGAATGAAAAACATATGTGGTGTCTCCAGGAAGACACCCGGGCAGTAAAATATAGCTGAGCCAAGGCTTTGTGGCTATAACTCTTAGTGTCTTTGAGCAGCTAGAAACGATTTTTAAAAATCTTTATGATTAATATTTCATTGAGTCTCCCACTACTGTAAAGAAACAAAACAAAGAGAATGAAGAATCCAAAGACCTGCAGCCCCAATAAATAAGGAGCCCTTAAAGACTCATTCCACTAATGATTCTCCTACCGCCAGAAGCAACTGTCAGAGAGAACACGCCAATAACGAAGGTCTGGGCGACAGGAAGATGACTCATTTGTTTGGCCCTCTAGCTGTCTTCTAATTCCCTTCACCTATTTCCAAGGTCCCCTGCCCATCGAAGTCGAGCCAACAGGAAACCTGTGTTCAAAATAACAACTTATAGCAACTGCCCAGTCATCTATGACACCATTACAGGCAAGCCAAGTTCAGGATTCTTTTGGCTGGGGTCAGCCAAATGCCAAGTTACAACAGATTTTGAAGGAACCTCTTCCAAGTCAGACCCATTTATGACTTCTTTTCTCTGTAGCCCCCCACCCCCGGAAATCCATGCCTAGACATGCATTCTTCTCCCCCACACCTGTCAGGGAACTCATGCCTAGACATGCAACCTTCTCCACACCCCCTACCCGGGAACCCATACCTAGATTTGTGCCTTGCTGTCCCCCCAACCCATACCTATATATGCACCCTTCTCCCCCTCCCCTAGAACCCACACCTAGACATGTCCCCTTCTGCTCATCCTCCCCACACCCTTCCAGGAATCCATGCCTAGATATGCACTCTTCGCCCCCTTCCCCAGAACCCATGCCTAGACATGCGCCCTTCTGCCCATCCCTCCTTCTCCCCCTCTGGGAATTCATGCCTAGACATGCGCCCTTCTGCTCATTCCCCTTTCTCCCTCCAGGAATCCATCCATACCTAGACATGTGCCCTTCTGCCCATCCTCTTCTCTCCGCCTCTGGGAATCCATGCCTAGACATGTGCCCTTCTGCCCATACCTCAACCCATGTCTAGACATGCACCTTTCTGCCCATTCGCCACCCCCCTCCGGCAATCCATGCCTAGACATGTGTTCTGCCCATTCAGCATGGTTATCATGACTTCTTTCTCTGTTACCTTGACCATATCAGGAACTCTGGGCGACTTGCTTGTCTTCCTGGTAAGGTTTCAGGTAAAACAATCAATTTATTGATCCTAATCTTATTACAAGTTAATAATTATCTGTGTTTTCTCACTCAATGGCTTAGGAGCTTTCAAGTTTTCTCTCCCTATTAAACACATATACAGCCACACATGTGCACACTGATAAAAACTTGTCATGAGCTTGATTTTGCCTTTAGGATGTGTCATGGTCATCTATGTTGGTGATCGTATATGTACAGTTTATGTTCCTCAAAGTCAATGGCCACGTGATTACATAGAATTGTGTGTGTGTGTGTGTGTGTGAGAGAGAGAGAGAGAGAGAGACAGAGACAGAGACAGAGACAGAGACAGACAGAGACAGAGAGAGACCCAGAGAATCAATATCAGAGCTAGCTGTTTCATACACCCAAAGGCCTGGCCCCGAATTTCAAGGGCAGCCCTAATGTTGAAACATAGCCATTCCCGTCTTGAAGGTTTCAAGTCATCTGAAGAAGCTCTCACGGGTGATGGGATAAGGCTCAGGTTTCAGGATGAACTGATGTTTTTTAATTGAGAGTTTGACATCTCTGCCTGGTGGCTTAGACGCTGACCCTGCCCACCAAGGTGTCCAATCACATCAAAGATCTGAAGAGGCTGGAATCCCAAAGCTCTGGCCAAGGAGGTTGAAAGTGTTCATGAGCCTCACAGTTGGTTTCATTACCCCATGCATGGAAAGAAAAGATTCATGGGCCTGCTAAGTAAAAAGAGAGCAGAGAAACAGAAGATACCTGAGCAACTTCATAGCCACGGCTAATAACCTCATGAAAGCAGAGGGGAAAACACATAGTGCTGGAAGCACTCACTTTGTGCTGGGAAGAAGTCACGTGCTCTTTACTCTTGCTTGGAATATTAGTTCTGGGTCCCCTCTTTTTGTGCTGTCTTTGGCCTTCACCCAAAGCTCTTCTATAAATCTAGTCCAGGCATGACTTGCTTTGCGTTCTTGATGGTCTTTTCCCTTTCCTCTTGTCCTCCCTAACTAAAGAGCACAGCTTGGTGTCTTACACCAGTAAGGAGGAAGAGGTGACAAAGATTCTTTGTTTGGTCAAGAACAGTTTAGATTCCTCTCCCAAGCACACGT
Source organism: Alexandromys fortis (assembly GCF_014885135.2). Lineage (NCBI taxonomy): Eukaryota > Metazoa > Chordata > Mammalia > Rodentia > Cricetidae > Alexandromys > Alexandromys fortis. The sequence goes on from NW_026067923.1 coordinate 276,408, forward strand.
GCTCACTACTTCATACAGTCTCGTGTTAGCACAGAACTCTGTTTGTTCAGCAGAACTCTTCATTCTGAGTATCTGATCCTCCTCTCTGGCCAATCAGGTTCTCATCCCCAGTCTTCTCTACCTGGTACCTTACCCTTTTGGTCTGTTGTCAGCAGTAATTCAATCCAGAATTCATCTTACTACTCTTATTTCTACTGATGCCACTCTATTCTTTTCTCTGAGTTTCTACTTGCCCGTGCTGTATTCAGAGACTGAGGCAAACCATTCTCCTATCTCAAGAAATTGTTACAGTAATTATATCTTTACTGGGGGTCTTGAGTCAAGTTGGCCTGACCAAGCTCTAATGAGCAGCCTTCAATCATGTATTCTTCAATGATTTAAAGTCCAAGGAAGGTTTGAGGCGCTAACTTGGTGGATAAAGTGCTTGCTGCTCAGACACGAGTTCAATTCCCACAGAAAGACCCAGAAGCGGTGGTGCGTGCCCGTAATTCTGTATCTGAGGTGGAGACAGTTGGACCCCAGGGGCTTGTTGTCTGGATGATGTGGAGAATTGATGAGCTTCAAGTTCAGAGACAGGCTACCTCAAAAAAAATAAAATAAAGAGCAATAGAGGAAGACAACGGATGTCACCTTCTGACTTCTGTGAGTGTGAACTCTTGTATGTGCATACACACACACACACACAGAGAACTACAATAAATTAAAAACTCAAGGAAATGAAATGACATCCTCTTTCCTCTCTTGTTCATTTTCTGACCAACACACACACACACACGAAGTAGAGACAGAGACAGGCAGACAGGCACACATGGAGAGAGACAGAGATAGACCGACATACACATACACAGAGACGCATACTTTTTTAAAGAAAGGACAAATTCATTGCTTTGGCCAAGGTTTGTGGGGGGGGGGAGACTATGAGACAGGGGCTCCAGAATTAATGGCCTCTTCATACTGTGAGTTCTGTGGAGCTAAATGGATCTACACTTCAGAAAACAAGAGTTAAACTTGGCTCACAGTGCTAGCTGGGCCATCTGCTTTCCAATGAGTTGTTTTTAGCTAAAATTTCAGTTAGATTCATTAAAACCTGATACTTTTGTATTTAGTTTAAACAAATGGGCTCACATAGCCCATTTAGAAAAACTCAATAGAACTTCCTTCCATTTCTTTAGTGGGTGAGATGCTTTACAACATTCCTTGGGGTCAAATTAGGTGTTTTTCCAAAGGCAGCTGTTGAAAGATAATCATAACAACTTCTCACCAAATAACTACACTTGCTGCAATCTCACGTCTTCATTTTCAACTCTTTCCCTACATTGAGAGTTTACTTTACATAATGTGTTTAAAAAAATCTAAGATCAATAAGAAGAGATTCCTTAAAAGTTAATAAGTTATGCTTTACAGAAATTCTGTTTGTTTTCTGTCTGCTTTCAAAGGCACATCATGTGCAAAGCATTCTGGGAAGGGTGAAGACAGAGACCCCGTAAGAAGTTAATAGTTCTTTGATTCCAGCACTTGGGAGGCAGAGGCAGGTGGATCTCTGTGAGTTCGAGGCCAGCCTGGCCTACAAGAACTAGTTCCAGGACAGCTCCAAAGCTACAGAGAAACCTTGTCTTGAAAAACAAAAGAAAACAAAAAAGAGAAGAAGGAAAAGAGGAGGAGGAGGAGGAGAAAGAGAAGAAGAGGAAGAGGAAGAGGAAGAGGAAGAGGAAGAGGAAGAGGAAGAAGAAGAAGAAGAAGAAGAAGAAGAAGAAGAAGAAGAAGAAGAAGAAGAAGAAGAAGGCAAAGAAGTTAACAGTTTACCTTTGTTCTGGAATGTGCAGCAATTAGTAAAGTCTGCCCCCACTTCCTGCCCCAACATACTTGCTCTGCTTCTTTTCCAGTCCTCATGGAAACCTGTGAACAGTCTCTTCAGCATTAGTTACTACTAGCCACCTCTACAGTGATGAGACCACAGACACACACACACACACACACACACACACACACACACACACACTTTTTTAAAGCCAAGTGGAATGAGAACTAAGGTTGACCTTTGTCATCCATGTGCATGTATAACCACACAGACCTGAGCAGCTACAGGAACAAGTGCCCACATACATATGCATAGCACACACAAAAAGAATATGGAGAAGAATAAACATGGAGAATGGCAGAATTTTAGCAAAAGTTCTTGTAAGACAAGCATATACTCCAGACCCTTCTCTAAACTGCTTTCTAGCCACTGCGTAAGAGAAACAGTGGAGGCAGGGAGACTGGCAGGCAAGCAGAAGGAATTTTACTTTAAAGTTCCACTAAATGGTAGCACTCACAGCTTTCTGTCTGTCTGCCGCTGGCTAGATCCTGGCTCCTATTTAGCTTTTAATCTTAAACAGGACCTCACTACGTTTCTGGAGTAGCTAGGATTATAGACCTACACCACCATGCAATCTCTTCATCTCTGAGAAAACAACAATTCAGAGGAGAATCAGACATGTAATGGTTAAATTCTGGAACTTATTTCTCTAAGTTATTCTCATGGACACCGTAAGCCCCAGTGTCCCGGAAAGTCTAAATGCAGGCTCCTGGCTTCCAGCTGCATCCATTGCTTCCCTTGCTACAACAGAAAACCCAAAGTTCTCAAGGGTCTGTCTGTTAGTTGCTAAACCATGGGATCCTGGGATATTAGTTAACTGTGAGCCTCAGGTCCTCTCCTGTGCTTCTTCCTCAGAGTTATGAACTGAGCTCACACTAGGAACACAGAGTGGTGGCAGGCATAGTTCACTCAGCTGCTAAAGAGGCTAACCCTTCTTACCCTCATGTCTTTATGTTACTTCAATCGCCAGCTCCAGTGAAGGTCACAAAAATCATTTATTTGTTATTTTTTTTAAAGGTTTTAGGGTTTTGCTTGGGAGGTAGTGATAGAAACTTAGTTACTCTAAGGAAACACAAGTGCACATTCTTTACCTGACCCAGTTTTTCTGAAGCAATTAATCTTTCACTCTCTCATTGCAAGACATGCAAACCAGCACAACCGTTGGAAGTATTCAACACCAGTGCCAATGCTATCTATACAAGGGCCGTGCTCAAAACCAACAGAGCTTCTCCTAAAATCTCTTGCAAGTAATAAAGGACTAGACACATTTCCACAAGGAATCTCTTTTGTGATGCTCAGCTTTAATCGTCGACGTTGTACAACGTAGAGTCACACAGGGAGAGAGTCTCTGTAAGAGTTGTTCTGTGGGCATGTCTGTGGGTAGGATTGTTTTGGTGAAATATTGGTTTGAGAAGACCCAGCCCACAGTGGGTGGCACCATTCCCTAGGAAGGTGAGTGTGTGTGTGTGTGTGTGTGTGTACGCGTGCCCCAAGCTGTATACTGTATAAGAGAGAATTAGAGCTGAGCACAAGAAGTTAACACACAAGCAATCATTCCCTACTGCTGTTGAATAAGGATAGGACCAGCTGCTTCAGCTGCTGCCACTGTGACTTCTCTACCAAGACAAGATATACCGAAAATTGTAAGCTCAGTAGACATGTTCTCCCACAAGCTGCTATGTGTAAGACTCTGATTTACAAATTCAAAGTTCTCACTCTAAGGTCAGTAGTATCCTTTAAGATACTATTTCAAAGTAAACAAATCTTGGTTAACAAAACCTCAGCAGAAGATATCTTGCCATGACAAAAAATGATCTGCTAGAATTCTCTGAATGCTTACCTGGTCTCTTTTGACCTGCTCTGTGTCAGGCACACTGAAACACTTGTATGGACACCCAGCAAATACTGTGAGTGACAGTTATATGTAATTGTCAACTTGACACAATCTGGCTGCTATGGAGTCGCCATGAAGAATTACCAAGACTAGGTTATCCTGTAGGAGTTCAGTTAGGGAATGTCTAATTGAGTTAGTTGAGATGGGAAAACCTTTGTGAATTGTGGGGCAACCACATATCACACAATTTTCTTCTGATTTACTCCACTGAAGTATTGCCAATGTGCTCAACATCCTTGCTGTGGTCTGAAGACCCAAACCAGGCCTCATGCTGGGCGGAGGCCATGCACAGCTGTTCACGTCACTGTGATGGTGAAGGAGCCCAGGCAGGTTTCAGGCCACTAGTTCTTTCCCCTTCTTAACTAGTTCAGTCGACCCAGGGTGCGAAGTTCTTCCTGGCACCATGCACCTTACTTCATAGTGTGTCCATGCTGTTAAATTTACTTTAATTTTTCAATGCACAAATTAGTGATCATCACTACTTTTGTACTCTCTAAAGCTTCAGGTCTGAAGACTCTACTGTCTTCATGGAAGGCATTACAGAGTCACTGCAGCTGAATGATGACCTGGACTCAAGGAGTACATGAGAAACCATGAATCACACCAGCTCTACTTCTGTGTGATCAGAGCATCTTCACTAATGATGTCACTAAAATACAACTCTGCTAGTCAGGTTGGCTATTTTAAATGCTACCTAATGGTCATTCATATTTTATGAATTAAAAGTAAAAATCTTCGGTGTAATATACGTCTCCTCCATAGAGTCGTCAAAGACCTCGCATGAACCTTGGCACTTCCTTCCTTCCTTCCTTCCTTCCTTCCTTCCTTCCTTCCTTCCTTCCTTCCTTCCACCTGTGAAAGACCACTCTTTGCCCATTTGTGATGATGGAATCTCTCCCTCTGGGAATTCATTTCCTGCTATGTCATATCTTTGCCCATGCACCATATGACTTTCCAGTCAGGATTGCTCTCTTCATCGCTCCCCTCTTTTTCCTGGTCTGGACACAGTCACCTACCTGCCCATTCCAGCCTAAGGCTCACATTCTACATCTAGTATTACTTTCTACATACGTACATATTATATATCTTACATCTTAGTCTTTCCTCTCAGGTAAAGTCAGTTGTTTTCCAGCCCTTAGGATGATCAAATTCCTGATATCGATTTTTGAATACTTGCTTATTTATATGTTTTCTCTCTTACCCAATGTCAACTGGCTTTCAGAGAGGAGCCTCAGCCCTAAGCAAAGCCCCTCATGACTAATGAAGAAATGTTGCTTGGTTGGATCAGTGAATAAATGAATATCATTTCTGCCAGCATCAGGCAGACGGCCCTGTCAAATTCCAAGGTAATCTATTTTAACTTCCAGTGTTATTTGTTTAAAGTATGACTCACGCCCTCAATCAACATCTATCTAAATAGGTGATTGTCCTAAATGTTGTTCTAGACCAAGGGGTGAGGAGGCAAGGCCTCTCTTTAATGAAGTTTGAACATGTTAAGCAAACAAATGAAGGTCCTCATCATTCCAGAGGATGATACAAGTAAACACACCAGGGCAGAGTGGTCTGCAGATGGGGGTACAAAGCTTTTCCTTGGTATAGACTGGGAATGCTGAGAGGTGACTTGGAGCTGATTTCTAGATAACAAGCTGCCAGGTCTTAGGAACAACAGAAGTCGAGTATATATACTACCTTCCAATGCTAAGGCGACCACAGGTCAATGGCGGTAGTGGTCAGTGGGACAGAGCTGGGGTCTAACGCACTCACCGTAGGTCTTAGCAGGGAGTTTTTCAATAGTGCACCGTCAACCTCCAGGTTCACATTGCTTTAGTTCTGCTTACAAAACCGCCTGCTCTGTTTGATTGCCCTGACCTTTTAATAAGGCAACCAAATCAGATTCGGTTTCTGTCTTTTTCAAGTCTTCCCCACACATCCCACCCCACCCTTCCTGTCTGGAAAGAACTGGAATGTCTCTCTTCATCACTTTCATCTGGACATGGACAGAAATAACAAAAGCTGGCGTCCTACACCTCAGTCTGCCCGCTTCCTCCCTTCTACATGAAATTCTACACGACTTCTTAAAGTACTTCCGGAGATGAGAGGTCAAGGCCTGGAGTAAGTTCAGGGCAGAACCCACAGATGAGAGGCAAAGCCATGCATCTTACGCTTAGCGTTCTTCTAGACTTGCAGTTAAGACATGGAAATTACACCGATACAGATATGGAGATCTATGAAGAAATTCAGACCTCTTAAGAGGAACTCAGGTAAAATTATTCTCGCTCCACTCTTGAGAAGGGCGTATTACATTTGTCCAACTGCAAGCCCTCTGTGGCTGGACCCTATTCCCAGTTCTGCAGTAGGCAGTGCCCGACCTTGAATGATGACCTCAGCCTTCTTGAAGACGGTTGGCATGGAGGTGGTGGTGATATTGTTCAGCCAGTGAAATGGGAAGGAACAGCCCTAGAAATTCTCCTAGAAAGTTGCCTCGCTGACAAAATCCTCAGCCATACTTGAAGGTCTAGAAGGCCTATTGAGGACAAACTGAAACCCTTCCGGCTACCAGATAACCCCTGGCATTGTGAGACGTTGCCATGCCGCTCCCAGTCTGAAACTCTAGCAAGTGTATACACACCGGCCCTTTCCACCTCAATGGTTGTGGTTTCTCCATAGGGCCCAGCTCCAGGGTTGTTGTAGGTATTAGAGTCAATGCTGATGTTGGTGATGCTATGGATAAAATCCCTGATGAGTGACCAGAAACTTGTGAGGGAATCGTTGCTCCTAGGAGGATGTGAACTGGGATTTGCTAGCCTGGAGTTTTTCAAACTTAACTCTTGGAATTAGCCAAGAACTGGTGTACACTGGCTAAGTCAGGTCACCACTCTGTTAACTTACAGGGATATTTTGGAGCCTTCCAAGGTCAACAATGTAACAACGATTTTAGTTACTTGAAAATTTTTTGAAAACACCCATTCATACCCTTACACATTCAACGGATATTTTAGGAGCACCACTATTCAACAGAAAATGAATGCCTAGAGCAATGGCGGAGAAAGTGTTCTGTGGGAAGGGAACAGAGCCAGGAGGGTGCCTCAGAAATAAAAGCATACTGCAGTATGTCTGCTAAGACCCAGGATTAGCAGAAAGCAGGAAAGAAGGGATGGAAGACACAGATGACTGACCTAGGCCTGAGGGGTGGCGGTCAAGGGTCCCTGTGTAAGCAAGGAGTTGTGGGGGGAGCGGAACAGGGGCCGTGCTCACAGGAGACCCCAGTGTTTCAGTCAGGCTGGAGTACAGAATGTGAGAGGCAGGGCGCTGAAGTAGAGACAGAAAGTTGGAGCCAGGTTGCGTGAGGTAAGCTAAGGAGTCTGTGGGCTTTGCTTAGCACTTGGAAAATGGAGAATCTACAGAAGCTTTCTCATCTAGCTATAAGGACCTGGCTCCTGGCTGCTGAGGCTTCTGGCTCCTGCAGCTCTCAGTTTAGGAAGAATCTCCCCAAGCCAGCTTTTGCTATGACGTGATTGAAGAAAGGAAGGCGACTTAAATTAGAATTTTTTTTTCCCAAAGGGACATGATTCCTTACCCATGAGACAAACAAAGATGAAGTTCAGCACCAAAAAGTTGAGGTAGGCAAACTTTGAGAGGTGTGACGGGAAGGGCCGAGGAGGCTATACAATGTTCTTCAAGGTCATTTTTGGAGCTCACATCTCTACCTGGACCAAGAAGAGGTATTTTGAGGGGTAGAAGTGCATTTGTTGTATTTCCCGTTGGCTGTCAGCTGCATTACCTCAACCAGAGGTCCCATTGCGAACAAGGCAGTAAGTCCTTGGCATGGCGTGGCACCCAGAAGGGGCACTGTTAAGATTTATGGAGTGGCCTGAGATTTCTGCTGCTTCCTATGCAGTTTTAGAATGAAAAAACAGACCCGGGTCTTGGCCAAACATAGACATACAAAGTTGAATGTGACACATGGAGCGGTGTATCCAGAGAGACCCTGGTGGACGACGGTACCCAGGAAACTCAGCACAGCTCTTGTCACTGACTAATCAAGCACTAAGAATAGTTGTAATAGCAGAAAAAAAAGTCCAAAGCAACTGTGACATAGAACTGGTGTGGACTGGAACTTCTAAGTTTATAATGCTCTGTTGTAGAAAATGTCTAAGACACATGGCTGGAGATACATGGCTCAGCAGTTAAGACTTTGTTGCACTTCCAGAGGACCTGGACTCTGTTTCTAGCACATACACGGTAGCTCAAACCATCTGTAACTCCAGTTCCAAGGGATCCTCCAAGGGCACTGCACACATGAGGTACACACACATATATAATACAGGCAAAGACTTATACATATTAAATAAAAATAATAAAACCTTTGAGTCTGGGACATGGCTCAATAGATAAAAGAATTTGTTGCTCATGCAGAAGACCCAGGTTCTGGTTCCAGCAGCTATATGATGGCTCACGATTATCTGAAACTCCGGTTTCAGGAACTCCAATGCCCTCTTCTGACCTTGATGACTTCCAGACATGCATGTGATGCACATACATGCATGCATGCATGCATGCATAAAATAAAATATCTTTAAAAGATATTTGCATGTTCAGTGTGTGTGTGCGCACACATTCATGCATGACGTAGGTGCACATGTATAAGGGAACTGAGGTCACCGTTGAATGCCGTCCTCAGTTTTCCATCTCCACTGCCCACATCACCAGCACTGAGTCACAGAACAGGACCACTCCCGGCTTTCTACGTGGATGGTGGGACTCTGACCTTGGCCAGCAGTTCACCAACTGAGCTGTCGTTGCAACTCCAGTGCTCATTTCCCAAACTCCCTCTGACGTCTCAGAACCAAGTGCCTACGTGGAAACTGATCCTTTTGTCTTTAAGGATGTAACAGGTCTGTGTGGTCTCAGACCTGCATCCATCCTGGCAGACACAGACTTTAAAACAGATGGGAAAAAACCTAGAGAGGCTGGAAATTATAGTTTAGTTGGCACGCACCTCTCTCTGAGTTTTGCCACTAGAACTCCCCAAGCCAAGCATGGAGGCATAGACCTACAAACTCAGCACTAATGAGCCAGAAGCAGAGAAACATTCAGTCCAAACCTTAGCTAGACAATGAGTTTAGTACCAGACCAAGTTACATAAGACCCTATCTCAGGAGCCAAACTAATGGAAGACAACAATTCCTGGTGTATTTTCTTAGTCTTAGAGATTTAGCCAGATGTTCCCAACAAGCACATATGCAGGAACAGCTAAAGGCGGCAAGAGAACCATGATCAACGTTCTCTTCGGACAGGAATGCAGGATACCAAGGATGGGATAACAAGTACTGATTTAAACAAGGTTACCTGGCCCATGTAGAATATGGAGTGAGACCAGGCAGAAGCTGAGTTCCAAGGATCCCTGGCCTGGTGGCTGGGGAGCATTTGTGTGCTAATTCTCCCCTACTGCCTTTAAAGCCAACAGCAAGAGGAGACAGCCTGCATTAGGGTCTAATACTCAGGGACACTACAGAGCGCACAAGTCTGGTGTCTGGGTTGGTGGAGCATTCAGCAGGCTGACACAGGAGGATGGAAGAGATTCCAGACAACCTGGGCTACACAGAGGAGGAATCTGCAAGCCCCTCCCTGTCTTGCCTTCCTTTCTGCCTCTCTCAGTATAGGTAGGACTGTCTGAAGCAGGTGGCCCTTACTCTGTCACCGAGGCACACGGAGGAGGCTGGGCTCTTCTTTGGCTGGAATGCTTCCTGGGGCTCTCTCTGCCCTCATCACTGTGCCTTTGCTGACTGGAATCGGCCCTGCCCCCCTCACACTTCTGACATGTGCCACGTGTCCTCTCCAACCCTGCTGTGCAATCTGGACACTTTCATGGGAAAGCTTGGGTCTGAGAAGAAAGAGAGGACATTTCGCACAAAGCAAGCTGAATAGAAGTTTGGAAAAAACAACCTGGGAGAAAATGATAGGCTGCCTTGACAGGAGTTTATTGTCTGGTGTTTGTGACGACACCAAAAGCCGATGCCTTCCCAGTTGAAAACTCCTTCCAGCTTCAGTTAAATTAACTTCCTTCTGTTCACCCAAAACATCATAACAGACCGCTCTCACCCAGAGTCTTTTCAGGGCAGCCCGGCCAGGGAAGACTCCAAAATCATCCCATCCCACTTTCAGAAATGTTTTTATTTAAAAAATATTTATTTATTTATTATGTATACAATATTCTGTCTGCGTGTATGCCTGCAGGCAAGAAGAAGGCACCAGACCTCATTACAGATGGCTGCGAGCCACCATGTGGTTGCTGGGAATTGAACTCATGACCTTTGGAAGAACAGGCAATGCTCTTAACCACTGAGCCATCTCTCCAGCCCCCCATCCCACTTTCTATGTGTCTCTCGTGTAATGGGATGATTGACATAGGAAATGGCATTTGCAGTACACTTGCATTTTTTTCTAGCAATAAAAATTAGAATAAATAGATCCATGTTATATATATATTGGGATATACTTTTATAAAAACATGAATTTAAAAATTATCCAGCACGTCTCATTTTACCACACAACGCTGGTTTTACAGTAGTAGTCACCCCGTGGGGTAGAATGAGTCACTGGTAAATATAGAACTGGCACCGGGCAGCACAGTGCCAAGGGCTTCTCAGATATCCAGCCAAGGCGTCTGGTGCAGGGCTGCTTTGCTCACCGCAGTAGCGGCGAGTGCCTGGCTCAGCAGGTTCTGAGAGAACAGAGGCCAACGTTTTCCAAAATGAAATAAGATCCAGGAAGGGAGTATCCTTGATTCAGCAGAGCTGAGCTCCGAGGCCGAAAGGAGCCAGACTCGGAACGCAGATACTCCTGAGTGATTGGTGTCTCTCCGAGGGCTGGGGGTTCACCCTCTGACAAGCTCAGTCTTCCTGTCAAGGCAGCTCGCTGCTATGATGAGCTGGCAGTGGAGCAAAGGCTTTGTTCCCATATTTCTGATCCATAGACTGCGTGCTCTCGAGACAGTCATCTTAATAGTCATTTGGATAAATTACAGCACCCACCGTGATAAAAGGACTGCGGATCACTTATGACCTTGACATAGGGTAAGAAATAAAGGTAAATAGGTAAAGGGGACTTTTTACTTAGATAAGCTAGGAAAGGAAGAGGAGCAGAGTTCTCCAAGTTCTCTATATGTCCTATTTGCTCTGTGAAATCCATTCATTTATCTAACAGGTAATTTCACAAGCTCTGGGTCACAACCCCATCTGAGGTTGCTGAGCTGAGTGAGGATGGGATCACATAAACTTGGAAATAGTAAAAAGGTTTCTGAACGCCCGGTCAGTAAAAATCATTTTAAACTCACACAGGGAATACTTCCAAGGTGATACTCGTCGGGCTTGCCCACGTATCTTCGTGTGACTTCACAGTCTTAGCTCCCAACACACAGCACACTATCTCTGCCCCAGGCAAGCCACCATACCACGTGACTGGAATTCTGCAGGACTGAAATTTGCCCGGAAGTCCTCGGCTTAGGTTTCAGAGTACTGTATGGTGTGAGCTTCACTAATTTCATTGTGTATATAGGTTTCCTGCTCATGACAGTTTAATTATGGAAAACAAAGATTTAGTATTTTCCTACTTCTCTTCTTCAGCATGTATCTAATTTATTTATCTTTGGATTATACTGGGTTAGACTGGTTGACTCTAACGACTGCCATTTGATCTGCTGACAAGTGGATTGGGACATAGAGCCCAACAGTTCTGAAATGGCCCTAACACACTTTGATCATTCTTCCCTACACACTTATGTGAAGCAGCAGCTTCAGCACTTGTCATTAAAAATCAAAATATCAGGATTGGGAAGATGGTATACTCAATAAAGCTCCTGCTTCACAAGCATGAAGATGCAAACTCAGATTCCCGGCACCCACACAAGAATGGGGTGCAGTCACGGTGCACATTTGCAGCCCTCGTTGGAGCGTGTGGAAGGTGAAGTCCACTGGTTGGATAACCTAGCTGAATGGATGAGACTAACACCTAAGGTAGAGAATGATCAGGAATAACAGTCAGGGTTGGCCTTCGGCTTCCACATGCACTCAAACACGCAAGCACACCTTTACACACACACACACACACACACACACACACACACACACACACACCCATAAACCATCCTCCCCCCACCAACCTATTGAACAACTCTGAAAAAACTGAAGATGCTCAATGATTCAGCTATGATTTAATTCTTTGTATAAGCATAAATATCCACATGTATCTCATTAATATGTAAATTTTCTTTCATCACTAATAAATGATAACACCTCTCCCCTCCCCTTCAACCAAGCAGAGAAAAATGTAGAGCTCAATAAAAATAATAAAAATTATAACATGAAAAATAAATAACACCACAGAATTATTTTAAAATAAGGTTCTTTATGATTCATTGTCAATAAAGAACAATGTGTGTGCTTATTTCATACATTTACATACCTGGGATTGCAAAAACCTCTGGCATGAAAAGCAGACACAGATGGGAAAGTGTAAGACATGTGTGTGGCATGTATTCTAAGCTCCCAGTGTTTACAGCAGACTTATACTGGGTGGGGAGGATTCCGCAGGACACAAACAAACACCAGCCTCTCATCTATTACCTCAGTGATGGGCCCAGTCTGCAACTCTATTCTTCAGAAGAAGCCCAGCCCAGCTCTCCCATGGCATCAGAGCAGGCCTGTGTCTCCGTGGTCCTCCCAGAACAACATCTACAGCACGAACTCCATTTGGAATTAATTTTTTTCATATTTAAAATGTACCTCTTCCCTTGGAAAGATCCACTTACTCATGAGTTCTTCTCCTTGACTAAACTGTAGACAGGCTCTCAATTCTCTTTTCAGCTAAGTCTCCATGCCGGACTCGCTAGTCTGTCTGTGTGTCCCGAAAATAGCATGAGACCTACCAAGTTGGTCCAGATAGAATCTTTACCCTTACTATTTGATGACCACCATCATCTTCTGCCATCCTCCAGGGGATATCTGACTACAGAGGCTGCCTTTAGCCGGAATCCTCCTAGGCAACTTAACAAGAAACTCACCTCATCTGACCTCACCACCTCTGTTCTTTGATTAAAATTTCTCCCTTGTTGTTGTGTTTAAAACGGAACCCAGTTCACCCCTGAGGTCTCTTTTTTTCCCCAGTACAGCTGTGCTGAATAAAATCCGTTTCTCTTGTTTTGTGTGTGTGTGTGTGTGTGTGTGTGTGTGTGTGTGTGTGTTACTGCATTAACTACTGTTAGGCTCTGGTTTTCTTAGACACCAGTCATTCACACTAGTGTACAAATTACTTGCATTATCTTATGAGATCTAACCCCAAGCAGAGGAGAACTGTGGGAAGGACCTAGGGTTTCTTTCAGGAGAAACTGATACAAGAGGACATTAGTACAAGTGAACATTCATTGTGGAGTGGCCAGAGAAGGCCCTGGATAAACTAATGATCCAGGAAGCAGGAAAGAGGACAAGATGGCTCAAGTCAAGCAAGTGTTGACAGCTCTGGGAAGGGCTTCCAAAGGCAAAAAGCATGGCTGCTGCACGGAAGGGCTCAGTCACAGAAGCAAGGATGTGTCACGGCAACAAACACCTTCTGAAAGCAGCCCCAGCATGCAGAGGAAACCTACTTTGCATTCCACCTCAGAGCAACTCAACTTTTCTCTGAGGTAACCCACATAAGCTACCAAAGGCTTCCCAGTAACCAACCGCTCAACTGCTCAGAAGCCTTCAAAGTCCATCCAAAAGCTGCAAGGAAATTGCAATTAAATGTACAAAATGGTTGCATTTGGGCTGCTTACAAAAAAAAAAAAAACCAATAATTTTTTTCTGAGAATGAAAGGGAATAATACTGTCTGTAATTAATTTAGAGGCTCTAGTACATTGCAGACATGCATATTAAACACTCTCTAGTTCATTTCATCTGACTAAATGAATAAATACATTATAGCATCCAGACACACAATTGAAACATTTCCCCGAGTATTCTTTAAACACAATGAACAAGATTGCAATGGCATCGTGACTGATAAAAAATGACAAAGGCACTGTTAACCAACTGAATACAAAGCAACAACATGAATTATTTATGCCAATAATATTTGTAGTCATACAAATTATATATTGATGTTATATTGAAGTGTTTAGTCTTCCAGCCAACATATACCACACAACCTCCAATTTAATGCCCTTGGATAGCTTTAATTCAACGATACCATTCAAAACAAAGCCATAGAAAGATGCTTTTTTGATTCTCTCAAACTATGATTTTTCTGCATTATGAGACAATCAAAGCCACCCAACACAATTAGCATTTGTTAAGACTATGCTATTGGAAGGGCCGTGGAGAAGACGCTGCTGGGAGGCTTCTGCTTGCCTTGTTCTCACCTTACAGAAAAGGTCATGTGGCAGTCACTGCTATAATGATCTTGTCTCAATTTGGCATTATGGTTGAGTGAACATGTCTTATAGGCTAGAAAAGCTAAAGCAACTCCTAAGTTAAGGGCCACAGGGGTTTTCCTTTACATTTCCAAAGTACAATTCAGAAAACTTCAGAAACTACTGAGTCTCTATAAGGATTTTATTTTCTCTTGTCTGTGAGATTATCCACACTCATCTCCACTGGCTGGCACACACACACACATATGCATGCACACACATACATGCATTCACACATACACATGCACACACACATGCATGTACACATGCATGCGTGCACATGCACGCACGCACACACACACAATCACACTCCTGTAGAGCAGCTTAGTCTCAGGTTGTCTATGTTTCATGACTAACTACCTTTCCATGTTTCAGGGGAGCAATAGGGGTGCTGCCATGGTTAGGCTAAACTGTAAATTTCTTAAGGGCTGAGGTCAAGGGCTTTAGTCGTTTGGCATGAGCTATTTAAAAATGACATTAGATTCAAAACTTGGGCTGGACTCTTCACAAGTGACCAAAGAGCTGAGAAAAGGCTGAACACTAGACCTCATGGAAAGCTGCTTCCAAGATGGAAGACACATGAGATCCCATGTAGAATGTCTGTCAACACTAAAGGAAAGAGATCAGAGAAGAAAATTCAGTGACTTCTTTAAAATATAGCCATCTTCTCAATAACATTCTCTTGTCCAAGTCCAAGTCAAGCTGATGAGAAATCATCTCCAGGGTCCAAACGTCTTCCTGAAGGTTTCCTCCACTCTGCTTCACCTGCTAATTTTACTTCCCCAAAGCCTCTATCCACCCACCTGCTTCTGTCTCACCCCACCTACCATCCCAGCTCACCTGACCAGTACAGATGGATAACGGGACCAGATTACAATTCTTGTTCCTATGCCACCAATTAGGTGGTCTTGGGAAAATCGGGGTCACTGCCTCAGTTTCCTCTTCATCTTTAAAATGGAGATGAGAACCAATCTTTCCTCACAGGTCCATTGGGAATATGAAGTGAGTTACTATATGTAAAATGGTAATCACAACAGAGTATGGTTGTGATCAGAGGTCCTAAAAATTATTTTCCTTTTTCTGTGAGTTTATTCCAAAACTATACTTTGCCAATGACTTTATTAAAATGCTCATCAGACCACCTTTCTCAGATATCAATCTGAATTTGGGGACTACTTCTTATTGTGTGGGAAGTCCTTCTGTATATGTGATGCTTTTATTGGTTAATGAATAAAGAACCTCCCTTGGTCTGTGATAGGGTAGAGTAGAGCTAGGTGGGGAAAACTAAACTGAATGCTGGGAGAAAGAAGGAGGAGTTGGAGCAGCCATGGAGCCTCCAGAGGAGAAAGAGTGAGGCAACTGACAGAACCTTACCAGTAAGCCCCACCCACATGTGATACACAGATTAATAGAAACGGGTTACATTAGGATGTAAGAGCTAGCCAATAAGAAGCTAGAGCTAATAGGCCAAACAGTGATTTGATTAATACAGTTTCTGTGTGATTATTTTGGAAGACTGGGGGGCGGGGAAACAAAAAAGCACCCTTTGACAACTTCTCACTAACCCCGAGGGAGCATGGTACCTGGACCATGATGGAGACTCAACATCATGCCCTGGTAGATCTTTCACTGCAGGACCCTGACTTATCTGTTTAACTTTTACCTATGGCTGGCCTAACGGACACCTGTCTGGCGCAAGTTCCAGCCTGGTCTCTACCCTAAAAAATGCTCATGTTCATCTCTCAACACATTATTTCTTGTTAAAGGCCAATGCCAAATGCTATTTCTTTCTTCAAAAGCTTTTCTTTGAGGATTAATCTCTACTTTCTACAAGTCTCAAAGAACTCTTTGCAAAAAAAAAAAATTTTCATTTAAAGTATTTGTGACTGTTTTGACTTTCATTACACACACACACACACACACATAGACATACACAGACACACATATGAGTTCTCAAGAAAATGAACTGTTTCCTAATCATATCTATACCCAGAGATATACCTCAATCAGTATTTTAGAGACCACTACATATACTTATTTAAGTTGGATCGAAAAGAGAAAAGATAATTGACATGTGGAATGTCACAACTCATACCTGTTACATGCAAATTAAATTTTAATTAATTTATTAAATTTCAATTAAGCGTCTTTCTCAGAATTATCCTTGAGTGTTAAGTGCTTGCTTTAGCTTCAATATTTGATTATAGCTCCAGAATCCCCCCCCCCTTTTATGCATTAACACATTGTGCATATAGCAGGCACTCAAAAAAAAACATTTGTTGAATTTAATTACTGAATTGTTTCTCTTCAGATAAGTTCAGGAAACCAGTTCAAGCTAAAGGGTTCACTTCCTTGAGATGATGAAGGTATTACATGATATTAATGGGAAAGAAAAGCAGGACTAGTTCCCTTTGCCTTTTTCTGGTTGTCATGGGAACACAAGCATCACATGTGGACCACCATTGGCTTTCTCCCATCCCGCTTCCTGCCGGGATCTGCTTGGCAAGGCCCAGAACTTCACTCCCAACGAAGGTAAACAAAATGTCAACCTAGAAGCCAGGCACCAGCAGGTGGGAGG
The DNA here is from genome assembly GCF_014885135.2 of Alexandromys fortis. NCBI lineage: Eukaryota > Metazoa > Chordata > Mammalia > Rodentia > Cricetidae > Alexandromys > Alexandromys fortis. The sequence continues at coordinate 293,186 of NW_026067923.1, forward strand.
AGGTTTCTCTGTCTAAAACTTATTATGTCAGCTAGTATATTTCCCCTAAGGAACTTCTCCTAAGATGGCATACTACATGGAGAGAACTGAGGAGACAGGAAAGGGAAACCCTGAAAACACTATTCTCAGGATAACAAGATGGGAATCAGACAATTAAAAAAATCCTGTAGCCCAAAGTACATTTGATTCATTTAATATTTTGTTGGTTTGTGGTTTTCCACCAACAGTTGATAGAATGTGCTGCCACCATCTAGTTCAGTCTCAAACAAAGAACTAGGTGGTAAGCATTCAGGGGTGCAACGGGAACCGCTAACATGTGGCTTTCTAAGATGAAGATCCTGAGAACGTAGCATTATCCATGATGTTACAACTATCATATGGCCAAACTGAACCTTTCAATAGACTGTCAATAAACTCAAGGCTGTGAAAAGATCCCAATACTCAGCAGGACTAATGCCACTGGCTCCGGAGTCTCTCTCTGCATCCTAACAACCCCACAGAGTCTGGGTGCTGTCAGCAAATGACTAAAAGGAATGAGAATCACCTCAAAGACACGCTCTGGTTAACTAACGCTTTATTTTTAATATGGAAAGCAGTGTGCATATAACATACAAACATATACAAACACATACATACACACATGCACATACGTGCACACACTCTCTAAAGGAAAGGGAAGCTTGATGTAAGAGCCAGCTGCAAATTAGATAAAGATCTACATAGCCCAAAACACACAAATCTTTGCTAGAAACTGGCTCTATGTTCTGAGTCTGGACTATAAGTAGACCACAACAGCTTGCATCTGTGTTGGGTAGAATAGTTAACTGTTTCTACCTAATCAAACCTGACTAGAAGTGCAAGCAACCCTCGTAGTCTCTACCAGTTATACCCACTGACAGGCATCCTCTAACTCCTGGCCAACTTTTCCTGAAGGTTTGATTCAAATAAGGGCCTCAAGATGTATTTTAAAGATGGCAGAGCCACAAGATGGAGAAAGAATAGGTCCCATAGTCACCAAGGGAAGGTCGATTTTTCTACAAGGAACTAAAAGGAACTCCTGCTTGGACCTGACAGATAAGAAATAAAATACAATCATGTCAGGCACATAGGTGCAGCAGAATCTCTGGGAGTTCTAGGCTAGCCTGGTCTACACAGTGAGCCCCAGTCTAGCCATAGCTACATGATAGCCATGTTTCAAAAAATGATAACCACATATGAACCATTAAATGATTTGTTTATGTGAGCATTTGTTTCAGAAACTAGCGTTAACATTTACATCTGGCAATTCCTGCCAAGGCCCTGAGGCTGTATTGGAAATCACATGTTTTCTGAAAAAAAGCTCACACTTCCTATAACCACAGTAAAGAAGAGTTAACACCAGAGGTTAGAAGTGAAACCTCAGAAGCCTGATTCACCCTGACTTGGCTACACCGTGCACTTTCATGAAATGTTTTTGTCTCATTTTGTACTTGTTAAAGGATGATCTTCAGGCTAGGAATGTTATGTGAGACAAGGAAGAAGAAATTTAGAGAGATTCTGAGAGGCTCAGGGAAAGAGCAATACCGTGTCTTCCTGTCATGCTGGGTCCCCCGAAGCCGGAGACAGGAGAGGCCCTTTCTCTGCTAAGTTGCTTCTGCCAGAGTACTTTACTAAAATAGAGGGCATCCCACCGACCACACGAACATGTTTCTTCTAGTCTCTCTTCTACATAGAAGGATTCAATGATGAAGCTAAACTTTGACCCACTGACCTAATCCTATTCATCTCTCCAGAGATCCTAAAAGGATTGAATCTCCAAGCTTTGAATACCTTAGCATGAGAATTAAATTTCAATACATGACACCCTGGAGAACACACTCAAACCATATTCAAAGCATAAATCTTAGTGACAGTAAAAATAGATAACACAGTAATACATTTAATTACACTTCATTGCATTTTCAAGCTAATTTTGCAAATATTTTTAGTCATATTTTAGTGTTCTCAAATCTTATTAAAGTAATTTTATATTTATTTTCCTAAATATGATAAAAACAGGCTAACCATAGATCATACCAAGTTGGCTTAAGTGTGCCCCAGTTTGCACCATAATAAAGTTAGTATGTATTTCCACCATGTGCAATATATATTATAGCTATATACCATAACATAACTAACATTATCTACTATTCTTATACTGTATTAAAGTTATTTCCACAGTCTTCCAGTATCAATAATTGTCAGTGTCCTGAAGCAATTGTGACCCATATTTAAGTCACGCCATTTTGCACAAAGCCATCCTATTGTGGGCTGAGGAGTGTTCAATGAATAAGTAACACACAACAAAATACACAACAAAAGTAATTGTTGAGAGCCAGTGGGATTTCTTTTGTGTTACATCTTTCTAGACATCTCATGGGCACCTCCTCCCTTCCATTTGTTAGGGGAGCCTACAAAAGCCAGGGCCGTCATAGCAAGCCATCTTCTGGGTGGAGAGCCAACAAACTTTTGTTTGATTATTTATTTGATTTTTATGTAGATCAAACTTTAGTGCCATACCACAGAACAAGAGTAGCTCGTGGTGGACGCTAGCTTGAAAGCTGGAGTTCAGTTTAATAGCCACCGAGTATGCGCTATGCCCAGTGAGACTGAGACTCTTATATGTCAGAGAAGTGTCCTGCTTAACCAGAAAGTCACGGGAGACTAGCCATGAGTCGCCACTTAGAAGCTTTCTCACAACCTCTAGGAAAGCCACCAAAAACTGAGGAGGCGAAAACGGATGATCTTCTGGTCACTTTTCCAAACAACAGACGGAGGAGCAGAGAAATGGCAAACGCTCACACGGAAGTCATCAGTCTCTGTGTCAAACACCCTGGAGAACAGTCCAGGGAGCAAAGATTTATGCTGGCCCACTGTTTCTTTATTTCCAGCCCGTGGTCTCCCAGCCTTCTTGCTTTCAGGTCTGTGGAAGGAGAACATGTGGCAGGAAAAAAAAAAAAAAGCCACCTACCTTACAGGGCTGCCTGGGGTACAGAGAGATGCGCAAAGGAGAAACATCCGCTCTATGTGTATGCACTAATCACCTCATTTCTTCCCACCAAGCGTCAACTCCTCAGAATTCCACACCAACATGTCACTGGTTTGTGATCACACCCCTGTGGGTGAACATTGGGGAGGGTTTTCTATCTAACCATGGTAAGTCAAGGGCCCAACTGGATGAAGCTCCTCCTCTTCTCTATCAAATGGCACCATGAGAATTTCATCAGGGAAGCCTCATGGGAGGCCGGGAAAGGCTTACAAAATTACCCTCACATTAATTGATTTATTTATGTATTTTGTATATTTGCGAGGAGTGGAGCTACATGTGGAGGACAAAGGCCAACATACGGGGTTTGTTTCTCTCCTTCTGCACTGTGACTCCCGCAGCTGAAGGCAGGTCTTCAGGCATGGCTGCAAGTCCTTTCCCCACTGAGAAATCCCATAGGCCACAGCTTAGAAAAACAGAAACCACTAGGTTGATGATAACTCTGTGACCCTGGGGGCCTCACAGCTTACAGGTCTTGTTTATACAGTAAGGCAATGACAACAGCCACAGCCTCCCACATTGTCTGTTAAGGTCTGAGGTCAGCCTTAGAGAGAGAGGAGCTTGGAACAGCGATTATGAGCTTCCTGACAGCTGACAATGAGCCACAGAAATGATTTCGCTTCTCCAGGAGGGAAACTGAGTGAGCAACCTGTGGATTAACATATTTCTTTACTTTAAACTTTCATGAAGAAGTCTAGAGCACGAATAATTCATAAACCTTCTGAGGGGACTGAGCTTACAGCCATGAAGACCCAGCTTCCCACCATTATCTTGCAGAACACAGACTCATACATTCTTATGGGGCCTGAGTGGGTCCCTATTTTAACCAATGATTATTTATGGGTTACATACAATTAAACATGAACCGCAGGGGCCCTGTTTCCACAGGGCCATCAGTCAAGAATTTTTTGCTTTGTTTTGGTTTGTTTATTTGTTTTTAGCATCCAGAGAGATGGAGAAAGCGCATAAGAGAAACATGACTGTTCCCATTCATTGTCTATAATTCCTGGGATTTATTTTTGGTGGGGGTGAGGAGAAGGTCTGGAAGTTGATGGAGCAAAACAAGAAAGACATGAGAGGCTGGTGATACAGCTCAGTGATTAAGAATAATTGCTGTTCTTACAGAGGACCCATGTTCAGTTCCCAACACCTACATGGTGGCCCACAACTGTCTGGAACTCCAGTTCCAGGATATGGATGTGTTGCACTCTTCTGGATCCCATAGACTCTGCACTTGTACACATCCAGGCAAACAATCACACATACAACAAAAACAAATGTAAAAAAAAATAAATAAAAAATACCATTATATGTGGCCTACTCCAACTATCCAAAATAAAATTTATTGTTGTTTAAGGGTGAACTTTTCTCTTTTGCGTTCCTGAGGCTGAGTGCAGGAAGCCCTGCAGGTCACCTTAGAGGCCACTCACAGCTCCCAGCTGCACAAAAACCAAAATGCTGCTCCCTCCAGTCTCTGCAAGTCAAGTGTCACAACAAAAGAGAGTAAAGCAGGAGGCAGCAGGAGATGATACAGTGGAGGGTTCTGGTGTCATGGGATTTGATTAATTCTAACACAAATGAAGGTCAAGTTTGCAGGCAAACCCAGATATGGGTGCAAGTAGAAAGTGGAATAAAATACTGTCTAATAGAAACTCAAGCTGCAGGAATAGCATATGAGTTGATCTTCTCTCCTTCAGTGAATACCACTAAAATTTAGAGATTGAAAATGACGTAGGCACACGATTTATTATGAATGGGGAACAAAGGTTACCAGCCACATGAGGAAAACCTCCCAGAAAGAAGCCCATTAGAAGGGTCAATGAAACCAATCCTAAGAGCAACATCCCAGGAGAAGTGAGAAAAGCACACCAGATTCCTTGAGAGCCATCCTAGAAGACGAAGCTCCAACAGAGCCCTCCTCCTGCCTCTACCCCAATTTGTGCTACTTAACCCCCAAAGTGGTGCAAATTTGATCCTAAATTCTATGCCTATGCTATTCATTGAACACTTCCAAAAGGTCAAGGCCTCAGAGAACCTGATAGCACAATCAAAACTGTCTATAACAATTCAAACGCCAAAGATAGAAAATTACACAGCACGAATTTTGAGTTGTAGCAATCAATAGCTATACAAGAAATAAGCCAAAATAATATTTATTGATCTTTCAAGTTTTAACATCCATCTTTTTTTTAAAAAAAATATTTATTTATTTATTATTTATACAATATTCTGTCTGTGAGTATGCCTGCAGGCCAGAAGTGGGCACCAGACCCCATTATAGATAGTTGTGAGCCACCATGTGGTTGCTGGGAATTGAACTCAGGACCTTTGGAAGAGGAGGCAATGCTCATAACCTCTGAGCCATCTCTCCAGCCCCTTTAGCATCCATCTTTTGACAGGTAAAACAAAATGCCCCAAGCCTCATTATAGAAAAAGCAATACACATGGCAGTATCCAGAACCTAATTTTAAAAAGTCAGGACTCTAAAATGTAGTCTTCATGAATGAAAATGCATCCAGTGAGTCAGAAAAGACAATGAACACCTATCTGGATGTGAAGGAAATAATCCAGAAGGAACAGCAAAAAAACAGATGCAATCGCTTTAACAAAGAGAACTTAGAAGAGTTAATTGATATTCGGTGCTTTCAGAGTATTCCAATTATTATTTACTTTAAAATTAATAAAAATCAAATAAGATAACATTTTAAATGCATAATTTCCTCTTCAGCACGTTCCCATCCAGATAAGTCAGTGTCTGTGAAGAGATTTGGGGAAGGTATTGTTTAGAACAAGGGGTGACTGACAGTCTTGCTCCCTGCTCGTTTAGCAAATAAAGTTTTATTTGAACATGGTTATGCTTGTTTTTGCTCTGGGCATGGCTGCTTCCTTTATTGCAGTCGAGTTGAGTGGGTGCGACCAAAACCTCACAGCCTGCAGAAGGTAAACTGTTCACTACCCTTATGGGAAACGTTACAGATTCCTGATATGTAACACAGTCTAAAAAGTACTATCTGTTGTCAAGTTGATTCTCAGAGAGTCAGTTTCCAAGTAACACCCAGCACAGGCTGCCTTCCTTAGGACGCTGTGACACACCTCAGGACTTAGTATCTAATACTGGTTTCTTTGGAGTGTGTCGGTCGGCTCACAGGAGACACATGATGGGAGGTCTGTCTGTCCATGGCAGTTTCCTGGCCATTCATGTAAGAGCCATTCTAAGCCCTTGCATTTCTAAACACTTGGGATTTCCTAAAGATAAAGAAAAAGCATCCTTTACATGTTCACGTCAGAGCGAGTGCTGCCTGGATCTCAGCATGGACACCGTCACCTTAAGGATTCAGCAAATCCAAGCCAAAGACTACCCAGGTGAGAATAAAGACATCCCTCAGACACTTTTAAAAAAACAAAAACAGAAACATCAGCCTGAATGCTGTGTCCTTCATCTTTTTCATCACATCCTTTAAATTTCCTAAAGGTGTCTCTTTAAGTGACTCCATGGGTAAAGGCACCTCCTATGACCTGAGCTTGGAGACCTGTGTTTCCCCTCTAGATCCCACAAGGTACAAGGAGAGAATTGACTCCTACGTTGTCCTCTGACCTCCACATAAACTACCCCATGTACACGAAATAAACACAATTGTCTTAAAAAATAAAAATAGATAGTTAATCTGGATCGTGTTAAACTCGATTTATGGAGAGAACAGATGGGAAGGAAACTGACCAATGATGGGTCAAGAACGCCATTTTTTTAAATAGCCAAGGGCTGGCTCTGCTGAAACTATGTTCAGAGTGAAGGGTGAACACCCCACCACGCCCCTTAGCTCGCCTTCTCTGTGAGAAAGAGATCCTCCAGCAGCATCCCTGACTTTTACTACTTAGAGGAAAGTTTCCAGTAAACATCTAGGGAAAAGGTCCTAGCCCCAACGTGGACAAATCCTGAAAGTGGAATTTCAACCTGGCTTTAAAGAAACCGACTTGAAGCTGTCTGTGAAGATGCTTTCGTAAGAGAGCCTTTCTGTATTTTTAGCTTGTTTTCTCACTTATTTACCGCCAGGTTTTCTGTAGTCACAAACATGACACTCTATGCATTCTTAATGTCTTCCGTGACCGTCCTTAGATGCCAAGAAGGCATCTGGGTTGCTTCTATGTATAGAACTCCTAGATTACAGAATTGGTAGTTTTTGGAGTTTTGGTTAACAGACAGCAATTTGCCCTGTTCCCAACAGCACCCCTCCATGGTATGTGTGATCCCCTGGCTCACCCCAGCTTAGCAGCATCCATTTCCAGTACCATTGTTCTAGTGGCATCAAAGTGGTTCCTGGTCTCTTGAGTGCTTTTCTGGATGCTCTGTCTAAGGCCACTGTTGAGAGCACTTGACATCTGACAACAGCAAGAACAGGGCCTCTCAGAACCGGAATCTCATTTGTTCTAGGCATTCCTCATGCATTGTCTCATTTAGTAAACACAACAACCTCATAAGGGTTTTTAAAATTAACTCTCTAGTTCATAGCTGAGAGAACTGAAGCAATGTGAGATATGAACCTTGTCTAAGCCTACCAAAATAATTAAGGAAAAACTAGGACCCAGATCCAGGCAGTCTGCGTCTACAGTCATTCAAAATCTGTTATATCCTGTCTTACTCACTGTTCCATTGCTATGAAGACATCATGGCCAAGGCAACTCCTAAGAGAAAGCATTTAAACTGGGGCTGGCTTACAGTTAAAGCTTAGCAACGTAGTGGAGAGTGTAATAACAGTGAGGCAGGCATGGAACAAGAGCAGCAGCTAAGAGCTTATTTTCTGGTCTGCAGGCAGGAGTCCAAGAGAAAGAGAAAGCCAAAACCCAATCCCAGTGACACACCTCCTCCAACAAGGCCACACCTCCTAATCCCTCCTAAATAGTTCACCAGGTGGGAACCAAATATTCCAATACTTTAGCCTATGGCAGTGATTCTCATTCAAAGCAACACACCTCACAAGAGACTAATACAACTTGGCCATCACCAAAATACTGTGTTAAAAATTATCTACCTTGAGACTAGACATAATCCCTTCTATTGTTGACCTCAGGAAAGGGCGTGAAATTCCACAGAGGTGAGCTTGCATGACTACAATTAGTTAGGAATGTTTCAGAATCTGTTCTGTCTTCAATCAAAAGCTATGTCTGTTCTTCTCCTCCTGTACATGTGTGTTCATGAATGAGAAGGCATCACTTCCCTGTGTGACACCAATCCACCACGCAGCCCGTATGTGTCGCAGCTAGTCACTGCGGTGGCTGAGTCTCAAGTCCCAAGAGATAAGTGAGCAAGATATACAAAGCCCTGGTTCCACTACTTAGCAGTTGCGGACCCCTGGGTCAGATGTTTAATCTTTGTGAATGTCAGTGTTTTTATCTGTGAAGCTGAAATTAAAAAATCCTCATGACTATTCCTAAAAATCCCCAGGGCGAATGTGAGGGCCTGAGCTAATAGACTCAGAAAAGGGCAGGGCACACAGTAAATCTTTGTCAAACTGAAGTTATTATTTTCAGTTATGTAATGTAGTATTCCCATCTGATGACATCTTAAAAATCAGCATGGTTTATGGTCTAAACTCTTTTCAAATGACTTCCAAAAGCATAATATAAGGAGGTATCCACAGATGAAATTAGACACATTCATCCCTGTAAAGAAAATCAATGTTAATACACAACAGTATAGAAAATTATCCTAACGTCACATCTGTAGACCTTAGGAAAATGTAGATTCTATGAAAAAGAACTAATGCTTCACTATTTTCCACCCAAACATGTCAATTATCAATATGAATGCATATCAAAATACTGATCTCAGTATTAATAATTATAGTTAATGTGTATTTCCACAATAAGCCCTGAGTTAAAATAAGGAAATAGACACCTCTCTAACTCTATGCTGTGGGGGTGCTGTGATGTCACCGTAATGCCCACAGTGGCTCGTCAGAAGAACATCACACCCAAACAGCCAGAAAAGCCATGTGACTGCCATGCCCTGGGGAGCCCGGTAGCATTTTCTGTGCGGTTCATCCGGAAGACCCAAGGCTGGTGAGGAGGAAGAGGGACAGCCATCACGTGGTCTACAGGCCACGGTTCTGACCACATTACACTGCAGATTCTATCAGAAGCTGCTTGGGCTAGTGAAGGGTAAGAGCTTTGCGTGTTCCTCAGACAGATGTGGGTTCAACTCTGGTACTAGTTGGCAGCCACGGACTAATGCGCCAGGCATTTAAACTCTAAGTCTCGGTTTTCTGGTCTGTCTGTGGAGACTTCAGTCATGGTGCTGCTGCGCGGATGAGAGCACCTTGGGTAAGGACAGTGGCTGACATCAACACACCTAGAATCTCATCCAAATCATCTATATTCCCAACGTTAATAAGAGGATTGTACCAAGTATACACTATTTTGTTCTCTCTCATGTACAAACACAGCCTGTAGGCATCTCAGATGGTGCGATTTCTATGGGCCAATGAGACTTCTGGTTGCTGCCAAAGCACAGCAACCTTCTACCCATGATTACCCGACTTCTCCTCTCCCCCACTCACAGATGTATGTGCTGGAGAAGGAGCTGTAGGGCTAGAAGATGGCCTCCAGTCTATAATCAGCATCTTCAATTCCAGTACCGAATAAAACCTTTGGCTAGCATCAAAAGAACATTTTCTGTGAGGCATCAGTCCAAGATCTCTATAACAGAGGTTTACAGAGGGGAGCCAGACCCTGCGTGCATATTTATAGGTCACTGCCTTGGTACACAGCCAAATGGATCTTTGGAACCGAGATCTCCGCCAAAGGAACTATCTGTGGGTTTTCTTAATGGTATCTCAAAACCTTTTAAAATAATAAATAGAAACGAAAAAGAAAAATCGAGGCATTAGAACGGCAACTCGGAACTACCCTCTGAAGCTTGTAAGCCAGTGCTCCTCAGCCCAAGAGAACGAGAGACAGTTTTCGTTTCTGGGAAGACACAGAGAAAAGTCAGAGCATAAAACCCCGTGAGCGAGGGGGCAGAATGGTGACTCTGCATTGCTAGAGACCTAAACTTCAAGCAAACCTGGAGAACTGTTCTTAAGGACACCAACAGAGTGACCTAGGCTGGCTCCTCCACGGCTGGACCTCCCTCATCATATCAAAGTAGCATATAAACAGAGAGACCCCTTTCTCTGGTGCCTTCCTGATAAAAACTAGCAAACCACGAAACACATACACACAATGCTGATGCTCAGAAAATGTGTTCTTTTGCCTGAAGAGATGGCTCAGTTAAGAAAACTTACTGTTCTTGTAGAGAACCCTGATCTATTTCCCAGCACCCGCAGGGCAGCTCACAACCCTATGTAATTCCAGTTCAGAAAATATCACACCCTCTTCTGGCTTCTGAACATACCAGGCATGCATGTGATGTGCACACATACACGTAGACAAAACACTTATTACCTACAGAATAAAAATAAATTAATCTTTAATAAAAATAAATGATCTTTAGTCAGGAAGTGGTAGCGCATGCTTTTAATCCCAGCACTCAGCAGGAGACAGAGGCAGGCCGAGCTCTGTGAGTTCAAGGCCACCATGGCATTACAAAGCAAGTTCCAGGATAGCTAGGGCTGTTACACAGAAAAATCCTATCTCAAAAAACAAAAAGAAAAATATTTTAATAAAACCATTACTTCCTAAATTGCGAAAACAGGGTATTTTTTTCATGATTTACTAAGGCACTGGGATAGTGAAGCTAAGGTTAATTCTAACTCATGAAATGTTAGCAACTGGACAATGTGTCCTTGAATTTCCTGGGATCTGAGACAGCACGGAGTCCCCTGATTGTTCCCAGCAGCCTCGCTGTTTTCCACAGAAAGAGACGTTCCTTCCTTTCTGCTGTTTCACTGAAGAACGGGGGAGACATGGACTTTGTAACTAGCAGAGATGTATGAGAGAACCAGAGCACAGACACTCAGAATCACCTGGGAAAACATAAACACGAGGGCTTCCAAACTGCCTCCATCACAAAATGCCCCGTCTCTCTAAATCCGGGGCTTCTATCTTAAGAATGATCAACTCAGGAAAATAAAAGAACAAAAACAAACAAACAAAAACAGGCTCCTTAAAAGCAGGTCAGCAAGAGGAGGCAAGATTCCAGGCAGATGGAAAGAAACCGCATAGAAAAGTAGATGAGGAGCTGGGGTCCCCAGCATCCCACTGCCAGCTGTACCCCAGCACTAGCGCTGGCTCTCAGAGAGCTGAGTGAAGCCAGGGGAACTCCACCAGGCAGGCAAAGTGGGGCATGAGAAGACTGAGAGCAACTGGGCCCTTCACTTCCATCCTCTGAAGCTTCCCATTGGGGGGCCAAGGAGAGAGCTACAGCACTATCCAAATCAGAATTTGCGGAATTCTGTCCCCATTATGCCTGTTGTCCGGAGGACATGATTGGCTTCATCTGGGAATCTGAGCACGCACTCACCACCTCAGCCACACTCTACTCCTTGCTTCTGAGCTGTGGGGAAGAGCCCCGCCTTAGCAACTCCCACTAGGGAGTCTGATGCACCCCTCAGCTTGAAAGACAACTCAATATTCTACAACAGCACAGTCCTGAGAAACGCGCCTGCAAACACCTGTTAGTCAGCACACAGACAGGTGTCTGAAGAAAGACACCCTCTCCTCTCTTCAAAGATGTTCACACCAAGTAATTTCATTTAACAGTTCTTTGAAATGTCACCTTACGTTTGGGCCTCTGTGATGAAGTCCTCTACTGCACCCAGTCCAAACAACCCTCAGTCATTGCAGCTTCCCCCGTTACACGCTGTTGGAAGACCTGACTTCCATACCTTTTGTAGCAGGTAAGGGAGCCCACAGACCTTCCTCAAGCTCTAGGGAATATGGCCGCTCAGGATTCTGGGAGCAGGTACATAAACCAGTTAAGTCTGGTTTCTTAAAGGGCAGGAGTGGAGGGGTGGAGTGAGATGGGGGTAGGAGTGGAGGACAGAGAAAATACACTTTGAGAGAAACACAAGAAAGCTGCAGAATAGTGGTCCTGAACACACGCCAGGGTAAGAGAAGAAGAGGGCAGAGAAGACCTTAAAACCTTCTTCTCTTGAGATCTAAGAGCATCACAGCCCTGCTATAAAATATTAGGTCTATACTTCATGAATGAAAAATATAGGCAAAGACAGAATGATAGCATGAAATATTCCTTGAATCAATTAAAGGGTATACACTTTACCTTCACATCCTTAATCATAAAATTCAAACAAAGAGTTTATGTATTCATTACTTAGTTATTCTGTGTGTTCATAAAGTGTGTGAGTGTGGACACATACATAGGATGGCACGTGTGTAGAAGCTCGAGAACACCTGTAGGCATTGGTTCTTACCTAGGTTCTGGAATCCCAGCTCACGACATCATACTGGCATAGCGTGTGCTGTTGTCTGTTGAGATGTCTCATCATTATTGAAGCAGGTAGGTTTTTGCTAAGATATTTTTCAGATTTATTTTATATTCATATGTCTGTGTGTAAGCCCATATATGTGCAGGTCCCCATGAAGGCCAGAAGAGGGAATGGGGGCTCTTGGAGTAGGAGTTATAGATAACTGTGGGGGCAGGGAACTGGATGCTGGTCTTCTGACGGAGCATCAAATGCTTTTAACTTCTGAACTCTCTCTCCAATCCTTAATATATGTAGTTGATAACATGCTATTTTTACCCAGGAGAATGACACAGTGACTGAGGTGCCTGAGCAATGCTTAGACCACCAAGGTTGTTAGCAGCCGTTAGCCTGCTTGACTGCAGCTATATTTACTCATAGAGGCTGGAAATATAGGAATGCAGAGGTGATGTGTGGGAGTAGAAGAGATGAACTCTTTTAGGAAAAGAAATGGTTTTAAAGGTTTGCAGCTACGGCATCATGACTGGGCCCCCTTGACACCCAGGGTTGTGGTGCAGTGTAAACGAGCTCATGTGTGCATAGCATGTGTGAATGACAGACACTAGAATAATCACCAGTTACCAAGGAACATGGCTTTCACTTCTAACCTCGTAGCTGTTAATAAAATGACACAGTCTGTTCTTTCATTCCTTGGTAGACAGAAAGGTTCTGTCATAGCAGTTCTGAACCCTGGCTTTGCATTAGAATGTTCTAGAGAGTTTTCTTTTTTTTTTTTTCTTAACTGCCACTTAGTCACAGAACAACTGGATCCTAGTGTCTGGGAGAACGGCCACACAGTAGCTGAGATCTGGTACAGAGCGAGCTCTGAGAAGCAGTATTGCAGGTGTTTCTGTGTTTTATGGAAACTGAGTTGGAGCAAACTGGTTCTGACAGAGAATGGACATTTGAGGGCTGTCCTGATGCATCCTTTAACTTCAAGAGTAGGATGGCATTGCATTGGCCTGTCTTGGCATTCCCGAGAGATATTTGGTGCCCTCTGTGATGACAAAAGAGATACAAACAACTCGGTATTTCCTTGATCTCTTTGGTAGGAAGGGAAAGGAAACACTTCCAGTCATGTAAACTTCTCAACTGCCGTGGGTGCAGGGATGAGGCGTGGGCGACAGGCTGACTAATTGTTCTTAAAACCCTCCTCCCTCTCTTTGTGCTCCATCCACTCCAATAACCTAAAGGGTCCACATTACAGAACTTAGAACACAAACCGTGAATAAGAGGAAAACTTTGAAAAGCTTTTGCCTGCTCCATGACATCCCGTGCAGACTTGGCGTGACAGAGGGTAGTCAGCAGTCCCTGGAAGAAGCCTCAGGCTTCTCCCGCTTCACAGTGTAAACCACCCTTCTGCTCTCTACGAAGGCAAGAATCTATACTTCATTGAAATGTGTAGTTTCAGAGAGAAAGCAATTGCTTGCCATTTGTCTTGCATCCATTGATATCACCCGATTGCAAAGATAAATCAGAGTCATGTAAGTCCTTCCCCTGCACATTCATGTGGAGATGCAGGTTACAATTTTATCACATGCGTTCAGATGCTCGTGTTGTTGCTGCTAGTGGCATCATCCACGTGGTGATGAGTGAAGTCTGAATAATTGGCGCACATCATAGCCTTGCTCTCATACTTTCGTATGCCTAGGGCAGGGGATGCAGCCGAGTGCTGGAGCACCCACCTAGCGTTTGGAATCCCTGGGTTCCAGCCCCAGCCAAGTATAAACAGCTACGGTGGTCCTTACCTTCAATCCCAGCACTGAGGGATTGTAGACAGGGGGTTCAAAAGGTTAAAGTCATCCTTGGCTACCAAGCAAGTTTGAGGATATCCTTGTAAACATGAGACCTTGTAGCAAGGAAGAAACAAACAAACAGAGGAATCCATACCTATTTTATAAACAATATCTTGGTGGAATTGTTTTCAAGAATATGCAGAAGCAGAAAGCAGTCTTCCCCACAGCCCACAGGACAGTTGGGACAATACTGGCTCTCAAATGCTGTTCAAAACCTTTTTAATTTCATATTCCATCTCAAGGCCTGAGCATAGTTTCCCTCTTTGTGTAGAAATGTTGCAACTTTGTTAGGTTAAAATAGGATATTAAATCCTATTACCCATGATCCTTTTCAAATACATTATAACTCTAATTCAATATGTCTAGAACATGGCCTTAGATCCACCCAATCAATTACTTTTCCCATTGTTCTTTGGTTTATTTCAGACTCTAGAATAGGAATTTGTAATGCCACCCATGCCGAAAAGAACTAAAATCCAGCAGGCTTCTTGGCCTTGGTGATTGTAACATGGAGTGCCATCTTTAACTTAGAATAATTGCATTGATCTCCCCTAAAAATGGATGCTATGCCATGTTTTAATTATGGCTCAGAACCTGACTAGGGATTGTTTCATATTACATGATAATATAGCTTTTAGAAGATTTCGCCTTTTGACTCTAATCATATAACAAGCAGCAGGTCAAATGGGGCCTGGAATTAGTGTGAGGTTCGGTCACTGTCCTAACACTCCTTTGCAAGATCAAAGTCACTCTATTTCTTCCTTTATGCATCGTCTCCTGTCCAGGTTCATTAATAGTTCTTATGGAAACTTTTCCCAAGACGGGGCAGCAACTCAAATTATAATGTGCGCATTTTCATCTACAGCACCTCTGAGGAGCCACAAGTCGAGAGACATAAAAGGAACCCTCAGACAGACCTGATAAGGGAACAGTGAGAGACTAAAATGTGCTGGCGTGTGCAGCCAAAGCGAAGTTAAGATACAGGGTTCTGAGCTGACTTCCCGAGGTTCTGCCTCTGAAGTGTACGTTAGGTCCTCTCGACTTTAAAAACCTGTGAAAAGACAAGCTGAGATCAACGCTCTTAAATTCCTCCCCATCTTTGCAGGGCGGTGGTGCTGGAGTCTGACATGACGGTACACAACTACAATACCAGCATTTAGGAAACTGAGGCAGGAAAATCATAAGTTTGGGGCCAGACTGGGCTATAGTAAGTTTGTACCAGCTTAACCTAAAGAGGTAGGATTTTGCCTTGTAAGGGGGTGGGATGGGTGGAAGAAGGAAGGAAGGTGGAAGAAAGGGGAAAAATCCAAGGAATAAACTTGGGAATGTGGCTTCAATAAGGTCTTAAAAAACTCTCCATCTTACCAGTTAAAATGTTTGGCCCCCGGCAAACGTCACTGTTCCTGCCATGACATTCTAGACGCGGCTGGCTGCTGAGATTATGTTCATATCCTCTCACTAGCCTGACTTTGCCAGGAGCCAGTTCAGTTCTGAAACACTTCAAAATGATGCCTTTGCCATTAATCTCTAGAGGAGAGACTCAAATTTAAAGTGTAAGGGAAGGCCTCAGTTTTTGAGAAGTAGCTTCATACCCAGTGCCTTCAACATTCACTTGAGCCCAAGCTAATTCTTCTGCGTGGTGGAAAATAACCACCCATGCTGGCACGAGCTGTCAGACCGTGGGCTGATGCTCTCAAGACAAAAGCAGAGAAGGATGGGGCAAGAGCTTCTCTCTCACTGGGCTTTGCAAAGGCGTGCACTGCCTTCACCATTTATACTGGATCCTGCATTCTGGAGCAATTTGCTGTGCTGCTGGTGCGCAGGAGATATATATGGATGAATGACAATTACGAAGGAAGTGTTAACGTTTAAATTTGACAAACTTTGAAAAGGAAAAGGCATAACACATGGGAAGGGATTCAAATCTAAGCAAACCTGGATTTGAGTCCCTCACCATCATTTAGCTACCTTGCTACCTGGCTGTTTTTCTCATTGGTACTGCCTGAGTATTAAGTGGTACACAGTGTGTATGGGGCCTGTCAGCACTGACTCATACTCTACCTGAGAAGTCCTGTGACTATTATGAATCAAATACAATTTTACTCTGAAGACTTAGACTCTATGTGTCCACTTCTATTATTATCTAGTAGACCCCCCCCCCCCCGAAGTGATCTCTGGCTTCTAGTGTTCAGAGGTTTATAAATACAAAAAGACAGTCTCTACCAAACACACCGCTAAGTATTTTTCTTCATCTGAAACCTCCAAACCCTCATCTTCATCCCTATTGGAGGAAACACACTATAAACATGAAACCTAGGCAAGACGGGAAAACAGCGCTAGCAACGTCCGGGAGGCATTGTGAAACCTGTCAACTCAGTAAAAACATCAAGAGATGTGAGAAGGCAGGACCATTTCCACGGCAAACTCCAAGGACCAAACACCCACCCTCATCCAGCCCGTGCCACGAACACGCGGATTTGCTTTCATTTCTGCTTTATGCAGTGCCTGAGACTGGACCCAGGACCTCAAACATGCTAGGCAAGCCCTCAATGCCTGAGCCTTACCTCAGTCCAGTTCTTACTCTCCTTTCTCCTCTGTTCTCAAAGGGATTGTCTCTAGATTTAGATTTTCAGCATGACACAACATGGTTTTTCTCCCCTTATCTACCTTTAGACAGACTTTGTTCTGGCCTTCATAACTTCCCAAGGGAAGTCCACGACCATCTCAGGTCAGTTCCCTTCAGTAGAAGATGCTGTTGCTCCTTCTCTTCCGGAGGTTTTCTCTTTGTCTTTAGGTTTTGGCAACTTAACTATCATGTGCTTCCACGTGGTTTTGCCTGTTTGCATTTCATTCAACATTATCAGTCTACAGATGTATGTACTTCATGAAGTTTGCAAAATTTTTATCCTAATTTCAAAACTATTTTCCTCTCCATTGTTCCCTTTCTCCATTCCCTCTGAAAAGTGAAATATACATCAGAACTTAACTATGTTCTTAAGACTCTGTCCATTTTTCCAGAATCCCTTCCTGTTTTACATGAGAGATAAATTTATTTCTCAATAGAGATCCTGAATCTTCTTCCTGAATTCTCTTCCTACTTCTAGTATTCTACAATTTAAATTTAGTTCTTCATATTCCAAGTACAAATTTTCTAGTTAAAAATTCTCCTTTTTTTCTTTTCCTTTTCTTTTTTGTTTCTTTGTTTGGTTTTTGAGGCAGGGTTTCTCTCTACAATAGCCTTGGATGCCTGAAACTCACCAGGCTGCCCTCTCAAACTCATAGAGATCTGCCCGCCTCTGAGTGTGAGGATCCAAGGTGTTCAACACCACTGCATAGCTAGAAATACTCCTTTCTTCTAACATTTTCTATTTTCCTACCCAAATCTTCCATGTTTCCATACATTTGCACAAGAATTTTTTTTAACTCATTTATGCTAGTTCTTTGAGAGCCATTGGTTGATAATTTTACCACTTAGAAGAAGTAAGTTTGTATTTTTATCTTTTCTTGATAATTGGTCATAGTTTTGCAGAGTTTTTAAAGTAAAGTTATTGTAGATTATATTCTGAACATGGTGAGAATTGTTGACCAGGTTGGCCTCGAATTCATAGAGGTTCATTTGCCTCTGCTTCCCGAGTGCTAGGACTGAAGGCAATGTCATCCTAGTTTACTGTAAACAACAGGTCAGATCTGTGCTGCTTACTTTTCTGTTGTTCTGATAAAACCCCATGACCAAAGCAACTCACTGCAGAGTTCATTTCGGCTTACAGATCCAGAGGAACATATAGCCCACTATGATGGCAGGCACGAACAGGAAACTGAAGAGCAAGCAGCAACTGCACACAGGAGCTGAGAGAGCAACAGGAACCTTCAAAAGCCATGCCCTTGTGACGGCCTTCCTCTAGTGATGCTGAACCTCCGAAAGGGTCTCTAAGTTCCTCTAACAGGACGGAGCCTCACTCAAGCCACAAGAGTACCTGGTCCAGTCCTTTGACTCTATCTAGTCCACACACCCTCCGGGTACCACCAAAGACAAGTAATTGCAAATCTACAGACATAGAATTCCTTTATTCAGCTTTCTCCCTTTCTGATACTATCTCCTTTATTTATAGATGGATGGATAATAGACTTTGTATACACGAAGAGTCAAATTTCCAGTGCTAAACTACAAGTTGCCATCGTTGTGAGTTTACAGAAGACTTGCTTTACCCCCTCTAACAGAGACGACATCTCCCTTCACCTCCTGCAGCAGACAAACATCTCTGTGACGCATTTCAGCTCAGTTTCGTTCTTAGTTACTGCCAGGGAGTCCCGATTCCCAAGTCCGGAGATCATAGCACTGATAAAAAACAGACAGCTTCAGATGGCCTAGACACCGCATTAAACAGCACCGAATCACAAGTATTTTCAACTCTTCTGATTCTGTCAAGGAATAAATCTCAGCTTGGTGCTAATATGCCTTTAACACCTTTCTAATAGTGCCTAATTTTCTCCCTTTCTACAGCAGCGCGCATCTGAGGAACTTCAGGCGGTAATATCTAGATGGAGAGGAATAACATTATTGGCTTCCAGCTACTTTTAGTTGCCGTCTGTTTACGATGTTACGGCTTTCCATTCATGGTAAAGGTATAGTTTGCTTTCTTTTAAAAGAATTACAGAAAGTGAAGTATTTAATGCTAAGTGACAATATAGGTAGAATGTAGATAAGAATAGTGAAAATGTTATAGTATCATAGATAGTTCTAGCTACTGGAATTAATATATGTTCTTCTCAGCCCAAATCTCAGTACCATAACAACAGAATTTATTTCCTTCTCTTGAAAACCCTTAGAGCACAGTTTGGACATCTACAGGCTTCAAGAAGGTCCCGGTGTTCATTCGGGAAGTAAACACGGCAAGGCTTTCTCCAGCACGGCTAAGATAACTGCGCATGTGTGAGCAGGAGACACAGAGAAGGGGAGTGAACAGTAGATGGGACCGAGAGGGGGTGCAGGAGAAACGTCATCCTTTTCTTTCTTTCTGGTTTGCCTCCAAGCCTCTGAGATCAGGCTTCTACCACAGAAACGGAAGGCCTAGCCAGGCATCCCTCAGACATACTGTCTTGGTTAGGATTTCTATTACTGTGATGAAATACCAGGGCCAAGAAGCAAGCTGGAGAGGAAAGGGCTTATGTGGCTTGTATTTCCACAGCGCTGTTCATCAGCAAAGGAACTCAGGTCAGGGACTCAAACAGGGCAGGCACCAGGAAGCAGAGGCTGATGCAGAGGCCATGGAGGGGTGCTGCTTATTGGCTTGCTCATCATGGCTTCCCCAGCCTGCTCTCTTATAGAACCCAGGACCACCTGTCCAAGAGTGACATGACGACATGACCCCTACACACAATAGACTGAGCCCTCCCCATCCATCACTAATTAAGAAAATGTCCTAGAGGTATGTGTGCAGCCCCATCTTGTGGAGGCATTTTCTTAACTGAGGTTCCCTCCTTTCAGATGACTTTAGCTTACATCAAGTTGACAGAAAACTAGCCAGCACAATGCTCTGTCCCTCTCAGTCCCCCTACCCCCGGCCCCATTATCCAGGGTCCGGCTACAAGCTACCCATATATCCTGGTGCCTCTCTACTCAAACCATCCGGGCAGCTTCATAATGACAATCTCATCCTGCCTCTCACTTCCACCAAACCTTGCTCTGTGAATTCAATTAGCTCCTTGAAATAGTGTGTGTGTGTGTGTGTGTGTGTGTGTGTGTGTGTGTGTGTGTGTGTGAATGTTAGTTGAAAGATCTCCCTTCCTTCCCTCAGGGACATTAGGAATCTCTTATATAGGGACTTTAAGTTGTGCTGTTGTTTTGAACATGGCTTGGCCAGAGGGGGCCACCGATGTCCGGGAGGGTGTCCCTCTATGAGGGTGAGGTTTGTATGAGCATGGCCATTGCACCAATCCACACCCAGTATATTTGCCCATGTCCCCTCCCCATCTAGGAGAGGGAGAGCCAGCTCTTTAAAAGTGGAATGCCCCCTGACCTGGTCTCCACAGGTCACAGAACGCTAGCACAGAGTCTTAGCACCACAGAAAGACTTAAATGAATTCAGAATATTATCCATACCACCATGACACGAGCAGGCACTTAAATCATTCTGTATTAATGTTTTTAAGAAGCATAATTTTAAGCAGCCTAAACCAGCAGGTGTCAACTTTTTAGTTGTTTCCAAACACTGTAACGTGAGGTGATTCTTCGCACTCTGTCAGAGCAGATTGGAAGAAACAACCAACCCCACGACTTCAGCCTCCACTCAGCTGTGACCTGAGCTTGACCCCACTATTTTAAGCTCCTATGAACTGCTGGTAGGGCGTGTGCAGATTTAATTTCTATAAATATGTTTGGGAGAGAGGCAGCTTTTGCAACACGCTGGTGTCTCAAGATGTCATACTAGAAGCAATGACCTCTGCAAACAGACACCCTCGGTCTTTTGAAAAGTATCTGCAGCTTCTGGATTTCAAGGAAAGGGAAACTCTTGGGAAGGGCTTGTAATCTTTCTGGCTACAGGAGTATTGAGTCCAATAGCATTTTCATAACCTTCTCTAGTACCAGGTCCCATGTCCACATGAGTGGACTCTGGGACCTGACTGCAGAGTCTTGGTTTTCTACTTGATTTGCTCCTACCGACAAAGCAAGGAGCTTAAGACTGGATTCCAAGCTCTCTGGCCAGCACACAAAGGGGGCGGTGACAGCCGCTGAGGGAAGTTGGTTAACGTAAGACGAATGTTGAGAACTGGCTGAGCATAAGTCAGATCAATGCATTCCTTCAGGCTAACTTGAACTTTTTCATAATGAATCCCTAAAGTAAGTGGGGTTTTCAAGCCTTCTTCACAGGACAACTTTCTTCTCTATGACAGAAAATTTGTTGGCAATTCTTGTTTATCACAACGTGGAACAATTTCCTTTAGGTTTGCCTGTCTGCTTATGTTAACGGCACACAGTAAGGCCTTACTTCTCTTTGCTTCTATCTTCAGCTCCTCAAACCTAGTGAGAAATCGAGTTTCTGATGTGTACTGGATTGCTCATTTTCTTCACCTCTCCCTTTCCATGTGTATGCAGCGTGAAAGCAGACTTGGCTGGGGGGGGGGGGAAGGGGGGCTGTGCGTGCATGTGATAGCCTGTGCTCATGTGTGTGCGTGTGGTGGCCTGAAGCTGATGTCGCCAGGCCTCTTCCTCAGTAGCTCTTGAGTTTATGTCTGAGACAGGGTGTGCAGTTTTCCTTCTGTTGGTGTGATGAAAGAGCGACCCAAACCAGCCTGGGCTGGGGGAGAAGGGGTAATTCATGTTACCGTTCTTCTAGAGAAGTGCAGCAGGGACTCAAGGCAGGAGCTTGAAGCAAAGGCCAAGAAGGAGTGCAATAGATTACCTGCTGGTAACTGACCTCAGGACTTCAAGTGAGGTACAGATTGGGAGAAGGTAGTTTTAAAAGCCTTCCCTTAAATAATCTATTTTAATCAGAGTCCAATAAATTATTGGCATATCTTTTATTACTAGATGATTTCAAAAAATTCAAAAATTATCTGTGTCCATGTCTTTGGAAAAAAATTAAACTTTAAAAATAATTTTATTACTCTGGGTCTTTGTCTTTGTCTGTCTGTCGAGTAGACCTAGACCTGTTATTTTAAGGCATTCTAAATGTAAAAAGAAGAAAAAGAAATCAATTTGGGTTTATGCTAAAAATTTAATAATCATACCAAAGTAAAGGTCAAAAATATATTTAAAGCTAGCTAGTGTTATCATCAGAGTCGGAGAAAGTGCATGATGACAGTTCTAATTGCTGCATTCTCTTGTTTTGTACTTCAGACAAGCAGCAATTACATCTCCGGGAGAGTTACACTTTCGCACCTGTAATCTTGACACTGACGGTTCCTCCAACTACACAGGGGTTTGCACCCGATGAATCTAGAGCTTTCAGAACAGTATGTGCCTGATGGCTTGAGATGAGCTTCAACTACTATTTGTTCTCCAGTCGGTGTGAACAAGTGCAGCCAGAGCTGGTGGTCCAGGCCCACAGTCTCACATGCAGGAGACCAGGGCAGGAGGATTGCTAAGTTCTCCAGCTCAGAGACAGCCTGGACAACTTAATGAGTCTGTCTCTCAAAACAAACGGGCTGGGGTGGCTGGAGACATAGCTTAGAGACACAGTATTTGTCCAGCATGAACCAGACTAATTACCAGAACCATAAACAAAACAGAAAACAAGGACAGAAAGATTTGCCTCACCTCTGTCACAATCTTGTTGACTGAGCTTTCTGTCCTGCCCAGTTCCTGCAGTCTTTAAGTCCCAATGAAATCACATAGAGGTCTACATTAGTTATAAACCGATTGGCCTAGTATCTCTGACTTCTTATTAACTCTTATAACTTATTTTAGCCCATTATTCATGTCTGTGTTAGCCACATGGCCAGGTACTTTATCCAGCAAGGCATTCTCATCTTGCTTCTTCTGTGACTGGGTCATGACTGTAGACTGCGCTTCCCTCTTCCCAGCATTCTCTTTGCCCCACCTCTACTTCCTGCCTGGTCACCCTGCCTATACTTCCTGCCTGGCTACTGGCCAATCAGCATTTATTTAAAATATAAGTGACAGGGTACAGACAGGAAAGATAAACAAAACAGAAAACAAGTAAAGAAAGAGTTTCCAGACCTCTGTCAAAATCTCTCCTGGTTAAATTGGTTTCTGAGTAGTGCTACATGGACCGTCTGTGACTGTTGTCATCCGCAACCTCACCTGCCCTTCCGTGTCTTGCCTTTCGATGAGTTTCAACCTCTGTATCTCCAACTCTTTGTACCCTTTCTTGACAGATCCTAGGAAATTCTTTTGTAAAATGTGACATATTCACCAAGACAACTTTCTGAGGTCAGTTCTCACTCAGGGTCAGAGAGATGGTTCAACTGGTAAACGTGCCTGCTGTCAAGCCTGAAAAGCTGAGTTTGAACCCCAGGACCCATGTGCTACATAGAAAGAACTGACAACCACAAGTTGTTCTCAGTCCTCCTATGCATGTTTCATGGGTCATGGCATGTTTATGGAACTCATAGAGCAATGCTTGGCTGTCTTTTCTTGTCACGGTCCATGAAAGAGACCATAAGATGGTTCAGTTCCTGTTAGTTTTCTGGCTGATTGTTTGAGGTCCAGGCCTACCCTAAACTCTTGCTGGATATGTATGGTGCAAAGGAAACCAACCCTTGAATGGGAAGTCACCAAAAGGCAGCGATATTTGCTCCTGCTGAACATCTAGCATATTCTGAAAAAATCAGGGTTAAGGTTAGCTATCTGAAGCTTAACCCTTCCAATCCCCAACTACTAGATTCACATAAGTCCAGATGCTTTGTTTCTAGAAACTTCCTTCTATGTCTATGAAGAGAGAGGTAATATGCAGGGAATTGATCTCTCTTGGCACCTTGGATATTTCCATATGGATCATGCAGTTTAACTGCCAACATCCCATTTGGGGCATGGGAAGATGTCACGAAACTTTTCCTAAAATGAAAGGATAGAACCAGACTGTGGTGGGCAGACTTTTCCACCCACCTTTCTCTTTTCAATGGTGCATCCTGAGCCCCATTCCCTTAAGGGCACAGCTCCAGGCTTCTTGTCTATAAAACTATCCACCTATATCTCTATCTCTGCATTGGCCACCTGTCACCTGGTCTTGCATTTCTGTCACTATGTGTGAGACATGGGAGTCCGAGAGCTGATGCCATGTTGACAGGCTCTTCTTGCCTGTGCAAAGGATACATGCCTGAATTCTCCTGGGTTCATTATTGCCTTGCTGGCCAAAGTTCTGACAATGGAGACAGCTAGCAATGAAGATGCCCTACAATCCCCTCATTGATGCTTAGGGACTGACTGACCACTTGGTACAGGAAAAAAGAGACTTAGAAATACATTTGGTTGTTCAGCTTCAGAGGACCTAGTACTGAGCTGTGCTCCTGACACAGAAAGGACGAAATGGGACTGAAGCAGGGCTGGGGATTTCTAATCTGAAGGGAATCAAGTTCTAATCAATTCCTTTATTAAGACTTTCATACAAGCCAGTCGGTCTCCAGTCTCCAACCACAACTTTAACATTCTGAAAGACCAGCCCCAGGTTAGCAAATACTGGGGGCTCCAACTATGAAGGACCCATTTCTAACACTTGGTAGAACCATCTACAGAAGTCTGAAATATACCAAGTAGTGACCATAGCCTTTCGCATAATCTATAGAGGAACACACCTGTCTTGCATTTTATATCTTTGCTAAACCAATGAGTTAGAAGCACAAATACCCATGATGAATAATTTTCTCCAAGTTAAACAAACAACATGGTGCTGTTTAGTTTACCAAATATTAATAAACATGTATGCAAATATAAATTGTATATAAATGTGTTTGTTAACTACTGGAATTGTGTGAAAAAGAGGGTTTACACAGACAAATGAGATTCTATCTTTAAACACAAACCAAGAGCTTTCTGAGATGCTCAGTGTCTCCGGCTTGAAAATGGTCTTGTTGCTATAATAAAATACCCAGGTTAAAACATCTTAGGAGAGAAAGAAATGGCTTATTGGACTTATAATCCCAGATTACATTCCATCATGGCATTGGAGTCACAGTGGCAGGGGAATCAAAGCAGCAAGGCACAGCGCATCCACAATCAAGAGCAGAAAGAAATGCATGCAGGCCCGCTTGCTTGCTTTCCCTGCTACACAGTTCAGAACCACCAATGCCAGCCCTGCCTAGGGTACATTGCTGCCCACAGTGGACTGCGTCTTCCCACATTGATTAGCAATCAAGACAGCCTCCCACAGACAGGCTCACGGGCAAATCTGATCTAGACATTTCCTTGATTAAGACTCCTTTCCCAGGTGACTCTAGACTGTGTCGAGGTGACAGTAAAAACCTGACCCTGCAGCTCTGTCCCGTGACTCTGGATCTGAGCCAATTTATAGGTCATTTTATGAATTTATTGGACTTGTCAAGTGGAACAACAGCTCACATTCTTCTTCTCTGGCAATTACACAGCATCCCACGTGTGGATGGAGGGTGGTGGCTTCCACAGCATCCCACGTGTACGTAGACAGTGGTGGCTTCCACAGCATCCCATGTGCACATGGACAGTGGTGGCTTCCACAGCATCCCATGTGCACATGGACAGTGGTGGCTTCCATAGCATCCCATGTGCACATGGAGGGTGGTGGCTTCCACAGCATCCCACATGTACACGGAGGGTGGTGGCTTCCACAGCATCCCACATGTACACGGAGGGTGGTGGCTTACACAGCATCCCACATGTACACGGAGGGTGGTGGCTTACACAGCATCCCACGTGTGCATGGAGGGTGGTGGCTTCCACAGCATCCATGTGTATGTAGACAGTGGTGGCTTCACAGCATCCATGTGTATGTGGACAGCATCCCATGTGTGCATGGAGGGTGGTGACATGGTTTTGCTCCCTTCAGGCCTAAATATTCTCACTGGGAGTAAAAGCTGCCAGGACACAGTTTGATGGCTGTATAAAAAAAGATTTTCTCAGAAAGAGGAGGAGAGAAACACACCACATCCGGCATTACTTCTGGGAAGAAGAATGACATTGCTCGTGTTTGGAATATGTTGCTTTAAGGACTGAGAGAAGAAAACCTGTGGTTGCAATATAAATGATGACGAGGGAAGAAATGCTGCATGCTGGCAAAACCTCGGTGCACATTAATGAAGCACTCAAACCATCAGCCCATTCCTGGGAAAGAGCCGCGTGCTCTGAGCAGAAACTGCTAGAGCTAATTAAAACAAAATTGTGAAGCATTCATTTTATTATTCTCACAACCACAATGTTTACCCAGGCCCTTCTCTGCTCCAAGCATGATACAGATAGAAATAGCACAAAGATGACTAGATGCATGTTTGGGCAGCTGGCATCCTGGTGCTATTTCCGCCCTGGAACACCGTGTTCATGCGCTCCCTTGCTTCCTGTAGTAACCGGTGCTATTAACATGAAAGGCTTGGTTTCCAAAATTACCAAAATAATAATAAACAAGGTAAAGGGTCTCAAAAGACATTGAAATCATGGATCCAACAATTACAGATGAAGAAAATCCTATGGTTCTTAAAAAATTATTCCACAGATTACATCATTTTCTTTAAAGGGGAAGGATACAACTCAGTCAGTAAAGAGCTTGCCTTGTGAGCATAAGACATGAGTTCAATCCCAGAACCGAGTGTTTAAGAAGTGCTGCGTATAATAGCACACATCGGTATCCATGTATTACATTTGTAATCCCAATGCTAGCAAGGTGGAGACAGGTGGATCTTCTGGCGATTGATAAGCTTAGGCTATTTGGTGAGCTTCTGGTTCAGTGAGAGACCCTATCTCAAAACAACAACAGTAACAACAACAACAATAAACTTCCCCAAAACCCCAAAAGAAACAAACAACAACAGAAAGAGGCCTCAAGGTACTTCCTCAGCTCTAAACAAACAACTATAAGCAACTGAAGAAAGCTGAGAGAAGGGAGTTGGTCCTCCCCAGGGAAAAGCAAGCAACTGATTTTCCCAGTCCAAACAATTAGTCCTAAAACATGCATGCAAATAACATTACACGGACTGAGCAGGATACATTAATTATTCAAGAACATATGTGTATCCATCTACACATATGTGTGCAGGAACACTGAAAAAAGAGGCTACCAATTTGAAGTAGTGTGGGAAGGGGCATATGGAAAGGTTTGATAGGAGGGAAGGGTGAAATGTTCTAATTAAAATACATCAAAGTAAACACACACACAAAAGAAATGGCAGCCAGTACCTGAGGATGACACCTGAGAGTGCTTTCTAGCCTTCATGTCGTGTGCACCTGTACACGTGCACTCATGAGCACACATGAGTGTGTGAACACACACAAGATACACACACTAATTTTTAATGGAAAAGGAGAAATACACATGGTGGAGAAACATGGGCTGGTAGCACTTTACTGGGAAATTAAACTATTTGCTACCAGAATGGAGCAGGAAGAATGCTTTCTGGTTCCTGATGTAAAGAGTCCAGTGTTGGGCACGCCACCCCACCACGTGATCCTCTGCAGGGTAAGCCCCACCTACGTGATCCTCTGCAGAAAAGAATGAATGAATACAGTCAAGAGGAAGTGAGCTGACAGACCCAGACTCCAGACTGCGCTATGATGAGCGGAACAAATGACCCAGACTATCCACCAACACCACGAACTCTTACACAAGACAGAAATAGAGGGGACATATCTAAATTGAAAACAACCAACCAAACAGAAGAATCAAAGGCAATGCGTACATACAGATGAAAGCTTGTCGTTTTGGAGATAATCACTTGAATTGCTAGAAAAATCTCAATATGAACTGCGTGTCAGTGGTATGTCATGGTGATGTCCAGTACCCTGGTGCTTCATGATATCATGATGGTGAAACACAAGTTTCTGCTTGTCAATGAGTAGGGTGAAGGATATAGGGGTAAAGACACATGATACTGGCAACTTCTTTTCAAATGACTCAAAAAAAGT
The DNA here is from genome assembly GCF_014885135.2 of Alexandromys fortis. Lineage (NCBI taxonomy): Eukaryota > Metazoa > Chordata > Mammalia > Rodentia > Cricetidae > Alexandromys > Alexandromys fortis. The sequence goes on from NW_026067923.1 coordinate 321,011, forward strand.
GTTTCAACTCTTTTGGAGGAGAAACAGCTGAGCAGCAATGTGTTCACGAGAGGCCAATGCAGCAGGGAGAGATACAGGAGCGTAAAGTACTCCTCCACAACTCCTCTGCTTAAATTGTAACTTTACATTAGAACACAAGTTAGGGAAGCTTACAAGAAAAAACATGGCTGTTGCCTCAGTTGGCTAATGACAGCTGAGGACAAGAGAAGACAGCCATGTCCAGGAGCCACCAGGCTGAAGCCAGCACTGTTGCTTCAGAAGGTTTTCTGGATGACAGAGGGAAAAGGGACTTCCCCCAAATGACAGAACTGTCCAGAAAGTGTACTCGGAGTTTACAAAAGTTCAAGACGCTGCTTCCAGAGAGCTTCCTCTGTTTGCAATGTTAGAGACGTAGGCTAGAACCCTGTACCGATGAGCGTTTTCCCTATACAGACCAATGAGACACAGCCCTAAGACCATGTCTGCTAAGATGCTCAGTGCATGAGTTCCTGAAGAGACATGACACAGCTCTAGGACACACGGATGCCTGCACCCACATTCCCGTGCATGGTTGTGAATGAACCCCAATTCTAAGGGGGACCAGGGATGATTAGATATCAAAACTGTGAATTTGCTGCTCGTAAATTCTGGTAAAAGTCCACATTTTAACAAACACATCATATGGATTTTTGTTTGTTTGTTTGGTTGTTTGCTTGGTTGCTTGGTTTCTTGGGACAGGCTTTCATTGTATAGCCCTGGCTTTCCTGAAACTCACTTTTAGACCAGGTTGTCCTGATGCTCAGAGATCCACCTGCCTCTGCCTCAGCCTCCTGAGTGCTGGGATTAAAGGTGTGCACTACCATTGCTTGGCTCCATCATACAGTTAAAAGCAAAATCACAAGTTCTTTGTAAATAACCTTTTGGTATTGAAAGAGAAAAGAATCAAGATGTTTATATATATGAAGTAATAAGAATTCCAAGCCCAGGCCCACCCTCCTTCTCTGCCCTTTGCACCTACAGAAAACTCTTCAAGGGAGTGTCCCCATTACAGAGAAGCGTCTTCACCCCCACCACCTGCTTAACCTTCACACCAGCCTCTCTCACATCACCTGGTCCTTGCACCATCAAAGGCCTTTCCAGCTGCGCCTGCGCAGAATCAGAGGCATACTACAAAGTGCTCACAGTCTGTTTCCAGCTGCGCCTGCGCAGAATCAGAGGCATACTACAAAGTGCTCACAGGCTGTTTCCAGCTGCGCCTGCGCAGAATCAGAGGCATACTACAAAGTGTCCACAGGCTGTCTGATAATGACATGGAAATGAAATGGAAGAAAGGCAGAGGTGCTGACAGAAGCCAAGGCAAAATCCATAAAGTAAAAGAAAATAACTTTCTGTTTGTATCACATGACTCAAAGGCCACTGTGAAAGCCAAGTAAGATCAAAATAACTCCCCTCATTGTTTATTGCTCAGTTGTGGTGCAAAGTAATTCAGTAGTTACACTAGGAAAATGTTGGCTCAGGAAGCCACCACGCCATCCTTTGAAACTGGGCAAGGAACACCACCCTTCACCCCCAAATTCCAGATTCTATGCAACCCCTGTACATGGTACCAACCACATAGATAAATTATCTGAGTTATTTACTATAGTTATCTTACTATAACTTTTGTTGGACGTTGTGAGATATATAGAAATACACAGAGATAGTCAAGTATCTGATACCAGTATTGACTGTTGGGCATAAGTCAAAGTATAAATCCTATTTTCTCCAAGTGTCTAAAATACAAAAGAAAGCATAACATTTCAAAATATTCAGATCACATAACCAAATGCTCCCCTTTCCTGTAAGAATGTGTGACATCACAGGGCTTAACCTTCAAATACACAAATTACACCTGGACACGTATTTTTCAGCTCACATTTTCCTCCTCATATATCTGTCAAATGCGCAGTCGCACAATTGCAACAGCTCTCTGAAAGCTAGTGTGTATGAGCAAATGCTCTGTGTCACTTTACCTGAACATTGGGTGTCATAAGAGAAGACATTGCCAGTGGACTCGGGACTCATTCTCAGAAGGAAGGCAACACCTTCCTTGCAATGATGGGGAGTTAGGAAGACAGCCTATGGCAAGGAGCAGCTTCCAGTGCGTACACTGGATATATGCAGACAGCTGGAAACGAAGCCGATTACTGGGGTCACACATCAGTTGAGGATGGTTCTATATGGAAGGTGGACAAGCTGCACTATGTGGAGACAGAGGAGAGATGGGGGAAAGGTTCACTGCCTGTGACGTCTTCAGGCATGGGACATGATTCCAGCTTGAGAACTGAGTAATATCAGAAGATGCCTGCTGCTCTGTTGACAGGTGTCGATGACATCAATGCTTGACAATATCATCAGAGGATTCCAGAAGATGAAGCTAAGAAGGATGGGGCCATAGGTAAGCTCTAAGTGAGAAAGAGTCTCGAGAATAATGTTAATGAATAGCCAGTTCCCGGCAGAGGTAACACAGTGAGCAGAAGAAGCAGCTGGCTGTAAAGCACTGGTTACAGAGCACACATTATTCAACAGCCATCCTTTCTCCTCAGTCACACCATAAAGGAAAAGGCCACATGAGGTGGACAGGACAGCTGAAAACCTGAGACATTCTTTGCCCATTAAAAAGGATGCTCGGTTTGGAAATCTGTTGTGTTTGGAATGCTGCAGCTCTAAGATCATAGGTCTGCAAGTGTGGAGAAGCAAGAACAAGAAAACACATAGACGCCAGCAGACTTCTGGTGCTGGACGACCTGGCTTGTCACTTGGTTGAAAGTAGGAGAACTAAGCAACTCACATGAGAAACCTTTAAAGATCTGGACTCCTTCTAAATAATTAACCCCCCCCCCACCAAAACCACCACCAACAAAACATTTAGATGCCAAGTGTCTCATCCAAATGGATTTTCAATAAAAAGTGAAATGTAAAGACCTAAAGCCACAGGAAATTGGGAAGAGAAACAACTTCCAGGGGAAATATGCTCCCAGAGGTCAGAGCGAAGGCGATGCCCAGCAATACCCACTGGACTTTCCCTGAATAAGGCTAGTGCGCTCTGCTGTCCTGGTGGTGGGCTGGCTCAGCCAACAATGATGGGAACTGGCTAGTCCAATTTGGTAGAAGTCAGCCCAAAGAACAGATTCAGCAGCAGGCTTCATGTTTTAAGGAGGCTTCTCCAGTGTGAGTCTTTAGGGAAAATATTCAAAGATATTTATGGCCACTGTCAGAGGTTGAATTTAAACAAGACGGTTGTGGGGCTGGGGAGACAGCTCAGAGTGAAGGATGCTTGCTGCTCTTGCAGAAGACACCAGCACTAGCCTGTGGCTCAGAACCCTCTGTAACCAGACAGAATGAACTGATACTCTCTTCTGCCCCCCACAGGCACCAGGCACACAAACAGATGCATAGACATGCATGCAGGCTAAAAATTCAAACATAAAAACTAATTATTTTTAAAAGAAAGACAGAAGGCACAGTCGTCGCAAAAGAACTAGGACCGTATTTAAATCAGCCCTCCACAGTTTCTGAGACTAATTTGCATTTCATTTTTTTTCTATGAAATGTATTGGGGAGGGGCTAATGAGAACAAGAGGCTAATATCTGAGCATATTCTGTTGTCCTTTTGATAGGCTTTGCACTACTGCTCTGTGAGCAGAGCTATGAAAGCCATAAGTCACGGTAGGCTTGTCATCATATTCGCCCTAGCCAAGCCAATCAGGAGCTTGGGGAAACACCTCTTACGTGTGTCTCAGTTTGGAGGCTGCACACATCCCATGTCTGGCTACTATGGAAGGCCAAAGGCCAGAAGATCCTACCACAGTTTGATTAAAATACTTTCCCTCTCCATTTGACTCTGCTCTAACCTCGAATGTGCAAAACTGGTTACAAAACGACAGAAATGGGCTGTTTCTGTGGCTGTGTTTCTTCTCTCTGCGCTCCTGCAGTAACAGATCCAGGGCAGAAGCATCTGTGAAATTCAGCCTTGTTTATTTTTAACCGAGTGGCGTTGCCATTCATCCTTGAGAGAGGAGTGACAGCTTCTTAAAGGACAGAATCGGCATGACCTCCCTCCCTTCCCCAATCTTGAACATAAGCCACTCGAATTGCTCTCAGAGATGCCTGAGGTCCTCTGAGTCTCCTGGGATCTTCTTATATATTAATACGATGACATCAGCATGCTATTTCCACCCTTGCCCCCACAGTTGTTCAATGGAGTGTGCCAGAGGCTGCACGCCATGAGATGATGTCATGGCTGCAGCTAAAGGGCAGTGGATTTGTGTATTAGGATTCTTATGCTTTAAAAAATTCTTCACTGTATTTAATAAAAATCCTATTTATTGGCAATACAATAAAATGCTGGTAGGTGGTCCATACAAACAAAATTTTCTTACAGTCTTCAATGCTAGTAAGAATATAAAGGGTACCTGCCGACAAGGTTGCTCAGTGGTTAGGGTGCTCAGTGCCCAGCCAGACAACCTGAGATCAGTCTCTGGGACCTATGTGGTGGCAAGAGAGAAGTTTCTCCTATAAGTTGTCCCACAGCCTCCACACATGAAATGGGGTATGCATGGGTTCATGTGTGTGTATTCACACACCCAGAATTCCATGCACACAGTCAATAAACTATAATAAGATATAAAGAGGATTGTCAGTATTTTATAAGGAGTAGAGGGGTTTTCCTAAGGTAGACCTTCGGCCAGACATGGTAGTTCATGCCTGTAATTTAGACACTCGTGATGTTAAGGCAGGAGGAGTGAGGTCAATGCCAGCCTAGACTACAAAAGCCTTGTATCAAAAGCAGGGGCAATCATGAGTGGAAAAAATAAGAATTTTTGCAGGGAAATTTCTCAGCTCCTTTTCTTGCTCCACATCCTTGTTAAGCAATCTCTTACTAAATATTCATTTATTATTTCAATGAAGTTTTATTTGCAACCATCATAATATCCCCCAGAGTGTAGTAAAGCTCACCAGCACTATTCCCATGTGGCTACAGTGAGTAGAAGGCAGATGACATACCCTTCAGAAGGAGTTCCACAGCCTGTCTTATCAGTGTTTCTCTTGCTGTGAGGAGACACCAGGGTCACAGCAACTCTTATATAGGAAAAACAACCTACAGAATGGGAAAAGATCTTCACCAACCCCACATCAGACAGAAAGCTGATTTCTAAACTATACAAAGAACTCAAGAAACTGGTCATCAAAAGAACAAATAATCCAATTTAAAAAAATGGGGTACAGACCTAAACAGAGAATTCTCAAAAGAGAAATCTAAAATGAATGAAAGATACTAAAGGAAATGTTCAACATCCTTAGTCATCAGAGAAATGCAAATCAAAACAACTCTGAGATTCCGTCTTACACCTGTAAGAATGGCCAAGATCAAAAACACTGATGACAACTTATGCTGGTGAGGATGTAGAGTAAAGGGAACACTCCTGCATTGCTGGTGGGAGTGCGCATTGGTACATCCCTTTTAAATATCAGTATGGTAATTTCTCTGAAAAATAGGAAACAACCTTCCTCAAGACCCAGCAATACCACTTTTGGGTATATACCCAAAGGATGCTCAATCATACAACAAGGACCTGTGCTCAACTATGTTCATAGCAGCTTTGTTTGTCATAGCCAGAACCTGGAAACAACCTAAATGCCTCTCAACCGAAGAATGGACAAGGAAAATGTGGTACATTTACACAATGGAGTACTACACAGCAGAAAAAATGATGACATCTTGAAATCTGCAGGCAAATGGATGGAGCTAGAAAACATCATATTGACTGAGGTAACCCAGACCCAGAAAGACAAATATCATAACGTACTCACTCATAAGTGGCTTTCAGACATAAAGCAAAGAAAAACCAGCCTACAACTCACAATCCCAAACGATCTAGACAACAAAGAGGACTCTAAGAGAGACATCCATGGATCTAATCTACATGGGAAGTAGAAAAAGACAAGATCTCCAAGGTAAATTGGGAGCATGGAGATCAAGGAAAAGGATAGAAGGGGAGGGGGGAGAAAGGGAGGGGAGTGGAGAAAAATATATAGCTCAGTAAAAACAACTAAAATAAACTCCCCCCAAAATAAAGAAAAAAAAACATTTAATTGTGGTGTCTTACATTTTCAGAGGTTTAGTCTATTATCATGGTGCTAGAGAGGGAGCTGAGAGTCTTTACACCTTGACTCACTGGCAACAGGAAGTAGTCTGCAGCACTGGGCATGGCTTAAGTGTATATGAGACCTCAAAGGTACCTCCACAGTGACACACTTCCTCCAATGAGGCCAACAAGGCCATACCTGCTCTAACAAAGGCATATCTCCTAATAGTGTCACTTCCCTTGGGGTCTGTTTTCTTTCTTACCACACAGCTCAAAGCAAAGCATATCCAGCTGTCTATTTTCTTCCAGGAACACAGCGAATCCTTCTGAAGCATTCGTGTTACCCATTCATTTACCATTCTAATCTGTTTCTCCAGATAGGAAAATCTTGTTAACTTAAACACAAAGTGGCTCTCAAATGCCAATTTCCACCCACCACTTCCACTCATTAAAATTCTTGTGGCAAGCACCTAATAATAAAAGATGAATTGCAAACTCTGTTCACAAATATAAAAGCACGTCCCCATAAAAAAAAGTCCAGAAAAGTTTATATATTTTTTCATTTAAGAGACTTTCTCACCCAAATCTTATTACCAGAAGCCTAGGTGTTGTGAGGAACTGAGGGCCACGTTCCTGCCACCCGGCTCCTGGCCACCAGCTAGTTTATGCCCCAAAATAATTATACGGAAATTGTATTCTTTTAAACACTGCCTGGCCCATTAGTTATAACCTCTTATTGGCTAGCTCTTACATATTGATCTAACCCATTTCTAATATCCCTGTAACACCACGAGGTGTCTTACGAGGGAAGATCTTAACCTGTGTCTGTGTCCGGTGGGAGAATCATGGCTACTGCCTGACTTGGCTTCTTTCTCCCAGCATTCTGTTTTGTCTACTCTGCCTACCTAATTTTCTGTCCTATCAGGCCAAGCAGTTTTCTTTATTAGTTAACCAATGAAAGCAGCAGATAAGATACAAGACCCACCTCCATCAGCTAGGAAGGAAAATTCACACCATAATGTATGAGAACTGTATCCTCTGATTATACATGATATGAATAGTTCTGCATGAAGGCTTAACTGGATAAATATTAGCATGCCATTGTCATCATTCACCAGATCTGTGAATCTCCTCTGCAAACTTCATAGAAACCATGAGTGAGCCCCCCTGCACACCAGGGTCTCCATCAGTACCTCCATTTCAACTCTCCAAACATGAGAAACACGCATGCTGCCTATGGTCTCCAGACATGGAAACTGATGCTCAGAATGAGTTAGTGGACTGTTCAATACCAAAAGAGGGAAATGAAGCTGGAGTCCATTCCATGCCTGTCTGAGACTATGATTCCTGTCGTTCCCTCTACTGTGGTCTCCCCATGCAGCCGTCTCTTTTCTCAAGAACCTTCCCCCAAATAAGCATCTTCAGACACGAGTTGAAGCAGAAACATGAACTGTGAAGGATTCCCCTGGTGCTGTTCTACAGAACTGTGTGTTTCCAACAAGCTCACTTAGTGGAACAACATAAAAAAATGATACTGCAGTCAGTGAACACAGTAATAAATGATACACACTTTAATGAATTCAGAGAGCAGAATTCACCATTGGCATTCTTGTTTCATCACCTCTTCCATGCAGTTAAGGAAAGATCAGCCTGGTATAATGTCACTTGTATGTATGTTTTCAGGGCTGACCATTTGGTCCTGGATAAGCAATTTCTCTTCCTCTCAGAAAACTTTTAGTTGTTTGTGGTTCTTTGTGTAGTGTCCACTTAGCATGTCTGTTCCTGCCCTTGTTCAGCTCATGTTCAGACAGTCATGTAGGAGAGACTTTATGGGTACATTTTCAGACTGAACAGGTTGTATTTATGTTTTAGGAATATCTATATGTCTATGTATAGATGTCTATGTGTGTATGTATATATGTCTATGTGTCTATATGTATATGTCTGTGTCTATGTGTATATGTTTGTGTCTATATGTATACATCTGTGTCTATGTGTATATATGTCTTTGTGTCTATGTGTATATGTCTGTGTCTATGTGTATATGTCTATGTCTATGTGTATATGTCTATGTGTATATGTCTGTGTATATGTCTATGTATGTATGTGTATATGTCTATGTGTTTATGTCTATGTGTCTGTGTATATGTCTATGTGTATATGTGTATATGTCTATGTGTATATTTCTGTGTATATGTCTATGTGTATATGTCTGTGTCTATGTGTATATGTCTATGTATATATGTGTATATGTCTATGTGTCTGTGTATATGATTATGCGTATATGTGTATATATTATGTACTGACAGTGATGATAAAGGAAACTGTGCATTTAAAGAGCATAAGGAGCAGTATCTGGGAGGGTTTGGAGGGAAGAAAGGGAAGAAGTAATGATGCAATCCTATTATAATCTCAAAAAAAGGATAATATTTTTGAAAAGCTTGGCCATGTAGGCTTTTACAGCATATTGGCATAAATAGAAAGTAGGACCAGTGTGAGGCATCCTCCATCTGAGTCAAACCTTAGCCCCTCAGGCTGTGGGAGAAGGGTAGAGTCTGTGACACTAACATGCACTTCTGTCCCTAAAGGTAATTCCAGATCACGTTATGGTTATATAGTAGGAGCTAGCCTGATTTTATTTTAAATATGTCAAATTGTGTCTATGGTATGACCAAAATATAGAGTTTCTGAAAAGACTAGGAGGTGATGCACTAAAATAATAGCGCTAAGAAAAAATTATCTCTGCGTAGCATAATTTCCAACTACAAGCTCTTTTTGTATTGTTCAACTTGTTCCAAAAACTATTAATGTGTAAGATGCATAACTATTATTAAAAAGGAAAATGGCTATGCAACTATGTGCAACATATGATTTTTAATTATTTCATTGTCAGCCTGATGAGATAGCACAGTAGATAAAGCACTTTTGTGCCTGAGGACCAGAGTTCAGATCCCCAGAACCACATAGAAGTTTGGTAGGCCTGGTGGCCACCTATAATCCCAGTTCTTGAGAGGCAGGAACAGGGATTCCCAGGACAAGGTGGCTAGTGGGACTAGTGGATGGGAAAGCCCAGGTTCAACTGAGAAAGATGCCTCGATAATAAGAGAGCTGTCAAGGGAGACACTTCAGGTCTTCTCATGCACAGATTCATGTGTCCTAGTATACACATACATGCATATGCATGTGCATACACATACATACTTGCACATATGCATGAAGAACAGCAGTCGGCTCAAGAGCACGCTAAATGTGATGACCCAGCACGGCTGCTTTCTAACTGCCATGGCGGTGGGAGGCTTTCACTGTCACCCACTCAAGCCACTTTGCATACGCCCACTGAAAACTGCCCTTTCTAGGTAAATACCCATAGCAGTCTGTTTTACTGAGTGCCTCTCACAGTTTGTGTCAGATGTCTTCTTTTAACTAGAATTTCTTTCCTGTTTCATTCTGTATTTTAAATTTTCTAAGGTCTTGCTCCGAGATGTCCCAGTTTTCTCCAGGTTACAGCGAAGCGTCACGGGCTGCTTTATTCTGTCATCAAAGTGGCTGGTCCAGCTGACGGACTCAGGAGCACACCAGGTTGCCCTGACAACACTAACTGTCTGGTCTTCACAGACTGCATATTCCTGAATTAGGGCTAATGGTCCCAGTCTAACAGTGACCACATGCAGTATTCACAGCAGTTACTAGTGTTTAAGAAGGACAGCACTGGACCATGGGGTGTCAGTCACACTGGACCATGGGGTGTCAGTCACACTGGACCATAGTGTGTCAGTCACATTGGACCATGGGGTGTCAGTCACACTGGACCATAGTGTGTCAGTCACATTGGACCATGCGGTGTCAGTCACACTGGACTATAGGGTGTCAGTCACACTGGACCATGGGGTGTCAGTCACACTGGACCATGGGGTGTCAGTCACACTGGACCATTGGGTGTCAGTCACACTGGACCATGGGGTGTCAGTCACACTGGACCATTGGGTGTCAGTCACGCTGGACCACGGAGTGTCAGTCACACTGAACCACGGGTGTCTGTCACACTGGACCATGGGGTGTCAGTCACAGTGGACCATAGGGTCTCAGTCACGCTGGACCACGGGGTGTCAGTCACACTGGATCATGGGTGTCTGTCACACTGGACCATGGGGTGTCAGTCACACTAGACCATGGGGTGCCAGTAACCATTCTCCTGACATTCCAGATCTCCCCTTCTCCACGTGGGCCTCATTTTCCCAGCATGCTGTGCTGAGCAAGAGGTTAGGTTTCAGGGGAGTCACTTCTCAGTCATTCAGTGTTTTAAAGGTGAACCAGGTTCATGTTGTCACCACACACATGCACACACATATACACATGCGCACCATGCAAACACACATGCATACACACACGCAGATACATATACACACATGCACAATACACACATGCATACACACATACACATATGCATACACATGCATGCACATACATACATACATACACACACACACAAACAATCACACAACGCAAATGTTTAGAAACAACTCAGAAATTTTACCCGCAGGCAGTTTATAAACTCAGGAAGGAGTATGGCCTCTACAGATCCCATGTGCTGAATTCTTTTTTATTATTATTTATTTATTTATTTATTAAAGATTTCTGTCTCTTCCCCACCGCCGCCTCCCCTTTCCCTCCCCCTCCCCCAATCAAGTCCCCCTCCCTCGTCAGCCCAAAGAGCAATCAGGGTTCCCTGCCCTGTGGGAAGTCCAAGGACCACCCTCCTCCATCCAGGTCTAGTAAGGTGAGCATCCACGAAACTGCCTAGGCTCCCACGAAACCAATAGGTCCAGTAGGATCAAAAACCCATTGCCACTGTTCTTGAGGTCTCAGTAGTCCTCATTGTCCACTATGTTCGGCGAGACCAGTTTTAACCCAGGCTTTTTCAGACCCAGGCCAGCTGGCCTTGGTGAGTTCCTGATAGGACATCCCCCTTGTCTCAGTGTATGGGTGCACCCCTCGCGGTCCTGAGTTCCTTGCTTGTGCTCTCTCTCCTTCTGCTCCTGATTCCATGTGCTGAATTCTTAAAGCTGTGTCTTTGTCACTATTTTAGAACTGCTTATTAATTTCCAGATTTGGGGAAAAAAGCACCAGAATTAAACATAGCTAGACTCAACAGAACAGTAGAGCACGAGGGAATGAGGAGATCACGGACGTCAAGCTGCTCACGGGAGACCAATAGCTGGCGACTGCACCAGAGGCAAATAGCATCAGGGAAGGGTTCTGGTTTCCTTACTGCCACCATCAGAAAGCAAAGCCGCCAGTTCCTTCTACAACCATTGGGTATTCAGCAAGAAATATTCTTGCAAGTAAAAATATTTGGTGATAAATTTACTTACAGTAAATCTAACAGCATTCCTTTTGAAAACAAGCTAATGTATTGTGACACAGCAAGCATGTGGCTCTGTCTCCCTAAAGCAAGATTCCAGCTTTGATGCAAAGTGAAAGAAAAGAGAGCTCAGCATTCCCCTAACAGGAGACACTTGGGACAAGGACAGAGCTGGTCACTCTGAGCCACAACCCCGCTCGTCTGACCTTGAGAGTAAGGATCACGGAAGCAGTCTCTGAAAACACATCACTTCTAAATCAGAGTTCAATTACTGGGATAATTAGCTGCGCAGAGATCATCTCTCCTCTCTGTTTTGGGCTCTGATCCATGATCAGATGCCCCAAGAGCTGCTTCCTCTGACATGCTAACCTGTGATCACATCACAGTGTTAAATGGGAGTGAGGCTCCATGGGGGCTGCTGGGTACCAAGAGAAAGATGAAGGCAGAAAGCAGAAGGAAACCAAAGTTCTGCCATGGATACTGTGGTACCCATGGATGCTGGCTGCTCATTGTCAGGTCACAGGATGCTCAAAGAAAGTGGATAAAAACCAAGAAGTGGGGGTTCATCTGTAGAGGAGGGGGACTGCTTTCTCCCTGTGGGTAGAGCCAAGAGACAGCCACGTTCCTTAAGAAAGACCCAGCAGACTTCCTGGATTAGAGAGAATTTCAGGGTTAGGAAATTCACATTCACTTCAATTAGATGCCCAAGCTCAGCTACAAAGACCATGTTGGTCTACCTCCGTGGCAAGACCACCAATCTTGGGCCACTAAGTAATGATGTCAAGAAGAGGACCTTGAAACGTCTGGGGCCATGGTCAGCTGTTAAAGTTCTAACTGTATAAGCACAAGCCTCCTAACTTGGAGCCTCTGAACTCACATTGAACACACACACACACAAACCAGGTGGTGTGTGTTTGTAATCCCACTGCTGGGGAAGTGGAGGCAGGTGCTCAACACCTAAGGTTGACCTGTGACCTCAACACATGCACAAATACCTAAATGTACAATGCTCACACATATACACATACTCCTATACACAGAAATACAATTTAGCATTTCATCGACAGGGAAACTCAAGAAATCCACTCATCCTCACTGGCTGTCCTGGAAGCTCTCCATGTCAGTGCTATTGTTCCATCCCTGGCTCCTGTGAGTTGCTTAGAAAACCACCAATGAGTTTCATGTCTTGCATGTATAAAATAGAGTGTGGGGCAGAGAGATGACTCAGCAGCTAAAATATAGTTGGGCAAGTGTGAGGACCAGAGCGAGGATCCCTGGAACCTATGTAAATGCATAGTAGGCATGGTGACCCATTTGTAATCCCAGCCTAGGAAGGAGGAGACAGGGAATCCCAGAGTAAGCTCAATACAGAAAGCAGGCAAACCAGTGAGCTCTGGGTTTCACTGAGCCACCCTGCCTCAAGGGAACAGAGCTATGGAAGATGAGCCCCAGCATCAACCTTTACCCACCTCATGCACATAGACACATAGGTGTTCCTACACACATGCAAATATACATCACACACACATACACTCCCCCCCCACACACACACACGATAAAGAAGACACTGAAATGAGAAGGGTTCTGCTGTTAGAAGACCAAGAATTCCTGGCCTCGCTCAGCACTAGAAACCTGTGTTCACTTCCCCACTCAAGGACTGACTCCTGTATGCCCACAGGTAAGTCTGGCTACCTGTTCTTCAGGGTACCAACAGTCTACACTGGGAAACCCCACCCAACCACACCCCACATGATGAAGCACAATGGAGCCTCATGAGATCTGAGGGGTCACAAGGATTTGGAGTGGTGTTTGCTGAAGCCAAAAGTGAGATGAATCTAGAGGGAGAAGGATGAGAGAGGGGTCTTCAAGCAGAGGCAGGCAGGCAGGCAAGGTTCTATCCTACAGTAACTTCCGGGTCTCTTTATAAATCCAAACCACTTAAATACCAGGAATCATAGAACTCAAGCAACAACTGTAAATACTCGAAAAATATAAAATTAGCACATGTTTAACAACTGTAACAGCAAAACTGCAATTGTTGCTCTACCTCTGTACTAGTTAAAATTGACTCTCAAGTTGACAGGATCTAAAAATCATAGAAAATACAAAGCTTGGTCATGTTCATGAGAAAGTTCTAGATTGTTTAACGGCAAGAAGAAGACCCAGATTTAATGTAGGAAGCACAATGCCATCGGGTTGATCACTGGACTGAAGACAACGAGGACCAGCATCCATTGTTCTCTGTTTCCCAACTGTGCGTGCAGAGTGATCAGCTGTACCTGCTGACATGCGTGAAGTCTCTGTGCCATGAGAGACTGGATCCTCAAACTGAGCCAAAATAAACCAGTCCTCCAGTCGCTTTGGTCAGACATTTTCTCATATCAATAACTAATACAACCCAAGGGGCAAATACAGGTGACCTCAGAAGACAGTCCAGGGATTCAGTCTGTTTAACCACTACTAGCCACAGTAAAGACACAACTTTATTTCAAAAGGCACAGCTCCTGGGCCATTAATTAGTCACTGTATCAGCCTCCTCAACGGCTGTGATTCCATAGCTCTCTTACTAGACGGAACACATCAAATGGCCTGAGCTTATCCGGGTCACTATCCACAGAGGAGAACAGACACAGTCCCTCTTTATTATTTTTTTCTTTTCATCCAAGTTTACTCATCGGCCCCCACACGAGTGCCCTGAGGTGTGTCAGCCATGTGAACACCCTTCTGGGGAGAGGACTGTAGTCTCCCAAGGCTGTCAACACAGAGCACCTCACCCTAGGAGGCCTAAACACAGATACTTTCTCTCTTAACATTCTAAGCTGGACATCTGAGATCCATGTGTCACAAGGCTTGGTCCCTTCTGGAGGTTTTACAGTGTTACCAGGGTTAGCATCTTCTGGGGATTCTACACTATCACCAGAGTTGGTCACTTCTGGAGGTCCCACAGTGTCGCCAGAGCTGGTCTCTTCTGTGGGTCCTACGGCGTCTCCAGGGTTGGTACCTTCTGGGGGTCCTACAGAATAAGCAGCTCTTCTCCCCTAACTTCTGGTTGCTGCCATGTCTTGTTGACCCTTGCTTTATAGGTTTGTGGTGAGCCTCTGTACCCAGCCTTCACAGGAACTGGGCATCAGGAATGATCATACCCTGTTTGGGGGGAAAACAACACACCCCAAGAGTATGAACCCCATTCTATAGTCACAGATGGCTTATCCTACTGCCTTCCTACCAACCAAATGCTCCTCCTTCCATCAAGCGGCCCGAAGTCCAGGTAGAGCCGTATATCTTGTCTTTCTTGTTCAAATCACAGCAGCGGTTTTAGCTCTGTAGGTTTGAAGATTGAAGCTATAACTCCATGGTAGAGAGTTTACCTACCATGTGCAAAGCTCTGGGCTTGATTTCAGCACACACACATACACACACACACACACACACACACACACACCCCTGCATGCATTGTGCACACACATATACAGGTTTATCTCTGTGAATTTAATTGTCTATATCTAAAGAAGGTGTCGGGAAACAGATACCATCTCTGCTTCGTGCCTCTCCTTACGCTGCCATCTTCCAGCAAAGTGCCCGGAGTCTAAGCTTTCAGGAAATAACTGCTGGAGTGTGTGGATGAATGAGTGGATTAACTATATACAATTAGGGAATGAAGACGCCTAACCAGGTAATAGTGGTACACACACTAGGCCAACAGCGAGGGATGGAAAAGATGAAGTGACTGGTTCTGATTAACGGGGAAATGAAAGAGGAGGCATGCGAACTCAGTCTTTTGGGAGCAGCAGGATGTGGCAATTGAATGCATTTAATTTATATCCTGCTGGCCAAATGGGATGAGCAAAGGCCTAGAAACAGAAAGTGTGGACTTTGGGGAATAGTTAATAGACCAGGAAAGTTGGAGCCAAGGCTACCAAGGGATATGAAAACACTGGATAAAAAGGGGGTAAAAAGGCCGCTCGTGGGAGTCTGTGAGCCCACGCTGTTCTGGGTATGGTGAGAAGCCACTGAACTGAGAAAGAAATGATGACGCCACCCTGTGCTACACAGACACAAAAACGGTTCATGCGTGTAATGAAGAAGGTCTTCATCCCCCCACCTCGGCGACAGTCCTGACAGCACTTGAGTAGTCTGTGTTTCCTGAGCATCTACTATTTGCTCCTTTGATGTGCCCAAGGCACTGAAAATTATCTACAAGCAATTACATTTCACAGTTTCATAATTACTTATGTGATATATTTATCACAAATACTATGCTATAGAAATTATATAGCTAATCATATGCCCTTTATAATTAAAAGATCATCTCAGAGAAGCACTTAAATAGGGTGATGTCATGCGTCCTTGATCTCTTCTCCGGAGATGGTTTGGCCTGGAGTTCAAAGGCCCAGGGAACAGGTGAATTCGCTGCCAAGCTAATAAGGAAGAAGCCTGTAACTAGGGAGTTAAAGGCCAGGAGCAAAGACAGGTGCTTTGACTTTGACTTGAGGCTGGTAAGTGCACAGGCCATAATATTCATAAGGAGGTTGGTGTGACGTCACTGCCTATTTCTCTTTGTTTTTTCAAGACAGGGTTTCTCTGTGTCTATTATCCTTACCTCACTACTCATCTGGAACATGAGTAGGAACTGTACCCTGACATGGGACCCAGGAAACGGACCTCTCCTAGTTAGCCTCAGCTGTCAATATGACACAGGCCCTGAGTCACCTGAGGGAGTCATAATTACCTCCCTCAGACTGGCCTGTGGCCAAGTCTGTGGGGACTTGCCTGGATTGTTCATTAGTGTGGGAAGGTCCAGCCCACCATGGGTGACACCATTCCCTGGGCAAGAGTCCTGGGTTGCACACTAAACTGTGTGAGCCTGAGCCAGGGAGAGCGAGCCGGTAAGCAGCACTCCTCTGTGATGTCTGCTCCAGGTTCTGCCTCCAGATTCATGACTTGAGTTTCCTGGCCTGACATCCCTCTGTGGTGCTTTCTTACCTGGAAGTATAAAATAGTATAAACTTGTTCCTCCCCAAGTTGTTTTTGGTCACGGTGTTTATCACAGCAATAGAGAAAGTAAATTATGACAAGAGCCTGGCTGTCTCGGTAGGTCTGACCAGTAGCTAAAAGTGCCAAACTGGAAGGTACTATTAGGTCTGGATGCCTCCAAAAGTCCTTGGTCTCCATGCAAGGATTCTTAGAAGAAATTCAGCCACTCGCCTATAACAATATTCATTATATGAGACTTTCCACCAAGGGAAAGAACTGGGCAGATAGGAGAGTGGGTGGCTAGACAGATGAAGCACTCAGGACGGAAAAGGCCGGAAGGACAGAGAAAACCCGTCTTATCCTCACAAATCTCTGTGAGACAATCTCCGGAGATTCCACTTTGCATTCCTTTCTATTATTTAGACTCTGCAGCACTAGAGGGGTCAGGCCTGTGCTTTTTCTGTTCATGGCATTATTAAAATCCTGGCATTGTGTCTACCGCATAGCTAGGCACCAGACACACCAGGATGCAGAGAGGAGGTGGGTGGCAGCCAAGAATAATCCTGTTCCATGATGCTTTGCGCCTTCTTCTTGGTAACCTGGGAACACCTACTACAGACAGTGCAAAGAAGCCAGTGAGGCCAATTTCCCTTGTGCCAGCAACCAAATACTTGTGGTAAGGCAAAGGAAAGTGTTTCTTACACTGAGTATAGTGCCTGAGTTTTAAAAAGTGCCACCTCTTAAGGTCCGGAGGATTTTCATATGCAATCCAGTAACTAAAAAGCAAAAGGCTTAGAACCAAACCAGATCGGTCTGTATCCCAGTATCCCTCAATGTAGAAAAGAGTGTCCTCATGGCTAATGTGTCCTGAAGCTGGTCTTCTGGAAGGACAGAAATGCTTAGGAGAACAGTCTTCTAAGGTAAGATAGACAGTCCGTATGATTATTGAGCTGAGGTGTCCCATAGCCTCCAGATCTGATCAACACAGGCATAGCATTATTTGCACAGATGCCAAAGCACACACAGCCCAGACTGCAACTCCAAGAAATCATCTTCCAAAATACAAGCAGCCTTAAACTTTTGAGAAAATCTTGGAAAGACACAGAAAAGTTTGAAGAAATATCATGCAAAAATTTTAAAAGTCAATTCTATTTTTAAAATAATTTCCTCACTGGGAAATACTGGAAATCTTCGCTAGTCTGTTAAACTGCCTCAAAATTCTTTCATCAACCAGGGAAGAGCAGATGTTGGCTTTGGAGCCCCAGTTCTTCCCATGGTTTATGGTCTTTCTTCTCTTAGCAATGAAGTAAAATATCTATTAAAAACTATAAAATGTGACTTCTGAAACAAATTAGGATTAAAATTCCTTTTGTAGGCTCTTAATTTTTTTCTTTAGGGGCTAGAGAGCTGGTTCAAGGGTTAAGAGTGCTGGCTACTCTTTCAGAGGGCTGGACCCATACACTCATGTAGGCAAGTCAATAAATAATTAAAAATAAAATAAATCTTCATTATTTTAACTTCAGGGTTGAACATGGCGGCACATGTCTGTGGTCCTAGTACTTGCAAAGCAAACAGTAGGGTCAGGGGTTCAGGACCAAACTAAACTCCGTAGCAAGTTGTCCGCAAGCCTGTGCTACATGAAAATTCATTTCAAAAATCTAATAGAGATAAAGTATTATGCTAGGTGTGTGTGCATGCATGCGTGTGTGTATACTTTTAACAATAATGCAGCATGCTAAAGTTGAGTAGATACCAAAGGTTATCCACAGACCTATAAATATACCAGTGGGCATAAACGAAATTTATTCCCACTGCCAGAGCTAGAAATAAGAAGGCTGACCTAAGAGAGTAGCTCACTGGAAGAGTGCACATCTGCATGCATAAAGCTGGGGGCCCATCATCAGCACTAGACAACAAAAAATAAGCTGCCTGCAAAAACATCCTGAATAAAAATTTATGTTGAGAAAGGTTTTGTCCTTTTTATTTTAGAGTGTTCTGAACAGGCAATTTTCTATAATTCTATAGAAAATATTCTTGCTAGGCAAGAATTCTGCATGGTGAAGCTCTAACCTGAGTTTGAAAAGAGTTTAGCATAAAAGCAACTTAAAGCAAGAAATAAGTTGTTTTCCCTCTTACTGGTAAATGCCTGCTGTGGTTTCAAAGCACACCTTTATTTTCCTTCCTCAGTGTTTTGTAAAAGCATGGGGAGGGTTTTTAGGGAACACATCAGAGCTTCTGTGGCCAGTTAGCTCAGTGATTTGTTGATGGATAAATACATGCCAAACACCTGCCTGGGACACCCAGACCACTATAATGGATCTATGAGCAGTTTACTAAAAAGCCTAGTTTATTACAGCTCCTGTTTAGCCTTAAGTTCTTTCAAGTTCTTTTCAAGGCATTCAACCAGAAGAACTGCGATCTTTTTAAGGTGTCAGAGATTAATGCCCAAAATGATTCTTAAGGTATTTCCCTAAAGATTATATCCACATTGTTGGAGCCAAATATTCTAATAGCCCCATAAGGTTTCCCCAAAACATTCCTTTCAGAAGACGCGTGGTCCTAGCACCACCTTGCAGCTCTGTATCAGAAAGGTCAGCATCAGCCCTGTTCTAAGAGGCTGCTGGGAGTATCCACAATTATCATCCTACAGCACATAAGGAGGACTAGTCTCTGTGGCTGCTCTAACACTAGGACCTGAACAAAACAACACAACACACACACACACACACACACACACACACACACACAAATAAATAAATAAAACAAAAGACATTCCCAGAGGGAGATGACCTGCCTAGTCTATTTGACCCCATTACTGATCAAGCCAGAAAAAAGGGAACCTTCTCCACGGACCTCTTGGCTTCTGCCACTTTGGCCCATTATACTCAAGTATTATTCCTGTTTTTTAATTAGCAGTCAGAAGTAATAAAACAAAGTCCCCACGATGAAACTAATGTCCCCATGACAACACTTTAAAGTCCCCATGATGACACTCTAAGATGTCTTTGGCCTAGAAATTGGCTAATAAAATTATGTAAATCTCTACTGAGGGGCTTCACTATAATGTCCCACAAATGAAAAATCACACCAATAAGGTAATAAAGGAAAATGCTCATTGAAATTGGCTGCGGATGGAAACAAAGAGATTGCCATGGCCGCGCCACGGTCAGTGACGTCGGAGAATGCAGGGCCAGAGAGAACTCTAAGTCATCTTAGGACATTTCAAGGGAAAGGGACTTCTGGTGCCAGCGCCATAAACTCTAAGTCTTTTCTAAAGTCTGCTTAGCTCAGCCTTTCACCTCAGGATTCCCTCCGGGCTAGAGGGTGCTCAACACACAAAAGACCAAGGATCCAACAATCACACTTCAACAGCACATAAAGGTTGTCTTCTCAAATACATAATTTATAAAGAGAAGAAACAAAAAGCATGCATTGTATATATGAAAAACACAAACTTGCCAGTGGCCCTCCCCAAGAAGACAAGGAAACGCATGTGGGCAGACATTCTGCTGAGTAACCTCCCTTGGCCCTCATATTTCTCACAAAGCTTTTGCGGCCTTGTTTGACTTTTCTTGTAGAATGGCTGCCAGAGAGAATCAGCGAGCTTGCTGACCAGGAGTCCCACTCTGGCTAGCTGAATTAGCCCAGCTCTGGCTGTGTTTCCTCACTCCAGCACCAGGGAACCAACATTGGGGCCCAGAAAGCAAATGCATGCTGCTGGAAACTTGAAGCCCTCACAGGGAGAGGCGTGTCAGATGGAAAGACAGACACCCAAGCTGTGACATCTGTTGCTAGGAGTCTTCCAACTAAAAGTGCTTTTTTAAAGATTCTTAACATTCTGCGTATCAGTGACCGGACAGCAGCGTGAGTTCGCTAGCACAGCTGCACACAGTGATTGGCTCTGCATGGCTCATGTACTTGCAGCCCTTGGCCCCAACGGCTGTCTTCAGACTGGCCAACCCAAGAAATTCAAGACGTGTAAACAAGAATAGATTTTCCCTTAAATCCCAAGGTCAAGGGCAGTATCTGTTGATCTGCGAACAAGAAGGTCTTTCTTTAGCAGGCTACTTTATTATGAGACTTTGGGGGTTGGTTGGGTTGTTGCTGCTGCTTTTAACAGGAGTAAACAAAAATATCATAGATGCTTCCTTGTTCTAAGAGGTAATGCAAAAAAAAAAAATCCGAAATAAAGGTGCATAAACATCCTCCCAAGTTGATACTTGATTTACACACATGAAAGGCAAGCCGCTCTGTGATTTATAAAGCTGACAGGAAAATTCATTTCCATAATGTTCCCTCCCCCCACTGGACACCCGTTCACTAAATTACTCAAGGAATTTCTCCTCTTCTGCAGGTTCAGACTGCCACCAAGCTATTTCTGGAAGTCACTTTCACCTCCTGTCACACAGATGGACTATATCAAAACAGGCTAGCCCAGGACAGATCAAAAGAGTTCCATTACCAGATTAACACACTAGGCAAGGACATAGGAAGATAGAAAACCTCTGGCAAATGGAACCAAGTAGCGTTCGGAGACACCATGTCTTTAAAGGGACACAGTTTGGAACATGGAACCATTCTATCTTACCTGCTTCCCTCCACTCAGACACCCAGCTAATTAATACAAACGTCAGTTCCAATGTAACCAAAGTCTTTGAAGAGCCAATGAGGCTTCATGACGACAGTGGACACCGCCTGCTCTTGGGGGGCAGCGCTGTATCCTAACTCTACACAGTTTGTGGGGACTTAGTATATGTTTGCCTTGTTTAACACCAAGGGCTTGGAAAGATACACCAGCTTATATAATTTTATTGATTAATTTTGTTTTGGATTTCACACATGAGTAGTGTATTTCCGATGGCTCTCTCTCCTGTCTTCATTCCCCCTACACACACACCCCTATCACTCCCTTCCTACAGTCCCTTTCTCAGGTTCATGGCTTTTGCTTTATCTTCTTCCCATATAACAAGCATCATTTATCAATTCTTTTATAAGGAAGAAAATTCCCAAAAATTCTATTTCAGAAAGGGTCCAAATGAACATTGTTAAAAATCGTAGGCCAATTATATTTGAGATTCACAGACACAGGCAGGGAATTTTCTTCAATATGACTTCTTTTTACAATTAAGTAACTAATTTTAATTCTGAAAATAATATAGGAATCATGCTTATCGAAGAAATTGTCAACTAATTCAGAAGAAAAAGGTCAAGTACCTCCCCTTAACAATCACATCTGAAATCTGAGTTCTCAGAGGCAAGTACACATTATTGCCACTTTATTAAATAGTGTCTAGAACTGATAGCAAGCATACGAAAAGTACAAATGAGTTAAGACAGACTTTATATTGTCAGATGTTTTATGGACATTTTCTAATTAAGCAGAATTTCACAGTATGAGATGATGAAGAAATTCCCATGTCCTGATCTGTAGCTGAAGTCTGATTGAAGTCCAGCCCTGGTTCGCTGTCTGTGTTTTTCTCTATGGCTGCTTTCCTGTTCCACAAGACAGGAGTAGTTATGGTGTTAATCAGCCTTCTGTTACTGTTATAAAACACCCAGGACAGGTATATATGGGTTCACAGTCTTGGTGATTTCGTCCAATTTTGTTTAGCCCTGTTGCTCTGGGCCTGCGGTACGGTAGAACATTATGGCAGGAACACCCATGAAGGAGTACAGCTTCTCACCTCATGGCCGGAATACAAAGGGGAGTTAAGATGAATCAGCCTAACATTTCTACAGCCTCCAAATGTTGCCAGCCTGGGGGCTAACCTTTAATACCTGGGCCTTCTGGGACATTCAAGGTCTAAACCCTGTATCTTACTGAACGAGTTTGACAACTTCCATTTTCTGATATAAGCATTGTCTCCCCACTGTCTTACCAAGAAATCTCTTCTTTACATTCACTTGAACACTCTTTCAGTGGGGAAAATGGCCAGAAGTGTGCTGAAGGCGGCAGAAAGCAATCTTTTAACACAGCCGGGCCAACAGGCAAGTGACAGCTTCTGCTTCCCTCTTGGTGAGCTTCAGAGAGCTCTTCTAGTCCCTGTGATTGGAAGGCGAGCATCTCCCCTAGGCTCGTGTGTCTGGGCATGGGCTCCAGCAAGCTGGTGGCCCTTTGTGAAGGCTATGGAACTTGAAGAGCTGGAACCCCACTGACAAAAGGGAGTTACTGGAGCTGGGAGGTGGGGCCTTGAAATTTTGTGGTTGGCTCCACTTTTCTGTTTGCTTTCTGTGCCCTGCTTCCTGGCTATGGACATAATGTGACCAGAGGCAGCAGGTTCCTGCTGCCATTCCCTCCCTGCCATGACAGATTGTGTCCCTTACAAACCATGAACACTTCCTTCACGTTGCTTCTTCATAGATATTTAACTACAGCATCAAGGAAAACAACTTAGTCATTAAATTTTTCAAAGTCTGCGATTGCCATAGGGTGCT
Source organism: Alexandromys fortis (assembly GCF_014885135.2). Classification (NCBI taxonomy): domain Eukaryota; kingdom Metazoa; phylum Chordata; class Mammalia; order Rodentia; family Cricetidae; genus Alexandromys; species Alexandromys fortis. The sequence goes on from NW_026067923.1 coordinate 343,889, forward strand.
GCGATCGCAACGCTCTCTGGAGCCTGGCTCTCTCAGCTGGCTGCTGGTCACCAGTGTCCCTGACCCTGGTACTTCCATGGTCAACAGATGGGCCCTCTTTGCCCTCGCTGACCCCTGGCATGGTCTGTTCGTTTCAACTGTGAGAACTTAGGGGAGCAGAAATCACGGGGACACAATACAATGGGAATGGTGGGGAGACTGGAAGGGATTTTAGTGCGTTCATAATGGAACTCTTCGAAAAGAAAAGTGCATAGTTACTACACGGGAGAACAAGCGGCACTGAGCGGTAATTGCCACTCCTCACTGCTTCTGACTCAGATAAAACGGGAGCACAATCCAGTGTGCCGTTAGCATCAAAATCCAGTGTGCAGTTAGCTATCCACCACCAACAGACTGAAAGATTAAAACTCATTCTCTGCATTACTAATCAAATGTCTATATCCAAGACCCACAGCAAAGAAAAACAAGACGACCATCCTTTGGCATAAAGGGAACAATCCCCAAAACAAGCTGTCACCATTCTACTATGCAATCCCAAAAGCAAAGCATTCTTTCCCTAGCAGAACTCCTTCCAGACAAAACCGGCATGATGCTACAATACACACACAATCTGCACACACTCAGGAGAGAAGGAAGAGAAGAAGCTTTCAGCCACCTTCTGCAAACCGCTCCCCCGCCCAGGGGAGTGTGGGTAAAGTGACTCTGTGCCTTTAAATCTTCTGTTCTTTTGAGCAACTGAACTCTGAGGACATTGAAATTAGGTCAGCCTCCCCCCCCCCTCCTATGGGCTCCTTCCTGTTCTATGTTCCTGTTGCTTTCATAGCGAACTAAACAAGCCTAAAAGGTCTCTAGAGCGAAGCAGTCACTGGAATCTAGGGCAGAAAGAACAAAATGACTTTCCGACTTTGCTCTGCTGCCACCAGCTCTCTGTTCGATGGAGTGAGCCTATTTTGTCTGGTTCTGGCTGACACTGTCTGAGCCAGAGTCTCATTAGAACCCGAATTGGTGGGGTCAGGTGTTCTTACTCATCTAATTGGTGGTAATTAGATGGGCTACCGTTGCCTCAGACTGTGGTCTGAGAATTAGTGAGGTTTGGTGATTCACTGAAGATTAAAATGATCGTAATAATAATAACACAGGAGAATTGCAATTAGCTCAGCTCGCAGAATGCCACGGATTTGTCTCACAGATGCCCAGGTGCCACAGAGCTTCAGGGTAGGAGGATGAGCCCACTGCAAGAACAGAACAGGTCCTTAAGGGAAGAATTGGAGTGGCTGGTGCCACTTCCACAGCCCAGCCGTCCTCTGCAAGCAGAAGTCAGCCTGCAAGGCCAGCAGCAAGATAGGGGGGAGGATGCGAGCCCAAAGTTGGGGACGAGCTGGAAAGAAGTAGAACTTCATGAAAAACCCAAGAGGGCTGGGGAGAGGACTCCTAGGATAAAGGCACTTGTCACCAAGCTTAGCAACACAAGTGTAAGCCCTTGGTCCCATATGGTGCAGAAAGAGAACCAGCTCAGCTCATACAGGGTGTCTACTGTCCTCTGTACATACATACACCACATAGACACACACACACACACACATACACACCACATGTGCATGTGCTCATGCATGTTTACTTTTTAAAAAATGGTTATCTTAAGTACTTGTGCCTTCAACTATCTCTCTAGATACCGATTCTCATTTCAGAATATTGAAAGTTGACACAATGAAGCAGGCATCTAAGGAAAGATTATCATTTCCCTAACAAATGTCCTGAACAGTTGAGTTAATTTCCTTCTCTCTTAAGATGAGAAAAGAAAAAATTCCCATTAATTCTTTAGGTTTTGATAAAACTCTACTCAGTAGGTAAAATCTAAACCTGTCTCAAACAGGCATGTATCTACACAGCTGGAGGACTCTTGAAGCTGGACTTCTGCACCTCATCCGGACAATTCCTAATTCTGTAAGTCTAGGGAGTGACTTTTGCATCCAGGAGGGGCTAGAGGACTAATAGCACATGCCAGAACATGAGTTGAAAGGTTTCATAGGGCATGAGACAGTCCACTAAGATGGATCCTCTCCCTCACTTGAGCTGACGCTGCAGGAAGTCTTTGAGGGGGTCACCACGTGACTGAATGGGAGCTTCCAGGAAGTCCATGGTTTTGTTTGATGGAATACTACCAATCTAAAACATAGGCCCTCAACTCCGCATGAGAACAAGAGCGTAGAATGTGGAGCCACTGCACCCAGAGGCTCTGTCAGAGCAACTACAGCAGGCCCACACTGACCCCACCAAGGGGAAGAAGGCAAAGGGGTGGGTTATAACCATTGCAGCCAGACCAGACCATCGAAGGCCTCTATACTTCCACAGAACTCACCATCCCTGAGATCAATGGCTGCCAAGCTTGATTCACTAAGGAAATAATTTATTTAAAAAAATGACTCTGAGCCCTGTTCCATTCTATCAAAGCCCAAGAGCAAGGACATGTCACTTCTCAAACAGTCCCCAGCCTGTTTCTCTGTTGCCGTAACACCACGATTGGAAGCAACGTAGAGGAGGATGGTTACAAGTCACACTCAGACACAGTGGGAGGCCAGGCGCTAGCTCAGAGCAGGAGCCTGGAGGTAGGAACTGAAGCAGAGGATTGCTGCCCATGGCTTCCTTCCTTCCTCGTTTAGCTTCCTTGACTACGGAAAGTTCTAGATCCATCAACTGAGGACAGCTTTCTGCCCACAGTGGACTGACTCTCCACGTCAATTAACAATTACGAAAAATACGCCAAAGATGCACCTACAGGCCAATCAGAGAAAAATCTTCAACCAAAATTCCTTCTTCCCATGTGTCAAGCTGGCAACAAACGAAGCAGAACAGACACTGGCAGTTAGAGACGAACGAATTAGTGTGGTAATGTTATCACATTAGGCCATGTGGACTTTGAGAGGCGATGTGGAGAAGGCCTTCCTAACTGGGCTTAGTCTTTGTGTGTGTACGTTTGTATGTAAGTGTGCATATATGCATGTGTATGTGTATGTATGTGTGTATGTGTGCACGCGTTTGTGTTTTATGCTCATGTGCATGCATAGTTAGCAGGTGTGTGAACAAGTGTCTGGGTGGATGTGTGGATTATGTATATGTGCATGTATGTATTCATGTGTGTGTATCTGTGTGCATATGTATGTGTCTGTGTGCCCACACATGTGTGTTACACTTCTGTGTATGCATATTTAATTTAGCAGATCTGCAAACACATGTGTGTTAGGCATGTGTGAACCCGTGTGGGTGTATGTGCGGCTGTGTCATGCTTATGTGTATGCATGGTTAGCATGTATGTGAATGTGTGTGGGTGTAGGTGAACATCTGTATTCAAGGCTGATGTCAAGATCTCCCTCAGGTGTTCTCGCCACCTCATTCATTGAGGTGGAGTTACTCAGTGCAGCCCAGAGCTTGCTGGTCACCTACCCAGCTTATTCTGGGGACTCCTCTGACACCAGAAGCTGGAACTGTAGCCAGCCCGCCACTCCCATTCATCATTTTCTGGGGTTCAAGTGATTAGAGCCCTGAACCCCAGGCCTGACTTGTAAAGAGTCATCTGTCTCCCCAGTTCCAGGACTGGTCCCGGGACACTCCTTGGCCAGTAGAGCACCAGGAGAGAGTGAGCTCTCAGCAGCACTGACCTTCAGTCCCAGCTTCCAGAGCAGGAGGGAGCCTAAGACATGGCTCAGGACATCTCTGTCATAGCACTCAGAAGTGTCTGAGCCAGCAGATCTGCCTGCTTGAGGCTGGGGAGTGCCTCTCAAGGACCACTTTCCCCTCTATGCACCAAATGCCAGGAGCAGCTCAGGCAGGTCTGACAGTCTTGCTAACCCTTTCCAAATTATTTTGAAGTGACAACTTTAAATTATGTGTTGGCAGGAATCAAATGTTCAGGTGTAATGGATTTAATTAATTTAAAAGCCTCTCTTTTAAGATGATGCTGTAATTGGCAATAAACCCAAACGCCTAAAATACCTTTTGGTGAGAAGGCTTTAAATGTTCAATTAAAATGATTTGAGAATCTTCCATGTGACAGAAAGATTTTTAAAAACCTCTTCAGTTTAGGAGACAGCTTCTGTCTGCTTGTACCCCTTAACAGGGTTTGGCCACTAGGAACAAAAGCTGTCACAACGGCAAAGGCTGGAAATATCCCAGGAGGCTGCTACTTAGTTCTGAGTGCAGCAGGAGCAGCAACAGCAGCAGCAGGAGCAGCAGCAGCAGCAGGAGCAGCAGGAGCAGCAGCAGCAGCAGGAGCAGCAGGAGCAGCAGGAGCAGCAGGACCAGCAGGAGCAGCAGCGGCAACAGCAGCAGCAGGACCAGCAGCAGCAGCAGCAGCAGCAGCAGCAGGAGCAGCAGCAGCAGCAGGAGCAGCAGGAGCAGCAGCAGCAGCAGCAGGAGCAGCAGCCCATCTCACGGCCTTCACACTTGCTAGTCCCCTGCATCTCCCTCCAGCTGACAGGGGGCTGCTTTTGCACTCCCTGTGGTCTCTACATCATCTTTGAGGCCCTCTCTGCTGCACTCATGAACAGACCTGTACTCACACATGAGTGTACATATGACTTACACCGTGTTTTCTCTTTCTCCAGAGAAGTTTTGCCATTGGACACTTTGATTATTTGAATCTTGCTTGTTTCCCTTAATCATAATTCCTGGTGTATACTAAATACTCCGTTCTAATTAATGAGAGCAAGTGTCTCATTATTGCTATTTTAAAAAATGATTTAATAGAATGGTATTTTTTTCATTGTCTTAAGAGGCATTAACACTGCTAATGTGGATTCAAATGATTTCTCACTAAGGTATATATAATAGTTATATATATATAAATATAATTTTTATATTAAGTTAATGCAGGCAGTAACATCAGTGCTTCCAGGCTCACACACGTGGGCAAATCTGAGCTCTATTACCAGTGAGTTGTGTCCTTGAGACGTCACTATAAATTCTGTGAGCTTCTAGTTTTTTCATACATCAAACAAAGGCATGTACTTCAGATTCCAAGATTGTCATGAGGTTGAGAAACGTCAAAGTCAGAACTATGTGCATAGCAGGCCTCTGGGATAGACCCTAAAACAGTAGAGGGCAGCCTACAGTAAGCAGGAGAATGGCTGTCTCCTTTCTATGCCGGTCATTAGCCAGTCCTCAGCCACAGCAAGGGAGGAAAAGCCTCGTAAGGTCAGTAGAATGTGAAGTGAGGCCCATCGGCTCCCACAACCTGACCTACTTCTGCATATTTTTGGTTCACATGAATGAGTGAAGTCGCTAGAAGCTGATTCCACAAAAAGCGTTCATTTTAAAGTAGCAGACATCGTCTTCCTGTCTCTTCCTGGCTTCAGCTTGTGGGAACAGGAAATGGGGGTGTGGCTCCAAGTTTCATTTGAAAGGTCTCCAGAGGGGATCCTACAGTGTAACTTAGTCTATGCCGAATCACAAGTTATGGCTGGAGACAACAGGAAAGGACCCGAATGAAAACAGCCCTTCGCTGCATTCAGCTAAGCAGGTTCCATTCGGCAGCATGGACTGCCCTTAACTGAGGATCCACAGCATCTGTCAGCATTTGAAGGATTTCAAAGGAGTGACTTTGAATGGGCATATTCCATTTGTGTGTGTGTGTGTATGTGCTCACACGTACATGCATGTGAATGTGTGTGTGCACACGCATAAACGTGGAGACCAGAGGTCAGTCAGTATGTCTCCCTCATTTGTTCGCGTCTTGGTTTTTGAGCTACCATCCTAGTCGAACCTGAAGCTTACCGACTGACTGGGCTAGATGGACAGTGACCTCCAGAGACAGCCTGTCTCTTCCATGTCACCTAGTAATGTGGCTTTTCACATCAGTGCTTGGGATTAGAACTGGGGTCCTCAGGCTTGCCTGTTTCACCTCCCCTGCGCCAGCATCTCCCTTTTAAGTATCAGGAGATACATTGACGGGTAGGCTCCACAGGAAAGACCTAACTGCTCTGGCTCTCTCCTCAGAGCACAAATGCGCTCATTAGCTACTTCCCCGTATCAGCGAGCCTGCAGCACAGGTTAAGACTGCGACATAAGGAAGGGAGGAAATACTGGCAGCTGCTCTTGAGTACCTTCAGAAAGAGCAATGTCTTTGCGTTCAGGGGCTACAGTGTTCTTTAACTCAATCTACCTGCTAACAAAGATCGAAGAGGGCAGGCTCATTTTCCCACAGAAATGGACAGGATTAATGACAGTCAACCAAATTGTCTCTTAATTTTCTTTTCTTCTCCCTCTTTGCTGGCTTCCTAGAGACAGAGTCCATAGATTTTTCCTTTAGATAAGGGTGTTAATTCAGGAGGGATGCAGAGGGCACTCAAAATGGATGAGCGGGGTTGTCTCTGCTAGTCCCAAGAACTCTACCTCAGAAAGGAGACAGAGACCTTGTGTCTTGAAAGTATTCTTCCCCGGGCACCTAAGGAAATTCTTGGGTGCATCTCCATCTATATCATGGCTTTCATTTATCCCCACTGTACTCTGCAACCAAGTCTGAACGAGGACCACTGCTCTGCCCGTCAAACCTACAATCCTGATTGTGATCACAGGGGGGGGCATGCACCAGGCTTTCCTCAGCACCCTACAGACCTTCCTAATAACTCAGACAGGAGCCCTACTAAAGGTGAGTGGTGCCATGTGAAAGGGAAGGGCAGCTTTGAGAGACAGAGACAAAAGACATAGATGGTCGTACCTTAAAATATTAGAAAAGCATGAGTTTCAGGGACTCCGGCTTTGTTTCTGTGTCTCGGTTTCAATTTGAACAAAATAGGCCTTTGAAGCTGGAACAAGATAACAGGGTGCCATGGAGCTCTGAAACAGTACCCATGTCCTGACCATCACTGGGTAAGGAATACGGGGATAAGTGGTAAGCCCTGACCCGAACCAGCTCTGTTCTTCCTGATACAGAAAGGGCTTGGTCAATATCAATCCAGATTCAAGCTCAAACCAAGCCACCTCTTGACTCCAGGGCTAATTCCTGGCCTTTACCTGAAGAAGGGTTTCCACTGGAGAGCGTGACAAAGAGAAAGAACACTCTAAATATCAATTGCTGTCATTTCTTAATATCCCTTCATAGCATGGCTTACTAAAATGATAGGGCTTATTATTTTTAGCTTCCAGCTTTGGTGAGTCGATCAGTCAAAACAGAATTAAAATAGAACTTACTTGGTAAACTCAGTTTCAGATGCTTGCATCTTAGACTCTGCTATCAATGCACATAAAACTGGTTTTTATGCAGTCAAGGAAGTTTGAGAAAGGATAATGAGCACCTACCTCAAAAAAGAGACATGCATAACTTCTTTTGTTTCAAATACACTAGTTTGGACTCAAATTCCATAATAAGCCTATAAGAGATTTGTTGAAATTATTTCAGGACAAATATTGAAGTGAAACTGGGTTTTTGAGTGTTCCAGTGTTTCATTACTGATGAGGAAAAATCCTTAGGATTCTGATGAAATGGAGCAGTTACACAATAAACGAGGAGGGGCTGCTCAGTGTTCACTGCACTCTTGGGGACCCATGTTCAGATCCCCAGCACACACCGGTTTATGGTGACCCATGCCAGTAATCCTAGTCCTAGAGAGGCTGAGAAAGGCCAACCCTTAGGGCTTATTGGCCAGCCAAGTAGCCAAGTCCACATGCCTCAGGTTCAACAGTTATTATCTCAAAATAATAACATTAATAGTGTGAAGAGTGACAAGCAAGACAACCAGCATTGACCTCTGGCCTCCGTATACACCTGGAGAAACGGGTGTTTACGCCTCTCACCACAGCAAGTAAATAGGCTGTGTCTCACGTGGCTTTTCATTCAAAAATGTATTTTTTTTCCCTTTGGGAAGTCTCTGTTCAAATAAACCCAAATAATTATGAGAAGTTACCTCGTGATAATGTAAACCATAGAGCCTTTCTTTGTTTTGCGTTATTATCCTTGTGGTGGCTGGTTGGTTGCTCTTACAGGGATCTAATGTGGAGCATTTTATGTGTTAGTCAAGTCCTTGACTGTTAAACCATAGCCCCAGCCTGGAACCTATTTTTAAGATAAAACGTCTTCTAATTCTCAAAATTAATACAAATATAAGAGAAAGTAGGTAAAGGATGCTAGAAACTCCAACCGTCTTTGCCACTTCTCTTTGAACCTAACGCCATTCTATCCTCAAGACAGAATGTTTGCTCTGAGTCAGGGCTGCCATCGCCATCGGAAGGCGAAGGCAGCATCAGCGTCTCCGGGACTCTAGGTAACCCTTCACCAGCCGCCCACCTGCTGATCCAGCCATGGGAAAGAGCCAGGTGCCTTCTTCCAAAAAAACTCACTGAGGCCACAGAAAAGGAAGAGTAACAGGAGAAAGGTTTCACAATGAGATAAAGACTCATGTTTTGTTCCCAGCAAAGGAAGTGCAGATCTATCTCTGGTGTGAGGGTGCTGTCTATATTGACCCTGGGGGAAAATCTCAATGGACCAAAGGAATAGATTTCCTGAGAATTCTTTGTTAATTTAGAGCATTTTTATCTGACAGAATGATAGGGAGGCAGCATTGGACAGGGCTAAGTGGTGGAAGCATTTGAAGTCTGGACACAAATTCCCTGCAACGAAGCAGCATTCTGCCAAAGTGCGGTCAGCAAGGGGACATTCTTCAGTGCTGCAGTCCCCAGTTGTCAGGACACAGGCCCCAGCTAAAGGCTTTCAAGCACACAAATTCTGCTTGAAGATTTTGTTTGGCCCTAACAATAGTTGGGCTGGGGGGAGTGTGATCAGAAGTCTCTGCAACTCTTTTTTTTTTTATTTTAAACTCAAATTTAATAATGTGGGAATTTTATGTGAAACCCGGCTCTTCTCAAAAAAAAAAAAATCTAAGATCTAGCAACACAGGACCACAGTTTCCATGGCAACAATTAGTAGGAAATAAACAGGAGCTGCCTCCTTGGGGCTAAGCGACTGACCATTTCACTTCAGATTTGAAAGCTCCACCATAGGCAAAACCCCTCTATTCTCAAGACTGTGGAAATTCAAAATGGTTCAATTCCTCCTTTCCTAGGAAGACAGTAACTGGGGGACATTCACGGGGCCTTCTTCTATCAAAGGCAGCTTTCCCTCTGGGCCAGTGTCTGTAGTCTGTCATCCTCACTTCATCTGCCCAGACAGCTTAGAAGTCCTTTCTGAAGCCTGAGGGAAAAGCCCTCAAGGGCCAGGCCTTTATCTCCCAACAGCATCCCTGGCACCATCACTGTCAGTCACGCCCTACCGCTAGCTCTCCAGAAAGGAACTTTCCCAAACCCACCGAAGCCCCAGACTGCAAAGCCAGATGAGAGCCAAGGACCAAGAAGAAAGAAGTCAGGTGGCATTACAGACTTGGCAAGGAAGTGGGTCCTGCCAGACATCCACCTCTCCTCTGCCTTGATGGTGTTGCTCTGTCCCTCCAAGCCCCGGTCACTTCACCTGTGAAGTGGGGGTGACAAGACTTCACAAAGTGGCCACAGTCTAGACTTCAGACCAGAGGAAAAGTCCTTCCTGGGTCACCCAGACAGGCTCTGTACACGTTTACCCAGTGCAGAGGAGGGTAGTAATGCCCTCACTCTGTCCATAGCTGCCTTAGGGACAATGAAATATTAGTTACCTCATCTGTACCTGGAAAAGCACGTACTACCTGCACGTTCCTGTAAGTTCTGGGTTTCTTAAATTTATTTTTACATGGGTGGGGGCTCTAGGTTTCAAACTCAGGCCATCAGGTTTGACAGCTGAGCTAGCTATTTCTTTACTACTGCTTATGCCTTGATAGACAGAGCAAGCATTAATGTGTCCACGTTATGTTAGATGCAGGGATACAGCTTCATGTCTTCAAAATATGAAATTACAGAGTCAGCGCTAAACTAGGGCTTTGCCAAATAATTGCTGTATCAGACAGGAGCTGGGCGCTTCAACTGCTGTATCAGACAGGAGCGGGGCGCTTCAGCCAAGGTCAGCAGTGACAACCTCCGCACTCTGGACAGAGAAAGGGTCCAGAAAGACAAGGGCAGAGCCAGGCGCACGAAAGTCTGACTGGAAATTCATCCAGAAGACAGAGCAGAAGCCCCACAGAGGGCATGCCTTCCAAACGATGGTGGAAAAAGGACTCAACATGGAGCATGTGTTGAGTCTCAGCTACCTTGTCATGGAAGCACAAGTGTGAGCGGGGGTGGGGAAGGAGGCTAGAGCCAAGGCTGTGCACCCCACAACAGATCGCTTAGGTTCTGTCTGAAGGAAAACCCACAAAGGGGAAAGAGGAAGCAAGGGTTTGAACACATAAAAAGTATCAGAACCAGTTTTGGGGGTATTAATTAGAATTCTGCTTATTTCTCTACGTGTGTGTGTGTGTGTGTGTGTGTGTCTGTCTGTCTGTCTCTGTCTCTCTCACTCTGTATGTGTCTGTCTCTGTCTCCCTCCCCCCCTCTCTTTCTCTCCCTTTCTCCCCTTTCTTTCTCTCCCCCACTTCCCCCCATCTTTCTCCCTTTCCCCTCGGGCACTGGGGAAGGCAGAGAGCTGAAAGAGAATGCTGGAGACTGGGCTTGGGGAGATGAAGGGGACTGAGAAGACAGCATTCACTGGGGAGAGGGCGAGCGTTAGAGCTGCTCCCAACCACACGAGGGATCCAGAAATGCCTCAACCATGCAAGGGCCTCAAAGACTTGACTTACTCTAAGGAGTCGTGTGGAGGAGCCTTCTAAACACAGCCTAGAGCAGTGGTTCTCACTCTTCCTAACACTGTGACCCTTTAATACAGCTCCTCATGTTGTGGTGACCTCCAACCATGAAGTTATTTTCAATGCTACTTCCTAACTGTAATTTTGCTACTGTTATGAATCATAACATTAATATCTGTTTCCGGCAGTCTTGGGTGACCCCTGTCAAAAGGCTACTCAATTCCCAAAGGGTCAAGACCCACAGGTTGAGAACACTGGTCTAGAGCAAGCTCCATTCCAGCCCTTTCCTGTCTCTTTTAAAGATTATCCACCTCCAGACTGTGCCAGAACCCCACGGGACAAGACTCCAGAGCCCTGAGCAAGCATTGCTTACTCGCTATGCTAACATTACCAGGTTGTTTCAAGGAAGTATAGCACATTTGTATGCCCCTGTAGCAAGGAAGGGCTGCTTGTTTGTCTCAGCCGCTCGGCTAGCTAAGCCCTGAAATAATTACACAGAAATTATATTAATTAAATCACTGCTTGGCCCATTAGCTCTAACTTCTTATTGGTTAACTCTTACATATTAGTTTAATCCATTTCTATTAATCTGTATATCACCATGACGTCATGGCCTACCAGCAAAGTCTCAGCATGTCTATCTCTGGTGGCGGGTCCATGGTGATTCTCCGACTCTGCCCTTCTTTCTCCCAGAACTCAGTTCTGTCTCTCCTGCCTACCTAAGTTCTGCCCTATCACCAGGCCCAAAGCAGTTTCTTTATTAACCAATGAAAGCAACACAAAGACAGAAGGACCTCCTACACCAGGCCCCAAATGCTCCAACAATCTCCCTGGGAAAGCTAATAGCTGGAATTCAGTTTAAAGGGCGATTCTTGGGTGGCTGGCATGCACTGCATAAGCTACGTTTTCCCATAATCTCTTGCAAACTATTCTACCGACTCCCTCAATAGGTCATTTCATCTGAAGGGACTTCCAGGAGCTTGCTAAGGACAGAGACAGACAGCAATGTGTCCTCTTCCTTATTTAAACATATTCTCCTAAATGCCAAACTCTGGCAGGATTAGAAGGATTGAGAATCCTTCTAAGGCAAATGACGTTGATCTGAAGTGACAAGGACAAGGTCACACTTCATGCACAGCTCTGCTCCAGTGAACAGACGCAGTCAGTTATTATTCTAACGTAGTATCATCCCGTTGAAAGGCTAGGCAGAAGAATATTTATCTCTTTATTCCATAAGCCAATTTACAATTTTATTTTTTTATGCAAGGTTTAATTTTTAAGATTTTAAGTTATTTTTAATTATGTATCTATACATATGTTATAAGCATGCACCTATGTATGTATGTATGTATGTGAGTGCAGGTACCTATGAAGGTCAGATGAGAATGTCAAAACCCCTGGAAACTGGAGCTACAGCTCATTGTGGGCTGCCTGACGAGGGTGCTGGGAACTGGGTTTTCAGCAGTAGCAGCAAGAGCTTGCCCTCTTAACTATTACACCATCTTTTCCTGAAGGTGTATATTTTATGTACTAAAATTCACCCCTTTTAAACATTAATATAGTCAAGTAGCCCCCATCACAAACAACTATTAAAAAGTTCCCTTATGATTTTCTATGGTCCAATCCCTCCTACACCCTTATTCCAATCATTATCTCTCCAGACTTATACTTGTGACTTTTCTAGAATGTGTTATTGGTGGAATCACTTAGGGTGTGGTCTTTTGAAGCTGATGTCTCACACTTAGAATAATAACACAAGATTGTGTTTCATTGCCAGTATAGATGCATAGAAGTTTGCTATTCTGCTCACCAGTTGTTAGGCAATAGACCATGCCCAACTTTTGGCTGTTCCATATGATGACCCTAAATACTCCCACACAGTTCATCACTGTGTCAGTACTTTGTTTCTTCTGCATAAATGTTCACAGGAAGATAGAAGAGGTCATGCAAGCGTGTGGAAAAGTACCTAAGCATTTTCTGAAGTATCTGTAGGACTCTACATTCTAATCAGCAGAGAGAGTTCCAGCTCCTTCTGGCCATTGCCAACACTTGATACTGTGTATCTTCTTATTCTCAGTTATAGTCGTTATTTATAGAATACCTTATGGTAATTTTAATTTCCCCGATGATGTGTGTGTATATATATATATGTGTATGTGTATGTATGTATGTATATAGAAATATACCTTTATGTATACTGTAAAGCCAATCATCAATTCTTTGGTGAACCAAGTTCTCTGACAGAAGCTGAAACTACACATTTGTATCTTAATACATTTGGACTAATATCCGTAAATAACCTTGTCAAATGGCTAGGACTGAGAAAATGGATGTCTGTTTCCTTTTGTTTTTTTAGGAAAGATTCATACGATGAATTACACCCTTGCTTGACACCCCAGATCTCATGAGTATTATCTTTCCGACTGAAGGCCTTTCATCCCAAACCTCCCTGACACTGTGCTATACTTACCGCCATTCCCCCAACATGTTTGTCCTTCCAGCTGAGCCCTGATTTCTCTTCTAGGCTCTGCCCTGGGGATTCTGGGGACCAAACCCAGAGACTCTCATGTGTTGGGCACTAAGTTGTATTCCCAGGCCTAAGTTTCTTTCTCAGATTGGTGTCTTAGTTTCTGGTTTCCCACATACTCCTTCTTTGTGTTGTTAGTGTGCACACCTAACCCCATCTTGAAAGTCCCTCTGCTGTGCAGCCTTGGCCATGCTTCTCATCTAAGACATAGCTCGGCATAAGGGCTGTGGGGGTGTCTTCAGAAGTCAGGCCCCAGGCACCTCTGCAGTATGGTGACATACATTTTACAGCTCATTCCCAGGTCAGGGCTCTGCTGACAGATAGAGGGTGTCAGTCAAATGTCCCCAGGACCTAAAGAGAGAATCGCTGCCAGGATTTCCAGAAACACAAGAGAGCTTTTAGGTGAACTTATCAACCAATTCTGAGTATCTGTAAAGAAACTTTCATTTTTATTTTTTTATTTTTTCAGTTCTACAGACATAAATGATAGCAAGCAAACATAAGTCTATCCAAGGACAGCAAATCCAGCAGTCTGGACCTGGTTTCCTAGTGTGTCTTAGAAAAATAACCCTCAACTTTCCTTTCGCCAACTGGACCAGCACTGCTCCTATCACAGAGAGACTCATGCATGGTGGGGACCCCTACTGGGGTGAGGAGCAGCGTCTGTGGGGCGGAATGCTCTGCATTCTGATGCAGTACACAATTCCAGGCAGTCTTTAAGGCCTCACCTCTCTGGAAGTAGCTTCCTCTTCTTACAAATGAGGATCTCTGTCAGGCTTTCCCACCACTGACATCCTGTGACCAGCAGTCATGAGAGAGAATATGCGCTGGCTCGGTAAAGAGCGATACAGCCGGCCACAGGAGGCCGGGGCAGTCGTACACTCCAGCAGCGGTCCTTAGGGAAACCAGCCTTCACCAGGAGTTGGAGGCCAGGAGCTCTCGGTCAGAAGACAGCACAGCCCATGCTGTCTGCAGAGAGGTAGCCGTAAGAAGAACAGGAAGCAGTCCAAGCAAAGAGAAAGTAGAGGTGAGTGAGCGTAAGGAAACCGCCATCCTGAGTCTTCAGGATGCATACCTGAAACACGTCAGCAGTTCGAACCTGGGCTTCCTATCTCGGGGATATGACGTCATATTGATTCTAGAGCTTGGAACAGGAAGGCTTCTAACACAACTTCAACTCCTTCATTCCCACACTGTCTTCCATCCACAAAACCAGAAGTCTGGTCTGAATACTTCTCCCCCCTGACTGTGTCATCGTGGTAGTGTCTTCCCGACTTTATGCAGGCAGGAGCCCCACAGAAGGTGAAGTTTATTTGCCCACGTGAATCACCCACTTCTTGAAGCTCAGCCAGCCAGACTCACCCAAAGGAAGAACTTTAGGATGCCACTGGAACTATCACTGTCTCAATGATCATAAGCCAAAACGAACAGCAACTGATAATGCTCCCTGAATCTGCGTTTCTCATGACTGGCGAGAAGCTGTTCCCATGGGATGAAGAGCAAAGCTATTTGTGTGAAAAGTGAACCATGTACCTTGGAAGCTCTGTGGTCATCAGGTTCCACATGAACCTATCTTCTGCAGATACTATGGTCTGCGAGAATGGACAGGACCCACTCATATGGTGGCTCCCCCACTGTATGCCTTCTATTTCCAGTCAATCAACAGGGATTGTTTAGGCTATTTACCGATTTTCTTGTTTTGTTTCTAAGTGGAGGACTCCTGCTCCAATAAGAAGACACCTAGGTGGGTGAATATGAAATCCCACCTACTTTAGCAAAGGCATAAGTTCCCTAAATTTGCTAAAGTCATGGTATTGACTACCACAGAGCAAGAGAAATGTTGAGCGCATGCCCCAAGCCCCACGTATTTAAACAGCATCACTTTCTTCTTTAACTAACACTGACAGAATGCTTACTATCCTCATAGCATGTTTACAAGAGTTGTCTAAGAATCTTAAAGCAAAGTAGGCTATTATTGGCCCAGCTTTCAGGTCAGGAAAGTGAAACTCAAAAGGCTATATAAACGGTCACAAAGAAAAGATAGAACTAAAATTTTGGTCTAGGTCTGACTTGGCTGGAGCTCTGGTCACCAGTCTCTCTCCTGTGCTTTCCCGGCAACGCCCATCTTTGTCTTTAGAGTAGCATTCGTCTACCAGACATTTATTGACAACTTTGTATACCACACATGAGCTCAGAGGCTAGATACACTATGAACTCCTCCATTTCTGTTTCTGTTTCTTCCAGCATCCCAGAACCAGTGTCTGCATCCAGGTGCCAGCCTACAGGCCACAGTGGTCCTCCTTGGTGGAGCAGTGTGGCATTAGGCCAGAAAGATGCACCTCTAGATTCTACTCCATGTTGAAAGGTAAGCCATCCTGGTTCTGTTTGACGTGAACAATTCATCGGCTCAGCCCTAATCCTGAGCTCCTGCCAGCACCTTAGAGACCACACGCTTTCTGCATGTTCCCTACCCGTCCATCTAGAACCACACCTTGAGACTGTGTCTCAAGAAGACAAATGTCCACATCTACTGGAATATGGCCATGTCCTAAGCTCCCAGAATGGCAGTCGATCTGCTGCAGGTCCTCAATAATGGCTGTTGGTCAGACAGACTGAGGTCCCTCAGCTGAATGCCAGGCTGGCTCATGCCTGTGCTGCTGGTAGCGGGAATACTAATAAATCCTCTTATTCCCTACTCTTGGCATGTTTTTTGGGAGATGCCACAGTTCCCTGGATGCCCTGATGTCATAAGACTACCACTCAGATCATGTGACTTGTACAGCACAGCATATCAAGGAGCTCTCACAGTGTGCCTGCTGGCACGCACCAGCACACAGACCAGCTGTCCCTTCTAGTCTGTCTCATTTGAGTCTGTTAGTCACCCCTATTCATTACATGCAGACATGTTCTTATACAATTACACAGAAAGCTATATAAGATTTAAGATTTATAGGTTCGAAGTCAATCATGCCAGCAAGAAGCTAGAACAAGCTAGGAAACTATTCCGGTACATTATAGCTGATAAACCCAGGCTTCAATCTTCCATCAAAATAGTCTAAAGACACGATGACCTATAAATGACTGTAATACTTTAAAAGTTCCAATGTTTTCTACACATACAGTAGGACCCAGACTGTGAGAAAACACACTAGATTACGAAAATTCCTGATGGGGTTGCTGATTAGTTAAGAACACTTGCTTCTCTTACAGAAAAGCTGAATTCACCTCCCAGCACCCACATCGATGATATGGCTTAAAACTGGCTATGACTCCAGTTCTAGGGAATCCAGTACCCTCTTCAGTCGCTGCAGGCAACTGAACTCATCTGTGCTCATTTGTCCATAACTGCACAGAGATACACATAATTGAAAATAACAAAATATCGTTTAAAGTCATTTTTAAAGCAAAAAGCAACAGTAGCACTCTTCAGAGCTGGGTTGGGGGTGATTACGATTTTCACCTGTATTTTTCTGTGTACTTCTAAATTTCCATGTGAAGTGTGTATTACTTTACTAGCTCCACAGAAGCAGTAATGCAGTATTGTGACCACGCCCTGCAGCAGACACAAATACACTTAGTCGATACCTAGCGTCACGGCTACTCGGCTGTGAATTGCTCGCTGACAATTGCTGCTAGTTTGTATTTTTACATCTCCATCCCTATTTTACTTCAAACTAGAGGACAGACCCACAGGATGACATAGCCTGCCTCTTGATCATGTGACACACAACTGAAGCCTTCTGGAATACCCTTCACCACATCTTGTTAATCACACCTAAGTGTGGGCCTTACTCATTTCTCCCACAAGGCTCCCAGGCAGCTCCCTCAGGACATTCCTCGAAAGCATCACTTGCAGTACTGCAGGAACTGGTGTGTCACGCTTGCCCATACAAACTGATTGTCCCTGTATATAGATAAGTTCTGAAACAGCCACAGTAATTGTGGGAAAAAAACCACAGACCAATTGAAGCATCTAGTCTTCTAGGCTTTGGTCATGAGGTTTTTCCTCAGTCCCTTTCCTCATGCCAGTACAAAGACACTTAGGAAAACAGAGAAACTTGGGCTGGAGAGAGGGCTCAGCACTTGATGCTTCGCAGAAGACCTGGATTCAGAGCCCAGCTTCCTCCTGGTAGCTAACAATGTCTGTAACTCTAGTTCCAGAGGATGTGATGCCCTCTTTTGACCTCCATGGGTACCGCACAGAAATGGAGCACAGACACACATGCAGGCAAAACACTGACACACATAAAATAAAAACAAATATTTCATTAAAAAAACAAATCTACAAATCTAAAGTGAGCAAGCAATCTCTTCTAGAGCAGACAAATCTCTGAGGGGAGCTTTTGAGGGTGGGCAGAGACCATTCTCCATAGTCTGTGGTCCCCTAGGTGTCACATTCTACTCGCATGCTATTCTGTCTTGCTCAGACAGTGGATAGCATGGGCTGAGCCATGGTGACTTTCATAGACCATGTAGATTTTCTTCATCCTAAGCCAACCTTGACCTTCAGTCTTCTCCAACTGAGATCCACTCAGCGTTCCCACCACTAACCAGGGGCTGAGAGGCCACATGGAGTGGGTGACCCTTTGAAGCATTTCTCGGGAGAAGTTAGGTAAGTGAGCACTGCAGATAATACTTGGGCTAACATGTCTGTTTCAACAAATTTGCACTGATTTTAGTTTTGATTAGAAAACACTTAACAAAGAAAACCTAAATAGGATAGAGTCAATTTAAAAGCACAATTTACTAGCCTTTAAATTTACTAGACTTTAAATTTACTTGTTAACTCCACAAAGAATATACTGAAGAATTTAAACCTCTGTGAGTCTCCCCCCCTTCTCTCTCTCTCTCTCTCTCTCTCTCTCTCTCTCTCTCTCTCTCACACACACACACACACACACACACACACACACACACACAGACATGAAAGTAGGAGAGAGGCTGCTGGGAAGGAAGACTTCAGTGGGAGAAAAATGGAGCCCGAACAGAGAAACTGGAGTGAGAAGGGTGGAAACTCCGTATATACACAGGAAACTGCCAAAGAATGAATGAAGCCAAACAGTAATAAGTGTATACAATGAAATCACTGTATGTCAGTTTTGTTTTTAACTTAAAAAGAAAAACAGGGGGCTGAAAAGATAGGCTCAGTAGTTAAGAGGGGGCACTGCTCTTGCCAAAAACCCCAGGGAGTTCAGTTCCCAGCATCCATCTCAGCTAGCTCACAGACACCTGTAACCCCAGATCCGGGGCAACTGCAGGCCCTGGCTTCAGGGGTCCCTGCACTCAAGAGCACATACCCCCACACACAAACATATGCGTAATTAAAAATAAAATAGACCAGAACAGGCAGTATGCAGGTCAGGTAGGAATTCCATAACGTCATGTGGAATTCTTATGATTATTCCACAAACATCTCTGAGTTCATGCCTTGGGCATACCAATCCCTGTTCCTTAGACCAGATGACAGACCGACAGACAATCTTTATCTTTACAGTGGAAACTGTCCAATGGCGGAGGGACTCATCAGTGAAGAATGTTTTCTTTGCTTTTCCTTTTTCTTCTCCCCCTCCTCTTCCTTCCATTCTTTTGTGTGCTGATATGCTAGCAATCAAATCCAGGGTCCTGCGCACAAATACTTGGCTACCAAGCTACACACTCAACCCATTTATGAACTTAGCAAGACACCCTAGTATCTGATAGCGCTATTGCTAAAGCGCTGAAAAGTTAGAGTCCATGCACGGCAGACACCCCTACCTGCAAACAATACCCTTCTGCGTCAACACGGCAAGGTACGCCATGTTTTCATTAAGAAGAAATTCAGTTGTTCTGGTTTAAAGTATTTCTAAAAACTGGGTTTTGAGAACTACGTGCGGGCTCAACTCTGCAACAAGTCGCTGTAGCGTCTTAGCATAGCAGCTTCCAAAAGGAACGCCTGCTCCACACAGATGGGCAGAAAAGGAATCCAGAATAGGAGGGAGGGAAAGGAGGGTGAAGGAGGAAGAGAGGGAAAGAGGGGCAGGGATGATGAGAGAGAGGGAAGGAGGAAGAAGAGACATAGAGAAAGGGAGGAAGGGAGAAATGAGTAAGGAGGGGAGAGAGGAAAGAGGGAGAAAAGAGGGGGCTAGACAGAAGGGAGCTTGTGAAAAAAGAACTTAGCTGGTAACTGAGTCAACTATAACTGGAAGAATTTGAGCAACAAAATAAATAATGTATGAGTTCGAGGCCAGACTGGTCTACAGAACTAGTCCCAGGACAGCCAGGGCTACACGGAGAAACCCCATCTTAACAATAAATAAATAAATAAATAAATAAATAAATAAATAAATAAATAAGAAAATAAATAAATGGAAAATGAATGGATGAATATAAACAAGCAAACAAACAAATAAATAAATAACAAATAAATAAATCAGTCTCCGGGCAAAGCCCCGAGAATCAAACAGGGCGCCCGTGAGTCCAGGCTGCTTGCTTATATAGCTGAGTAAATAAACAAGAGGGGTCAAGTGAAGAATCCATACAATTTAGGTAGATTCCTTGCCCTCGTGGGAGAATATAGCGCCACTCATAAGTGTGGCCTGGAATAGAAACATCCTTCAAAAAGTATGGTATTGAATGAAATAAACACACCAGGAACCTGGACAAGCGGTATGTGAGCCAGGCCAATCCTCCCAGGGTTGTCATATTGATATTTTGAACCTTAATAGAACAAAATGAAAACACAGTATTTCCATGTTCTTCCTTCCTCAAGCCAACTGTAACATACAACAGCCAGGGAAAGGTCCAGAAAATTCCTGGCCAGAATTCCTCAACACATGAGGGTGGTCCAAAGCAGGCCATGCGGAGACACTGACAGAAGCAAGGGCTACAGTCCAAGGCAGGGTCCTGGCAGGGGGAAGGGTCTGATCCTAGTCAAAGAAAATCATCTTCATCGCTTGGGCACGAGAACAGATTCTACACTTGTCCTTAGCCAAAAGGCCTAGAAACAGCAACTTCATCATTTTAAAATCCCAAACACCAAATGGTAGCTCACCAAATGGCTACCATCTCGCAGGCTGTTGCTCCTCTTCACCAGGTGAAGGAAAGTCAGATGGAAACTCACAATAATGAAATGATGCACCATTGGTTGGAAGGCCCCATCCACCCAGCTGGGATTCCAACACGTACCCCAAAGGAAGACAACATGGACTGGCGGCACATAGTGCTAAGGGTTGCCATGGTGCCTGCCCATGTGCTCCTCAAAGGCAGCCTCCACTCTGCAGACCCTATAGACTCTATAGGGGTCCTTTAGAGCAGGCTGCCTGCTGTGCAAGCAGCGATTCTAGCAGCCCATCTGACGTTTTCCTGCTCTTCCACATGCGTGGAATGTGTGGCAGCTGGTGTCCTGGTGCCTCTTCTTTTGGTTTGCTATCAGTCCTGGTATACTCTTTCAACTTCATCAGCTGTGAAGGAGCTGTTTGATGGTTGCTAGGCAGGCACCAGTGAGTTCAGACGCCTCACCTGTTCCAATAATATCAAAGGCTCAGCCCAGCATGAGTCCCTGGTAGAGCACTGGTCTAACATACATGAAGTCCTGGGTTCTCTCTCCACCACCAGAAAAGAACAAAAAGGCAGAATCCTGCCCAAGCAGGTTACAAGGAAAGCTTTCAACACATCTGGTCTGAGAAGACATGAGCATTCAAATGTGCTTCCTTCTTCCTTTCTATTGTTTAATTCAGTTCTTAGATGTTACCTTTTCCTAGAAATAATCTTGTTTTATTTCTCATCTTCTCTTTGCTTTTCCCTCTCATCAAAGGAAAAGGAACTTTTCTGATGTCCAGACCCTGCCTCTCTTTACACTCTCTTCTATCCAATCACAGCCTGGTTTTAATTTTCACTTTGTACTTCCACACCTGGAAAGCTATGAATGTTTGGCCCTCTGTGGGTAACTCTGCTTACTCCATCCCGAAGACTTGGCTTGACCTGTAAAGTCCAGTAGAAAGTTTTTAATAAGCAAGTATTTTTTATTTATTTTTATTTGTGTATGTGTCTGTTTCTAAAGATTGACTGGGGCCTTATGTCTATTAGGAACCTCTCAGCCACGGTCCTCTTCATAATCTTTCTAGGCTACTGAATACTGCAAGACAGTCTTCTGGCTAGGTAGAGGTGTGGGGTGGCCAGGACCAGTGTGATGAACATGTGTGTGTTTGTTTCCTGCTTCCCTAATACAGCAGATTTTATGACAGAGACATATGACCATTCAGATGTTGAGAACGCTTTCAGGCAAGAAAGAAGTTATTGATGGCCTCATTTTGGCTAAGTATTACATGATCAGGCCTCACTATGCATTGTGCATAGCTCAGAATCAAAAGAGTCACGGGGCAAATCTCGTGAACAGTGACTCAATATGCGGTCCCACTAAGATCAATCATCATTTTAACCCACAGAAATGCAATTTCCTTAAATTAACTTTTCTCACATTAGGCTTAAGAAAGTCTCATTTTTCTGAACAAATCCCTCCTGCCTGAAACCATCCTCAATTAATTACCATAAACTTGCCGAGCTGGTTCTGGACTGATCGCCTTGTCAAAGGTTTGGATGCTATGTCTTCTTTTGCATGAAAACCTCAAACTCTGATTTACAACATGCTCGATGACGACCAAGCAACTCAAGAGTTCCAGAGATGAGAATTCATTTGTGCACATGGCATATGGCATGGCCCAGGCTCCAACACTATCCACACTGCCCCTAAATCAGACTTTTCATCCTCTTTTCGGAGGTAATGGATTCCTCTCGGGGTTGGAGCAGACAGTGAATTCCGTGGCTCAGCTGATGTGTCGGCCCTTGTGGGGCAGCAGATATGTCTTAACTGTCAACTGGATCCACCTGACTTCTTCCCCTTCCCACCCAAATGATGTCCGTTCTCACCTCACTCGCCAGCTTGTCAGCTGTGGAACAGCTCTTGCCTCTCTTTGTTTGGCATTGGCCAGAGCCCAGCTCCCATTTTCCAAGCCCTGAGCGAGCTCTGCCATGTTCTGGCTTGTGACCACCAGCCTTTTCCTTTGTACGTTCCATCTCGCCTGGGTGAGACCTGAGTACAAGAGCAAGCTCGGCTGACACTTCTTGAAGGACAAACCCCTCTCTGGGGATGAAATCACCCTGAAGTTTATTTGTTTGGCTTTTGGGTTTTACGAGAGTATACATTTGACTTTTGTCGCACAGGAAAGCTCCAGAAGCAGCAGAATCAAAAAAAAACCAAGGGTTTTTATAAAGATTTAGTGTGGGGGTAGGAGAGGTGGGGGTGGAGAGTGAACTCACCAATTGAATGGGAACATGAAAACCAAATCATGTTCCATTGCCTTTTTTTCTTCTTCTTCTTTTTTTTTTTTGAGATGAAGTTTCTCACAGAACCCGAAGCTCACTGCTCTAGCAAGCCCCAGCATCTGCTCTGCCTTTCTTTGCCCGCCCGCCAGAACTGGCGTTATAAGCAAGTACCCGACGTCTGGACTTTTATGTGAGTGCTGGGGATTGGTGCTGGGATTCAAGCTTGATGCTCGCTCATGCTTGCATGACCAGCACGGCATTAACTGAGCCATCGCCCTCCCCAGCCGAGCCATGAGTTTCTAAGAAGGTTCAAGGTGTTTAACAAAGAACACAATCTAGTAGTGCGTGAACTTGAACCTCATTCCCACCCCAACCACCAAGGTGTTCCACAAGGGAAAGAAAATCCTAGGGAGTGTTATTATAACAAATAAATAAATAAATGTGATAGATAGCACAATTATAATAAATACAAAGCAATTATGATAAATCACAAGCAGAGAGAAAAGAATGAAAAATGGGGTTTTTCTCCTTCCTTTTCCCCCAAAGAAACAAACATAAAATATTGCACTTTCTCTGCCATGATCATCCACACATTTGGAGAACACGTGTAGTGTCCCCCAGATGTTTATCATTGTTCTCAGTGAAAAGGACAGGGAACTCACCAAACAGTATCCTTATCCGTAAATGCAGTCTAGCAGAGAGAGGAATGAAGAACGAATGAATGAATGAATGCATGAATGAATGAATGACAGATGGCAATGAGTACTACCAGGGGAAAACATGGAAGGCACAAAAACAAATAGAAGGCTGGGTGTCGTTGCTGTCACTGAGACAGTCAGGGAATGCTTCTCTAATAAATGACATTTAAGCAGGATCTGGAACAAGTGGCAAGCATGTGGCAGTGTGTCTGAAGGAGAGACTTCCAGAAGAGGAAAAATTAGCTACAGAGGAATTGCATTCATGGATCGAAAAAGCCAGCAGTTCATCAGGCCTGAGTCACCATCCATCCACACCTTCTCCTGTATGTCCGGAGCAACCATTTCCTTACTTATAAAGAAGACTGTTGAAAATGTGCTACATAACCTTGTCACCATCAGAGGAATGAGCCATAGTAAAATCTCTGATAGTTTGAGCAGACTTGTTCACATACACACTCAGTATGCAAGCCATGTACCAACTGTCTTCTTCTGCTTCCACAGTCCTGGGGGCTGAGAAGGTTGATGGGGAAAGTGATGGGGTGGACAAGTCCGTGTCCTTGTAGATTGACAGTCTGATGCGGGTGTTATGTGACACAGTGAAAACTATCTAGGACTCTGGTAGCTAAAACAGTGCCTGGAAGGTTCTAGAGTAAAGGAAAGATTCTGTAAGGAAGTGACACGAAGTTAATAAGAAGAGAACATTCCAAAAAGTAGGCAGATGGTCCTGAAGTGGGAGGGAGCAAATTGAGTTGGCTGTGGTAGAAGAGGTGTGTCTGGACGGTGACAATGAACAACACCTTAGCTCAGTCTGGACACAGAGGCCGGGGTCAGGTCTTGAACAGATGGGACACATTGGAGAGGCATTAGGAGAGAAATAGGACCAAATAAACACTGGGATGTGAGGCCACTGGCTGCCAGTGGGAAAGCAGGGGTGCAAGGTAATATCCGTGGACAGGCAGATGAGATGTGTGCGTCGCCTTGACACTGAAAACAGCAAGGGAAATCAAGAGCTAATTAAGAGATAGAATGAGCTGGTCTTGGAATGAACTCAGTACAGAACATGGTGATGATTCCCTAGGGGTCTCCTACTTGACTTCTGACATCACAACATTCCATTCATTTCCTTACAGTAGGAAAAAAAAAAAAAAAAAAAGGACAAGACAGCCCAGCTCAGGCACCAAATACCTAGTAGAGAAAAATCTTCCTTCTCCCATTGATTGCCAGGCTAGTGCTAAGGGGTGTCTGGATCTTAGATGTGGAAGTCACGGTGCCAACACAGCTTTATAGCGCTGGACTGAGTGGTCACCAGGCTACATCCGACTCAAAGGAGATGAACCTACACTAAACCGCCTTCTCTTTGGACTCTGTTAGGATGACATTTTGCTGGTAACACCTACAAGAAATCAGCCAAGTGGGTGGCTCATTCACGTTTTCTTTTCAAGAGAATATACAACAAAGACCTGTTCTAAAATGATTACAGCCATGTGTACTGGTGTATAGGCATGTACATGTGTGTGCAGAGGGCTACAGAAACCAAAAGGTGTCAGAGCCCTGGAGCCGGAGTTACAGGCAGTAGTGAGCTGCCCCATGTGGGTGCTGGGAACTGAACTCAGGACCTCCTAACAGCTGACCCATCTCTCCAGCCCCATGAAGATCCTTTTAGAACACAACAGAACACCACACAACATAGCATCCACAGGAGTGGCAGCGGCAATCTGGACGAATGTCAAATACAGCACTTAGGTTTGAAGACCGGTGGGGTGAGAGAACAGAGATCTAATCTCTGGAACAATAGCCTTTCTGTGAGTCCATCCTCCATTAACAGCCATGGGGGTGGAGAGGAAAGCCACCCTCCTCCTACCAAGAAGACCTCGGGAGATGGCTTCTCAAAAGACAGCCTGCACAAAGATGCAGCTAAGCACCTGTACAGACATGATCCTCCTGACTAAAAGACTTGCTGTGTATATTACACCCAGGACCCAAGGAGCTAGCTACAGATGATCCAGACATGGAATGAAGCTGTATGGATTCTTATATGCCCCCCTAAGGTCCTTATAAGACTCTCAGAGGGATTTCATCACCCTAAGGAGACAACAGCGCTAAGCTACTTCTTGTAGCTGACAGCGAATAAATCCACATGAACTCAATTTCGTTCCTAAATATGTATCATTCAGTCTTCTGCCTTCTGAACCAGAATGGTTTGCCTCCTGGAGACACACCTTTCCGTGTCAGACAGCATCAGGAAGATACAGAATGCTGTAAGCTTATATGTCTGCAGAAATATCTTTAAAATCATTTAAACCACACTATTTCATGCTATATAGGGGAAATTGTTAGAATGTTAAGGATGGAAAACTAGATATCAGATATATTCTGGTTTGGCAGTCTCCCACTGTTCCCCTATAAGAAGTTTCTAGACCTCTCGGTGAGGTGAGCAAAACTGGGTCACTGCGTATCAGGAACAATAGAAAAAGCAAGTTAAAAACTACAGGCTGTGAAAGAAGTAACAGGTCGTGCAGCTGGAACACACACAGCCGATCTTTGAGTAGCACTGTGAGTCGCTAAAACACCATAAAGAGTGTCATGTGATGTATGAGCTACTTTCATCTTTCAGACACCAAAAATCCTGAGCTAATAGCCAAATTTCCAGCCTGGATCCAGAGGGGCGGTCAGAACTTTTCCAGGCAGTGATCTAATCACAGAATTCTATTTTGAAACATATAGTATGATTGTTTTCAGAAGCAGTGATTCACGCTGTTAAGAAAGTTAAAGGGCATTGTCAGTGGAGACAAAGCAACTCCCTTTATCAGCCCATGAAGTGATCCTACAGTAACTCCCGTGTCGCACGGACAGCAGCAGATAATTGATAAAGATTCCCCACAAGAATAAGACATTCACACAGCAATGACATCAGGAGGGGCGCTGCCAGTTGGATGGTTCCACAAAGACCAAGCAGCCCCAGGGCATGAACGAATCAGCTGGGGTCTAGAGGAAGCTGGCTCCTAAGGCCCAAGAGGCAATGTCACACAGTGGAGTGTTTAGCCTTGATCTGTACATATTAGACACACTGTCCCCAAACTGCCCATCTAGAAACAAGACCACACAAAGTCAAAATAATTTTCTGGCTCTATATTCCCAATATTCCTAGATTCACTCCATATCCATTGCACTTTGGATGCAGACAAACACACTTCCTTCCCATTATTTGAAAGTAATTCGTAAGAGCACAGCTTACTCCCCTGGAAAAGAGATTCAGTGTTGTGAGCTGGCGCTGCCGATCGTCCTCAGGATCCTCTGAAAGCAGGACTCTAAGGTGGCTTTCCTTCTTCAAGTGGTTTATCTGCTCCCAGAGTAAGAACACTTTCTGAGCTTTTAGAAGGCTTGATCCTCTCTCCCCCGCAAAAAAAAAAAAAAACTAATGCATTTCTGATGCACATGCAAAAGAGTTGCAAACCATCGAAGACAATGTTGTTTTAGTCCATGAGTGTTGCTATAACAAAATACCTGAGAAGTATTCGACAACAGAAGCTGGCTTCCCGAGATCGGGAGGCTGAGGACCCCAAAGGGCCACAGGCTGGGGTCTGGGGACGTGGAGCCAGCACTCTAACATCTTCGGTAGGACTGTGGCTCCACAGCCAATGCTTTCAAGCTCCAGTCCTCTGTCCCCCATTGGAATAACAGCTCCTGGACATGTTTATCTGCCTCATACATTCCTCATGCACACTATACATCACTATTGCCGTCAACCATAGGTAGAATAAACAGGTACAATAAATATGAGACAGACATGGTTCAGAATGGAGGCAGAGGAGCCTTGTTAGAGACCTGCCCAAGAAATCGTCAGAGAAATCCCAGACGAAGGACGCATCTGACTTTTTTAACCTTTGAGGGGGTGACAGGAAGCTTTCACTATAAGCTTGAGTCCAACATAGCGCTCATGACAAAGACCACAGGAGAACCAGGCAATGGATAGAACCATGAATTAGGGGTTACCGTTTGATTATAGCACAGACATCTTCACACTCGGTTGGTTCCAGAGGCTGCAGGGAGACCTGGCCTGATCTGTAGGCTGTGGGAGAGATCTGCTCCATAACCGTGGGCACCGCCCTAAAGGGGCGGGGCCTGAGTTCTAACAGGGCACAGGTGTGGATGACTCTGGCCTCAGTAACACTGGACACATCTCGTGAAAGAAAGCCATCTTAGTTACTCAGCATGACTGACCAAGAGACACACTGCTCCACGAGAGTATATTGTGTCCCCTTCTTACATTGCCATGAGATATGCTGATTATATCTTGCTT
This sequence comes from Alexandromys fortis, assembly GCF_014885135.2. NCBI lineage: Eukaryota > Metazoa > Chordata > Mammalia > Rodentia > Cricetidae > Alexandromys > Alexandromys fortis. Next base: position 371,408 of record NW_026067923.1, read on the forward strand.
TCAAAATGAAGATGATTCATTTGTTCTGATTCCTGCAGGTTGTTTATTATTACTATTTATTTTATTACAAAACGTAACAACACCAGGTTAAGTTCTGGTATTATCTTGAAAGATGTGGTTTAGGACACTCACTGAACTTTTGAGATGTCAGGGTAATTTCAGTGCGTCCTAGGTGCCAGTGTCCCCATTCTGGCTCTGGCGGCCACATAAGCTCCACAAATTTCACAACAGTGTTCTGGTCAGTGCCCGAGACAATATGACTGGTCTTCTTATCACATCATTCAAAGGCGACTTAGCTCTCGGGAACAAGTCCAAGGACTGGCCACCAAGGTCTTATCTTTAAGGATCTTAGTTTCCAGGGGAGTCAATTGTTCAACAGGTCTACAGATTCATATCCAGCATCCTCCCATCCTAAGCTCTAAATGGATGCTTTTCTTTATCTAGGAAAGGGACTCAGCAGTCACTATCTCTAGTCCTAGGACCAAGGAAAATGTCCTCAATTCTTAATCCTTTAATATGGATATGGACGTGGAAGTCACTGAGGGCATCCTCTTTAAAAGCAGGCATCTCTGAGCAGCCCTGAAATGGCCCAGGCAACGGCATTTCCACCACTTTCCAGGTGATGCCAGCATGTTGCAGGCCAGCAGGCACCACGTGGCGTAAGGAGGGTCCCATCCACAGATGAATAACGGTGCTTCCGAGAGACTATGCATCGCAATACTTGAACTGTTTGTTTGCTTTCCAACAAAGGATGATCCATGAACTCTCCCCTATTGCATGAGTCTTTTGAGACCTGAATGACCCTCACAAGTCTCTGCTCCATTTGTGGATACTTGTAAGCTTTCAGATTCCACAAGGCTACCTCGCCCCCAGAGAAAGATAAACATATCTCCATCCGTAATAATAAAGGCACCTATTCTGAGTTTTCCAGGGGTCATGCATCTACACCACAAGCATCTGATGATTTCCAAGTCTCCATAATGGCCAGACCTTTACATGAGGGTTCAGTAAAGGACTCGCCAGCTCTGGCTACTTTAGATGCCAGGTGGTTGCCACTAGAGACACAGGGGGAAAATTGCTGCACAGATTGATGACCGAACACATGCAGAAAGCCAACTTACAGAGAAAGCATAAATTCCTTAGAGGAAACACTTTATTAGCATATCAGTAGGGATAAACAAACAATAGTTGAAAATACCTGATGGCACATAAGGACAGATGCTTTTCAACAAACTTCTCAAATTCCTGTTTATACTCTTAAACTGCTTGGTAAATTCTTCATTCTAAGTCTCCTTGAAAAGTTAGGGTCAGCCCAAGTCTCCTCTCTGAAAATTAATGAGGTTTTAGTGTACTCAGAAATGAAAAAGTAGTGTCAAGGTTATATTTGATTGGTCTTACCCAAGAACTTTCTAGAATAGCAAAATATTTTGGCTGGGTTTTTAATTTTTAATTGTCTTTCATGAGCATTTAATTGGGCCATTTGTAAACAACGAAACGGCCTTTTCCCTGCCTTTTTAGCTGGCCGGAGGAGAGAAATAAAGCACCTGAGAACACTGATGAACCCCATCATAGCAGTGTAGCTCCTTCATTATGAAGGGATCCTCGGATCTAAAACCAGAAATACTGATCAAAGCTTAGGTCTCTGAGCACCTGAGCTGTGCAGTAAGCCCTGCCACACTTTCAGTGAGTCAATGGACTCTAGCTGCCAAGTTTTTGGTGTCGAAAGGTGGTGAATTCATCTCCAGGGCTGTATATTCTATGGCCAGAGTGGCCTACGATAAGTCAAATTTCAGAATTTATCTGCAAAGCAGAAATGCTAAATAGGCCTCATTCTGAAGTGCTGGAGTCTTTGCGGTTGTCCATACATACAACACACATAAGTTCATAGACATGTTACATGGTAGTGTTGCCTCTGCTGCCAGCCTTGACCCTGAAAGAGATGCATTAGCAAGAAGAGAAGAGCCGCCTCCTAAAAACACACCAAAAGTGTGGTATTCCTAACCACAGGATGCAAAGATATGGGTCCTTAAGCTATCCTAGCAAGAGCTCACTTCACCTCCAGTTTAACTCTGGAAAGTAGTTAATATTCTTTGCCTGTTTCACAGTTCCAAGGCTGTTGGGGCTTTTCACTGGGGTACCCAGTCTTCCACCTCACCTTGGCTAAAAGAGTTTTTTTTTTCCTGACAGTAAAAATGAGAAATAATGTGTATTATGGTTTTAAAACTTTTAGAACTGCAGATATTCACTATTTCTTAGAATTTTATTTGGAGCATATTTTTGGTTTTATTTTCTGGGGCAAGGCCTTGTACCGTAACCCAGGCTGGTCTAGACCCCCTGCATCCCTGCATCCCTGCCTGCTTCAGTCATTCTGCTCTGAACCCATATCTAGCATGGGAAAATGTTTGTAAATACGTTCAAACTCCAACCCCACAGTGAAAGTGTTAGTGAGAACCATGCTTTCTCTAACAGAATGAACTTTAAAAGTTACTTTAAATCATGTGTATGCGTTGTGTAAGGTATATATGTGTACGTGAGTGTGGGTGCCCATGAAGGCCACAAGAAGTCATCGGCTCTCCTGGTACTAGAATTAACAGGTTGTTGGGAGCTGCTAGTGTGGGTGCTAGGAACTTAACTCTGGTCCTCTGACAAAGCAGTACATGTTCTTAATCAATGAGTTCCCTCTCCAGCCCCCACAATCAGCTTTTAACCACTCGTGTACACAGTAAAAAAAAAACAGTATGACCTTGAACTTCTGCTATCATAGAGAAAAAAATCCTATCCCAGGAAAGCATAGAGCACAGTCGATGCAAACACCAACTGAGGCAGACCACAATATATACTAGATTTTATATATACATACATACTCATGAAGCACAGTTGGCAGACAGATGTCTAGTGTAGGTATATATAGATATAAATGGTACAAAACACACACGCACTTGCATAGATTAACCCTCCCCACTGCCTTGTGTTTAGAACTAATAATTAACACCAGGCACTTGCAATCACTGAAAGTGTGGAGGGGCAGTCTCACCGGTATTGATTACAGAAATCAGTACGAGCCATAGAGAAGTTGTCCCCGTGTGCTCCCAGACTCAGACTGACATCTGAGCACCTGGGCTGGCCCTTTCAGGAAACCTGGAAAGGAAACCTCTTAAGACCTTGAGAGCCAAAAGGGCAGCTCGTCCAGACTTTGGTGGGCACAATATGAGAGCCAGGCGCCAATGCTGTTTCTGTCTCACCCTTGCCCTTTCTGAGAAGCAAAATCCTAAAGCATTTGTCTTCTTTGTCAGCAATGGGTATGACAGTCCAAGCAAATGTCTGAATTTGATGTTCAGAAATTCAAAGATCCTTCGTGGAGACAGAGACATGGAGTGGCGTCCATCAGCTTTGATGGCAAGACAGACAGCGGAAGGAGAATGAGGTGAACAGTGATCAGATGCAGAGAGAAATGCCATCAGTGCCCACCAATCTACTGACCAGAAGCTCAAAAGTAAAGGCCTTTGGAAGTTGTACTGAGCTGTGTCGGTTTTAGGACAAACTTCAGAGGTACAGTTGACCAAGGTATTACTCATCAACTGAACAAGCCATTTATAAATAAATGCTTCCTGACCAGGAAAAAATATTCAAACAAAGAGCTCTTTGTTTGGGAGGTGGTTATCTTGCATTTCCGACAGCAGGCTGTGCATGCTTGCATGCATGTGTGCATGCATATGTATGTGTTCTCCTTACTCTCTATCAACACTGGCTTTTTGGCCACATCTTAATTCCTGGCGTATTTACTCAGATGGTTGAGTGGAGATATTAGTCTTATTTATGCAAGCCTTTTCTTGAATGACAGATAAACTGGAGGCCCCAAGAAGAAGGGCAACCAGGCTCCTTAAGGATCCTCTGTTCTCACCTCCCTATCCCACGAATGTTGAGTATACTCAGAGGATCTGGCACCCAGCATCTGCTCCCCCAAGAAGCACTCATAGAAGGGAGTTGGGGAGCTTGTGGCAGTATCCTTCAGGGAATGAGTGGTTGTGGAAGTTCTGAAGAATCTCGCAAAGCACCTAAGTGGGTACAAAACGGTGGAACAAAATGTGCTTAAAAATTAGGTCAGAGAATTCCTTTCCTCCCGCTGAAATTGCCAGAAGCGGGTAGCCATGGAAAGTCAGAACCTGCTTCACGGAAACCTTCTTTTAAGAGTAAATGCAAGCAACTCTGACTCCTTCCAAAGAGGACAGGCTGTCCTGCTTTCATTAACTTTCACTACTGTGACACATAGAAGAGAAAGAGGTAGATGAATGTCCCCAGAAGCTTTCATCAAAATGTCTGATAATGGCCTTTAGAGCATCACTGGTGTCCCTGGGTTCCACACACCCAAATCAAAAAGGAATCCCATGGCCCTTAGCAGAAGCCAATATAAGAGTCTGTGCATGGACATCTCTACCTGGCTTTTGTGATAAATATCTAATAAATAGTTTTTTCCTAATATTGTAGCAATTGCCCTCCAAGCAGAATGTTCAAAATTCCTTCCCTTCAGCCTATCCCAATGCTCTTTGTTACCCCTGACCCCGAATGCGGAGCCTGTGTCCTCACTGAAGAGGAAGTGCAGCATCACAGAGCAGCTCCCTGCAGCACCACTGGGGTTACAGTGAGTGGTCCTCTCTCTGCTCGGATTACAGGGAAATAACAGCTCAGTCACTTTGCAAACATTGGCGCCTACTCCAGAGAAGTATGATTCATCACTCATCCACTTGCAAAAGCACACAGGTGCTGCCGGGAGAAAAAAATCACTTCCGTTCAACAAACATGTAGAGAATCATGAGAAAGAAGCACCGAGCACGTCAGGTAGTCAGCAGGTACATTCTCCTGTGCTGATGTGGAACAGCCCAAGTACGCTGGTTCCATCACTGGAGACAGGCAATGCTGGTTCCATCATCACTGGAGACAGGCAATGCTGGTTCCATCACTGGAGACAGGCAATGCTGGTTCCATCATCACTGGAGACAGGCAATGCTGGTTCCATCACTGGAGACAAGCAATGCTGGTTCCATCACTGGACACAGGCAACGCTGGTTCCATCACTGGAGACAGGCAACGCTGGTTCCATCACTGGGAACAGGCAGCTGTATTGCTTTTATTATTTATTATATAAAAACACACTGTGTCCAAGTACTAAGAAATCTGTGATCAGTTACCTAACTGTCCATCACACTTGAATACTTTGGATATAAAGATTAGAAGAATTATACATTGAAATGAATTATGACATCTCTGCTCTACATCTATTTTCAGTTTAAATTTCATTTTAGATAGTCTCACAACGTTTTCCAGGCTAGACTTCAACTTGTGATCCTCCTGCCTCAGTCCCTGAGTGTTGAGGTGACAGGTATGCAGCGCCATGACGAGAGGGCTCTTATCTTGAACTCAGACATATCCAGGATCTACTGAATAGAGACTCTGAAAATGCAATGCATGGGAATGGGCAGACAATTAAGACAAGTTGTATCTGAATTTCTTGTGGGAAATTTTCTCAGCATAGGTAGAGGATCTAGACAACCTACATGGTCAGACCCTGGAGGACTTCCACAAAGGCCAGAGCGAGTTCTCAGACCACAATTCTGTCGCTGTTAAGATGGGCATAATTTTATCTCCTCTAATTTATGGAGACATTGCCAAGATCAAGTAAAATAAGATGCTTTTATGGAAGCTGCTGTGCTCCTCGAGACCAATGATTGACTCTATAACCCTAAAGACTCGGTAGAAGAGAAGCCCAGAAACCCTATGCTCCTCTCCCAGACGTGTGCAGCAGCATCCTAAAGTTCATATGAGCTGAGAACTTCATCTTTGCATTTAGCCACATGGACGGTTTTAGGATCATGCCTGTGAACCTAGTTTTGAAAGAAAGTATTTATCCCAAGCACCCAGTTTTTAAAAGTGGTAGCACATGGCTGCGATCCCAGTGCTGGGGAGGAAGATCCCTGGGGATTGGTGGCCAGCCAGAGAGTCCTGTCTCAAAAAAAAATGTGGGGAGTGTTGGAAGAACACACATGGTGACAACCTCTGGCTTACACGTGTGTGTGTGTCTGTGTGCGTGTGTGTGCATGTGTGTGTGTGTGTGTGTGTGTACAAGAGAGTGCATAGAGTGATGGTTCTGCAGTTAAGACTACATACTGCTTTTGCAGAGGACCAAATTTAGATCCCAGCATCCATGTTGGGCAGCTCACAACTGCTTATAATCTTCAGGGAAACCCAATACCTCATGTACCTAGACTCATATGCATAGTCCTACCTGCAAACAGACACATACATTCTAAAAATAAAGTTTTATGAAAGAGAAGAGAGAGAGAGAGAGAGAGAGAGAGAGAGAGAGAGAGAGAGAGAGAGAGAATGAATGCCCATGACTGGGCATGGTGGCACACACCTTTAAGCCTAGCACCAGGAAGCAGAGGCTATATTAGAATTGCTGTGGCCTTGGCTGTACAGCAAAACCCTAACAGAGGGAGTGAGTAGAACAAGGAACATGGAAGGAGAGAGGGGCAGGGATATGGCGAGAGAGATGGAGAGGGAGACTAAGGAGAGACAGCGACTGGAAGAATCATGATAGGGATTCAAATTTGGAAGTAGGAGAAACTTTTGGAGCCAGAGGATGGCTGTGATTGTCCAGCGAAAGAACTGCATGATGTTACTGCCTTTGAAGCTGTCCTTAAAAAGGACTAAAATGGCTCCATCTGCGCTATGCATGTCTTTGAACAAAAGGAAAGAGGTGCAGCTGGAAGGACGACAATGAAGTGAGTGTCATACGCCGCTTCCCTGAAATGATGCGCAGATCAAATGGAATCTCCCAAGAAAGGCTTTAAGGAAACCCAGCCAATGTGTCAATGGCCTGCCAAAGACCTTATGTCCCAGTCTGGGGGCCATAGTATACAACCACAGGCAGAATTCCTAAAACAGAGCCTATTCTCCCTAAGGGAGACTCAACTCTTCACCCAATTTAGTTCCTAGCCCTTCCCTGTAGTATACACAGACAGCATGCTTAGTGTTGTAATTACTGTCATGTTAGTTTGCTTGTATCTATTTAGGGTTCGAGAGGAGCCAACTACCACGTTTTCATTCCTTTGTGGCAAATGGGAACTAAGTGGAACCAGAATCTCTGGGCATCTCCGTGTAAAGAGAGCAACAGGACACGGTGCTGAAACTATGCTCAGGGCCACAGAGCTCACCAGAAGAAGTCACTCCCTCCCCCTCCTCTTCCCCTCCCCCTCCCCCTGCTAGTCTGCTCTCCTCATCCCAGACCCTCAGCAAGGAAAGTATGAACTGCATTTGCTTATCACACACATCCAAAAATATCCAAGTGGGTTTTTATGAAAATACACTCGAGGTTAAACTTACTATAGAGATAACAAATTCAATTTCAGTGCTCAGGAAATTGGTTATTCTTTGTAAGGGCCTGAAATGTTTTCTATACACAAATCATTCAAAACTGAACAGCTTCGAATTCTGCACCTATAATCCTGATGGAGTTTCATTTTGCAAGTTACAAATAACAACTCAAACATAAAGGTCATTGTACGGTAGTAACTATTGGTGTTTAATTACTTGACAATACGATATAATCACCAAGACATGCTGGGATCCAAAGCCAGTATCATGAGGGCATTGTGTGCAAACTTATCTTCCAATCCATGAATTGTTAGAAGATGGCATGGAAGCATTTTGAACCAACACAGGCTAAGTGGGCACAGAAGTGTCAGTCTGTGTCTGGCCCTGATAGAAAACTTTTGTCTTTTCATTTCATATCAAAAATGCAGATTATTATGGACTTGGCGTGTGGCCCGTTGGTAGAGCCCTGACTTTCTGGTCTTTGGTGCCACAATGAAAAGGATCGAAAGTTTCATTCCTGGAGGTCCTGAGAACCACTGGAACCTGGTGAGCGAGTGGCACAAAAGGCTCCCTGTGTGCACCTTCAACAGAACTCGCTGAGAAATGCCACCAGGACAGAAAGAGCTCTTTGTGCTATGTTAGACGTTTGGAACACATCATCTTGTAATGGTTCTGTAGTCAGAAGGAACCCTGGAGACTTCCAGCACAATCCATTCATTACACAGATGTTCCTTGACTTACAATGGGTTAAATCCTCATAAACTAACTCAAACTCAAACTAACATGCACTCCCGCTCAGCTCAGAGGGGACCATACTTGGGTAAAATCTAACTCAAAGCCTATTTTCTAATGAAATATGGATCATCTTCATGATATTTATTGATTACTGACATTTATTGAAACATGACAAATCACATGGCTATCCAGATCTTTTTTCACACCTTCGTGGAACTGAAAACTCCCACCAGAGACCATTTGTCCTTAAAGCTAAGTCACGGAAAAGTTAAGTTGCCTCAGGACACACAGTCATGGCAGAGAGGCAGAGGAACCATCGGTCTACATTTAGTCCTGCTTCAATTTTGCCATTGACCCTGAAGCGTGCAATCATCCCGGAGACTATCTACTTTATACCTTTCTATATTATCTGTATACCTTTTAAGACTCAGCCATCACCTCCCATATGAAATGCTCACAGAATTATCATTGCTCTTGCAGAGATACAATAATACATATGAATATTAATACATTGTAATACATATGAAGTAACTGACTTGTTTTGCTTTCTGAAGATTGGACAGCAAGATTATGCCATATGCATAAACGCTGTGATGCTTATTATGAAGGTGAGTAAGGTTATAGCTTAAGCTGTAAAGTGTTTAAGTGCAGTTAGAACCCTAGGTTAGAAATAAAAGGGGTCCCCTCCATCAATGCTTGAGGCAGGTGGAAGAGCTGGTGTTCCTGAAATCAGAAGGGTGGAAGAATTGGCCCTGCCCATCACCAGCTGCAACACTCAGTAGAGCAGGCCCTGCACCTCCCATGGGAAGCAAACTTGAGCTAAGCCCATGGGAGGAAGTGTGGCTGAGTCAGCCCCAAAGTTGTGAGCATGGGAGAAATGTCCCTATTACCCGTCTGCCGTGTGGTAGCATGAGTCAGGGAGAAATGGCCCTCCAATCCTGCCCATCAATAACTGAGGTAGGTGGAGAGCTGGCTGTGAGGTCAGAAGAGCTGGAGGACTGGTCCTGCCCCTGACCAGCTGCAGCTCTAGGGAGAGTAGCTCTAGCCCACTCCTGGGCAACAGTAGAACTGGCCCTGAAGGTGTAGGTGTGGGTGATCCAACCCTGAGGACATGGAAGCGGGAGAACTGACCCTGACCCTGTCCCTGCCCCTTGCCCATCTCTACAAGGGGTGAACTTGCCAAGGCAATGCAGGAGAGTTCACTCTATTGGTGAGGACAGGGAAGAGCTGGCTGGCTGATCAACCCTGGAACTACCCAGGCCAAGAACGAGGGTTATGAATTGGCCCACCCCAATATTCACCCCATCTGTGATCTGATAGAGCATGTGAAGGGGCTGGTCCTGCTGACCCAAAGCTGCAGGATCTCCACGACACAGGAAAGCAACAGAATAACCAAGAGGAGTTCCAGTGAGGAGCCAGCATCAACTGTGTAGCAGAAACCGGAGGCCGTGAACCAGATCGACTCTTTGCAATGAACACTTGCAAGAAAAGATATTTGGATAAAAGGGTTTACTGTGTGACTTGCTGCGTCACACTACAGCTTCTATGATGAGATTGATTTTTTTTCCTCCTTTTTTCTTCTGTGGCCTGAGAGGCCAAGGCCTTGACTCAGTGGCTGTCTATTCAGGCTGTATCTCACTCAGCTCTACAAGAGCCTAAGTAAATCCAGATCTCTAGAGAAGAGCCAGGATATCTGAGGTTCTTCATGTTGTCTGGGAGGCTTCTGTGCACATGAGGTGAGTTCCACTAACTGCAGTCAACAGCCCTGCTAAGTTCACTACCGTAAGTGTGGCAGCAACTTTGGAGGTCCCACAGCTTGAGAAGAGGGTGTAACCAAGAGACAGAGATGCCCAGGTGGTGAGGTGCGACTCACTGTATCCAACAGACCAAAGGTATAGTCAGTGGCCTTGAGCCAAATTAGATGCAAATAACAGGGGTGTCTACAAGAAGGGAGAACTCATCGGGCCAGCCCATTTTAAAGGCAAATGGCCCTCCACTTACTGAAAAGGAGAAATGAAATTGTTAGCCCCAAATTTGCCCACCAGCAAAGAAAATACTCTAAAACCATATAACAGTCTTAAAAGCTATACTGTAGCAAAATGCATCTATGGCTCTGAACAAAGTTTAGTGCACACCACAGCATCTTAAAGACACTGTGCCAATCAGTGTTTTTGACACTAAAAAGATTGCACAATTCTCTACTCCTGGAAAAAGTGTTTGAGTATGCTGGCTGTTTGAATGCCATCATCCAGTACCCTTAAAACTATCACTAGTTTCCTGGAATAGGTGAGTTATCCTATGCTAAACAGTGCAGAAACTGTTTGTGAAGACCAGCATCCCACTTGGCCCAACAGCTGGGTTTACAGGAAAGAGGAGCGAAAGCCCTGCAGGCGTGTTTTACAGAAAGGGCCTCTAGATGCAATGACGTGGGAGCCCAGAAAGCTGTTGCAAAGAGAACCAGCCCTCCTTACAGCCATTTTCACGGCTGTGTCCTATTAGATGGCTTAAGAGGTACAGGGCTGAGTTACTTGCAGGGAGAGAAAAGGATTCCAGAGTTAAATAAATTGGGAAAAAATCTGGTGGTGCTACAGGAAACAATGTCTTCTGGATCCTGCAGGGTGGGTTCAGACTGTTGGTAGAATGACTATATGGAAAAGCATGAAAAATCTGGCCTTGGTGGTCTGCTCCCCCCTCCAACATAAAGATCCCAGCACCTTTGGCATAAGTGCCCCCGTGTGCTCCACTTAGAGCTAAGCATCCCACTATCTTGATTCTCTTTGCAGTGTCTTAAGATAAAGTCCCGAGGCCTTACACATCAGAATGAGTTAAAATAGATACCTGGATCATACCGTGGTTAGACTCAAACCAATCTCATACCTGGATCATACCATGGTTAGACTCCAACCAATCTCAGAAGGTGAGCTCTATAAAACCACGTTTTTAATTCTGCCAACAGTCTGAACCCCACAAAATTATTCAATCCCATTCTGTAAATTTCTACTACACAAACGGATCGTCTAACATAAAGCTCGTGATCATACCCCACAATAAGATGCAAATACAACATTTGGTTTATTAGTTCCTTGAAATATACAGACACTTATTTTATGGACAATGTTGAAAATTGAAAGGTATCTAAAGAGAATTATCTAGGGATACGGAGCTCAGTGTGTGTGCGCCTCACACCCACCACGATCCACAGACAGGGATCTGTCTGTGATGACTGAAAGTCTCATGACTTGTTTTCCTTACTTATGTATTTGAATGGTTCAGCGTGTATGTAAGTAAAAATAGAACACAATTGAGAGAGTGGTCAGTAAGTTGATACAGAAAATTGTTGTAGCTGAGAAAATCTACAGAAGAGCTAAGCAGAAGTTGGAGATGGGGTAAGTGCTTTCTTGAGCAGGAACATCTGAGTGGTGGCCTGGGAAGGAGGGGCTGTGAGAGAAGAAACAGCAGAGTTTGAAGCAGAGAGTACCACAACTCCAAAGGCCAGCCCCAGGGTGAGAAAGGGTTCCTGAGAAACTATGATAGAAATTCAATAATACATGCCAAAGCTTAGGAAATGTAAAATCACTGGCATGCATATAGGAATTTAATAAATGGAGAGATGGATCAGTGGTTAAGAACATTTGCTGCTCTTGCAGAGGACCTGGGTTCAGTTCCAACCACCTGTATCATGTCTCATTATCAGTTTTGGCTCTAGTACCATGGGATCTGATGCCCCCTTCTGGCCTCTGTGGACACCAAGTACACACATGATACACATGCAAAAGTGCAGGGGAAACACTCATCCGCATAAAAGTTAAAAAATAATTGAAGAACAAAAAGTAAGAAAATGAAGAGCTTTGATCTACGTGGATTAACTGAGCCACTGAGACTATGGTGCCCGGTGGAAGGGAAAGAGATAGACGTTTAGAGCAAGGAAAGAGGGACTTTGGGGCTCTGAAGGATGGGCATTCATTTGAAAGAAGATTTCATTTTAAATTTTAAATAGCTGTAAGAATATGAAATGCAGTTGAGAGAGAAAACATCCCAGGAAGGGAGAGCTTCAATAAGATGGCACACATCAGCCACAGTAGCAGAAAAAATGAACTGAATGGAACGGGATGAGATCCAGGCGACCAGAGGCGACCAGAGTACAGCCCTCTAGCGGAGGACCGTTTGTGAATGACCCATGAGGATTCTTACAGCCCTCTGAAAACACACGCGCCTTTCTGTTTTAGCTTCTCCTTCCTTTCCTGTGCCGACAAAAGCAACAAGGGAGGAAGGGTTTGTTCCCGCTGACAGCTCAAGTTAGAGTCCATCCTGGTGAGAAAATCAAGCCACCTGAGGATCTGGTCACATGGTCACATGGTATGCACTATCAGTAAGCAACAGTGGATCAACGCAAACTGTCGCTCAGTTCCATTTCTCTCTACAGCCCAGGATGCCAGCCAGGGGGTGGAGCCACCTGTGGTGTTTGCTTCTTTTCACCTCAACAAAATCAAGACAGTCTCCTGACAGGCAGGCCCACAGGTCCTCCTCCTAGGCAAATCACAGTTCTGTCAAGTGGACAATTATCAGTACCATGGCAATGTCCCCAAGCTCTAAAACCAACATGTTTGTGCTCCACAACCTCAAAGAGGACCGAGATGAGACAAATTGAGGAACCATTATATTCCCATTTGAATTTGTCACCCTGGAGCACAATGTGTCTCCTCTACCTCTGCAGGAACAGTCTACACCTCCAGACGGAAATGAAGAAATAAGGTAGACCAATATTCATTTTAAACATGAGGCTAATTTTTCTAGTAAGTGTTACCTAATTATTTTGACTTATTAAAAAAAAATCTCTCTATATTGCGGTGTCCTCCACAGACTCATATACGTGTTCACCAGTAGCTGGTGTTTGGCCCAGGTATGGAGACTTTAGAAGGTGGAGCCTTGTCTGAAGACTGGGGTGGGCTTTGAGGATTGAGAGTCGGGACCTTCTTCTTGATTATTCCATCTATACATCTGGGTGTCCATTCATCCCTGCTGCGATGGAGAACAAGCCAATCAACTCTTTCTTCTCAAAGCTGCTTCTGCTCGTGCTCTTTCACAAGGCCAAGAAAAAAGTGTCTAGTGCAATCTGTGTCACCATAGTGTGGCCAGAGGCCACTGGACTCCCAATAGGGGCGGGGAATGCCATAACTTTTGGCAAATGGCTTGTGACTGTACTGATTGCTTTTAGGTTTGTTTATTTTCTGTGTTATATGGAATGCTGAACGTTATTTGTTCCTTTTGCCTTTCATTTATCAAATGTAAATCAGTCCTTATTAACCTTAACAATCCACGCTTTATCCATGGACTTTGACAAGATGCAGAGTGATAGACTCCTGGCCCCCAGTACCACATAATACATCAAGAAGACCTACTATCCACACCTCTGATTTTTATTTGCTTAGATGCTTTATTTTGTCATACAGAGTTTTATAAACTTTCATGCAGGTATATAATGTACTTTAAGCATATTCTTTTTTTATCACCCATTGTATTCCTCTTTAGCTATTTTAATTTTTATTATTTTTTATGTGTGTTAGTGTTTTTTACATACATGGTTGTGCAACATGTGTATGCCTGGTGCCCCAGAAGGCCAGAAGAGGGCGTGGAAACCCCCAAAGCTGGAGTTACAGATAGTTGTGGGCAACCATGCAGATGTTGAGAATCAAATCTGTGTCCTCTAAAAGGGGAGTCAATACTCTTAATCACTGAGCAATCCCTCCATTCTCCTTTGGTTTGTTTTATACAGAAGGCTATGGACACAGGAAAATACTGTTCTCTTTAAAAAATCCTAATGAGCCAGGCATGGTGGTGGACACCTTTAATCCTGGCACTCTGGGAACAGAGGCAGGTGAATCTTTGCATTTGAGGCAACCTGGCCTTCAGAATGAGTTCCAGAACAGCCAGGTCTATACAGAGAAACCTTATCTCAGAAAAAAAATAAAGAAAAAGTAAAAAGTATTTTTCAAATTATTTGCCTATGTCATCTAGTAAATAAAATTAAGAATAAAACTAACTCAAATTACCACTTGATTACTGTTAAAGATAATTCTTCCAACAACATGTAGCCATAAGCTAGACTTGGGAGTGAGGCTGGAGGGAGCTTTGGAAAGTTACACATTATTTAATGGCTTCCGTATAAGTATTTCTATTTGTAAGCTAGATGTATCTGTCTCTGATGCAGGTGTGACCCAAAAAGTACTTTTAAATACTTTAAAATATGTACTTTTTATTTATCACATGATATATGTTTCTTAGGAGCTACTCGAAAACAAAATTGGGCTGTGACTCTCATAAGAGAGCTTATTAAAGCATCCTATGATAAATATTCCATAGAATAAAGGTTATTCAGTTACTCATAAAATTATACACTACTTAGTGAAGCTCAGTATCACCAACGGGCAAATTTGCAGAATTAACTTAATTACAGCAATTAATAGGTTTAATATTTAATGTAAAGAAAACATTTGTCATACAATAAAATTGTGTGGAAATAAAATTTCACATGGAAGGATTCCTTCCCAAGGCTGTAGAATTTCTGTGCAAGCCTACAGTATGTTATCAATGTGCCTATTCTACAAAAATTATAAATTCTGGTGGGCAAACCCGTTCCCAATTTAATTAGCTTAGGGTTCTCATCTTTCAAATTCAGATGCTGTTGCTGCGCTTTGATCCTGTAACAGCTAGGCAACATCAGGACCACATTGGTCCCGAGGAAACAGGACCATCTCTGGCCGTGAGGAACACCACCCAGCCTAAGCCAGTGGCCTAGAAAACAAACCCAGGACTAAGCAGGAAGTTCCGATTCCTTAGGTAAGGAAGCTCAACTCCGCGCAGCTTCTGGAGCTACATTCTCACTGGACTCAAGTAGGAAAACCTGTGGCAGCCACAAACCAGCAACTGCTACTGAGAAAGAGACCCTATCTCCTGTCTCCAGGTCACCTGTCCTCACCGGGACCTGACAGCAATCTCCTCTTCTAATGGAAACGGAGCCTTTAGGATCACAATGTCAACTACCTACTTGCTGGGGAAGCCCACTTTTAGAAAGATGCGAGACTCTTGAATACTTGCTGAGTTCTTAATCAGACTTAGGTTCTTGTTTCTCCTGCAATGCCATGAAATTTGACACCATTCTGGATTTTCTAAAAGGCTTCACTTATAATTGAACGCTACATTCATTATTTTATTACTATTGTGATAAAATACGTGGGGGAAAGCAGCTTAAAGAAGGAAGGATTTCTTTCGGCTCGCGGCTTGGCCACCACAGCGTACCAGGCGGAGAAGGAGCACCACAGGAATGTGAGGCCACTGCTCAGACTGCACCCCAGTCAGAAGTAGAGCTGGATGCTGGTGCTCAGCTCACTTCTTCCTTTTAATTCGGTCTGAAACCCCAACAAACAGGTCAGCGCTACCAAATTTAGGGCTGGCTTCCCACCTCAGGTCACCGAATCGTGTAGCTCCCTTACAGATATTCCCAGAGGTTTACCTTCTAGGAAACCCTGGACCATGTCAGGATGACAGTACCGCATACCTTTGCTCTATCCTCTTGCAGGGTTGCACAGTTCTACCTGCCGGATTAGTAGATGAAGCTTCTAAGTGTGTCCTACATATCCACTCTATAGTGGGAAGCATCCTCCCATGCCATCCTGAAACGAACAGCATACGACTGTGGCTCCACCACATAGACAAGAAATCAGCAGTCATTTTCTGTCTAGAATAGAGTTGACTTCATTAGCCACATTACACCGTGAGTTCAATCCAATTTCTCAAGCTGCAATAACACAATCATCCAACCTAATTATCTTCATTGCAAGTATTTAAAAGCACTTTCTGAGAGCCATCTCTTTCTGTGTCAGGCAGGATCAACATCAAGTCAACAGCTCATCGAGTCTCCGTTCTGTCTTTTTGGAAAGGTTTAGTACTGTAGGAAACGGTTGTATCTCACAAGGGGGGTATTGTCTCTCACCCTTGCAGGCATCAAAAAAGGGCTTCCTGGTCAATAAAAGCATCCGTGCGTAGCCACTCACAGCCGTGCTTTGAAAACTAGATTCCCACGATCCCTTAAGCATAGCTGCTCTTTTGACATCCTACAGGGCTGAGAATACTACAGCCTGGATAACTTCTACAACGCCACAGGACTGAGAATATCACAGTCTGGATAACCTCAACAACACTTTGGATCACTTGAAAGAGGCTTAGGGAAAAGAAGGAATTTTTAAAAGCAGGACAGCGAGATATAATTTGTATGTGAAATTCCATCCCAGATCACCACCTCATAGAAATAATAATGGCCACTCCCTGGAAATGCTCCAGAGGACACACTGTTTGTTTACCAAATGTCCCCAAACTCTATTTCCAAATAGTTTATCTAGGTTTCTTTTCAATCATCAAAAGAGGAATCAACCTATAACTTTAAAAAAAAAAGTAGATAATTTATTAGGAGAAAGGACGTCTTTTACACATTTTAGATGAATTTGTGGCAAAATTTTAAAAAGAGCAAGCAGTTCAATTCCAACTCAAGCTAACCATTTGACTGCTTCCTAACTTGTGGGTTCATCGTAGACCTGTTTCATCGAGCGAGCTTTCTTCTAACCCTGTGAGGAGCCCATTTGACCTGTGCCCTGGGCGAGTAACACATTCACTTCTGTGGCTGCAGAAGCCTAATAGCTTGAGTTTTGAAAGGGAATGTTGTCCTCTGCTCCTTTGGAAAGCAGCTTGGCGACGCTGAAAGTGAAGGAATCTCACCACTTCATGAGCCCCAGATAAGCGACATCCGAGGCTTGCTTCCCATTACAAATACTGTGATGTACACTGCAGGAGACACTCAAGCCCCAGACACAACCGCCCCCTGCCCCCGCAGTCAGTTCAACCCAGCTACATCCAAAAGGGTGGAGAGTGAACTCACTGATGTCTGAAGTCACTTGATGTCTATTGTGATGAGGCATTTAGGAACAAGTATGGACGCCTCTGCTATTTGGCACTCAGGAACCAGCGACACACACAAGCCATGATCAAGCTTAACGTTCTTACCTTATACACTTGACCATACGTTCCATTTCCGACCAGTTCCACCAACTCAAAGATCCCTGCAGGGTCCTGAAGAAAAACCAACAAAACAAAGTTTAAAACACCATGCAAGGCCCTGTCATCATCAAAAGCAAAGACTCAAAATAAGCAATTAAATCGCTTGAATTTGAGGGGAGGGCAGTTTTTAGATGCAACTACTGAATAGTATGAATTTAAAAAAAATGTTTAATTAGACCACAGCTTTGAAATTAGCCGATTCACTTTATTATTACGTCACACTTTTATGATGAATTTAAATCAGAGAAAAGGAAATTACTTTCCATTCAAATAAAAGGGGTGGCTGGGGAAATGACTTCACAGAGTCCTTGCCATGCTGTTGTGGAATAATCCTTTCATACAAAGTGAAAACGTGCCACTCTGATTTGTCTAATAAAAGGTGAATAGCCAACAGCTAGACAGAATTTCCAGGCAGAGAGGATGCTGGGAAGAGGATGGGGAAGACACCAGGAGACCCGCAGGAAGAGGGAAAGCAGGATGGACAGTACACAGATGAGGTAAGTGAGCAACCAGGTAGCATGTAGATGAATAGAAATGGGTTAATTTAACTTATAAGAGCCAGTCAGAAACAAGCCTGAGCTATCGGCTAAGCCTTCATAATTAATAATAAGTCTCTGTGTGGTTGTTTGGGAGCTGGATGGCAGGATGGAAAAAGACTGGCTACAGAGAGGCATCTGGGAGTCCAGAGCAGGGAGAGAAAGTAGTAGACTAGCTATGGCCAGCAGAGTGAACTTGGACATGGCGGGGGGGAGGGGGACAACAGAGGGAGCATCAAGAGAAAAAGTCAAAAGAAAACTAAGAAGGTGCATGGCCAAAATGGCAGGGTTCTATAGGAATGAGAAGCTGGGTGAAGGGAGGCCCATAAACTAGAGAAAGAAGTCCAGGATAGGGGCGGGGTGAGAAGAGCTGAGAAGATCCATGGGCAGTTGTGGCACTCAGAAACCTGAGGCCAGCGTGTGCTTAAGTATGCTAATGGGCACCAGAGATAGCCAATTTTTTTCTGGACAAAGTATTTTGTGAACTGGACCACATCCCTAGCCCTAGTAACCACTTTTATCCTGTGTGTAAACCCACAGTATTACCGAAGTGGAAGAGGGTTGCCTCAGAGACACCACTCCGATATTCCCGAGGAAGGTGGCAGATAAGTTAGCCTTTTTGAAAATTTGTCTACACTAATCCAGACCTCTCCCCTCAAGCCAATGCTTAAGGATCTTTCAAAGACTCCACCTAGAAAGCTAAGGAGCTGTATCAACAGGTAAAGGGCTGGCCCTGCAGGTGAAAGGACCAGTGTGGGATCTGCATCCATGAAAAATGCCAGGCTCGTGTTGTGACAAACCTATAATCCTAACGCTAGGGAGGCCGAGATGAGAAACCCCCAGAGGAAGCTTGCAGGCTAGCTACACTGTTGAATTGGTGAGCTCTGGGGTCAGGTGAGAGACCCTATGTCATAGAAGGTGGCAAGTGTCAGGAGCTACAGCCCTATGAGCCAAGCAACTGCTGTGTTGGGGAGTTAAACTGTGCACACTGCAAAGAATAATCCCAGGTAGACTTACAACCTCTTCCCCCGCCCTCCCCGAATAAAGACTCAGATCAAGGCACAGGATTCTAGGCTGAAATCCCTGCTCCATACCCCCTGCCAGGGTGCACATGGCCTGGGGGAGGAGCTAGAGTATATAGATACAGGCAGGAAAGCCTACATCACTGCTGGGTAAGGCTTTCCAGGTGCAGCCTGTGTGCAGAGGAGTGACCACACCCCTGCAGTTAACCCCTCCCCTTGGCTCCATAGGAAGCACAGTAATCCATTGGTTTCCCAGTGACCTTTGCAGAGAATCAGGCCTTGCTTCTTCTTTGGGATCTTGGGAGGAGGGGTAGACCTTGCTTTACATAGGCCCCAGGGAAGGAATTTTAACAAGAGTAATAAGTAAGATACTCAATGTCAACCTCTGGCCTCCACACATATGCACATATGTGCAGGTGCCCACACACATACAAACATACATGTACTCCACATACATATCCAACAAAATCAGAAACAGGAAACTTTCAGTCACTGAGAAAAGCCGGAGTAAGCATTAACTACTCTTACAGAACCCAAAAAGGAAACAAACAAATAAGAGAAGATGCCAGAAATTCTAGTGACACCCACCTGGTCCACAGAAGTCCAGACCAAGAGGGGGAAAACTTTTAGGGGACAGCAGCACTGAGCCATAATAAGACACTGTCAAGGCCCTCTGGGAGTTCACGGAGAAATGTTTAGTTTATTAACCGCCTAAGCCACTTAGAAGAGCAGGTTTTATTACACCACCATTAGAAAGAAATGAAGAAGGGGGGATAAATGGTAGCTGCTGTGCTTGTTTCTAAGCTGGGTTTCCCAGAAGTTTGTTTGTTCGGTGATGCTTCTGCAGCACGTTGGGAAAGGAGCTCTCCATGGGCTTGAAATCTCAACTTTAAAAAAACAGTAAAGAAAGAGCAGTCCAGCCTTGATAGCTCACAATTACACAATTGCAGTCCCAGCACTAGGAGAGACTGGGTGATAGGCAGGAGAGGACAGTCTGGGTCATACGATGAGATGGGGGAAGGGAAGAGGAAGGATGTGGGGAGAAGGAGGGGGACAGACGCAGGGTGGTGACAAGTGGCTGCTTAAGGGGGCTGGATGTCAATCAAGGGTGTGAGGGGGAAGACAGGAGCGGATACACTTGCTCCTAAACCCAGGTATCCCAGTTCCTGGCTTCCTTCGTATGGGTGGGATTAATAGCTAGTTCCTGAGAACATCTGGGCAGCTGACTTAAGAGGCCCTTCTCTCCCTCTCAATCATCCCCCGATGGACAAATGACCAAGCCAGTCAGTGCCAAGGAGGCTCCCTACAGAGAGTTCCAATGGCTGCAGGAGAGAGAAGTCTGCTCCCAGACACATCCAAAGGGCTCAGACGCAAAGGTCAAAGGAACTAAGGAGTCTCAACAGTGATTGACCTTGAAGAGGCAACCATAGTGAGAAGAATCCGGTCAGTCAAAAGAAAGCAGACTTCGCATCCCAGATCTCTGTCCACAGAGGCAATTTATGGCAGTGTCTTGGAAACCATGTCTTCAGATGGAAGAAGGATTTAACCAACAATGCAATAGAAGTAGAACTTGCTAAGACCCCACAGAAGCTTTCTCTCCATTTTCAAATACCTTTTCCCATGTGCTGGAAGAGCAGGTGGTTTGAACAGATGCACACCGTTGCTAGTTAGGCCCCTAAGGCACAACGTAAATGGGGCAAGCATCTAGCTTTTACCTGCGCAATGGCAGTTGCCCCAAGTAACTTCTTCCAAGGACGCCCCATGAGCTCGATCCTTGTGCTTCATGGTGTCTTCTCAATCTCATCTTGCCCTTCCCCTGGGAGCCATTTACACTGCTGCACACCGGTGTTAGTGGAAACATGCCCCTGCCGTTACACCGTTCAACCCTCTCGTAGATTCCACTCCTCCTGCCCACAGTGGCAAGACTCCACCCTAGGCATCTCCCCAACCTCTCATTTTGTTCACTGAATGCTGATGGTCTAACTCCAAATGTCTACGTTATCCACTTACCCACTCCACTCACCTACTCATGAAACAGCCCCACCACCTCTTTCTCGGACTTCCCTTTATTCAGTTCTTCCCTGTTTTCAACCTGCTCACTACACTCATTCTTCTGAAATGAATATTTCTTATCATGACAGACGATATAGTTCAAAATCAAGCCAAGTTCCCATTACTCTTAGGCCCAGCCTTTGCCACCATCCCCATGGAGCCTCAGTTACCTGCCATTTCCCCAGCACAATACATTGGGTTCTGTCTCCTGATACAGCAATGCCTATTTGTTACGGTCATCCATTTTGCCATTCCCTGGCAACCAAGCCCATCCCTGGAAGCCCATGATGGCTCTTCTGTGAGGGGCCTTTCATGATGCATTAGCTGCCCCTGCATTTGCTGAACCATGCAGACCTTGGTGGAACCATGTGTACGCAGAGCTGCTGTCCTTACACGTTTCCTTCCTCCGATGAGTCACAAATGGCCTGGCATGGAGAACCACTGGAATGTTTACCTAAGCATGTCCTAGCCTTTGCTACCACCCCATACATAACTCCTAGCTGTAACTACCCAGGAAGGGAGGTGTTCCATGCCCAATTAGCCACCACTTGCGTAGAAGAAGTTGAAGAAAAAAATAAAAGTGTTAAAAGGATCAGAATGTAGAGCCAAAGACCTAGCAACAGTACCATTTGTTCTCCAGCTCAACAAGCTGCTCCAGTCCCCATTGCCATCACCTCCCAGCCACCCTGCACCCTGCACCAACACGTAAAGCTGCCACACACAGAAGTCCCTATAGCATTCCCGGCTCTGAGGACATCCATGAAGCCCACCGGTGTGACAGGCTGTCAGGACGTGGCTGTGTGCAAGGCCACTAGGCAGAAATGCTGTCCCTAATAATCACGTTACAGAGACAACCTCGCGCAGAGACAGAGCTGGCTTAATTCTCCCTCTCTTGTCTGCTTAGCTGTCTCAAAGCCAGGATGGGCAGCGCGGAAGAAGGTTCTGCACTCTGCGGAGAAAAGAGCAAATCACTGACATTTACAGACCTGGGAATCCCTGTTGCCTACATATGCCTTTATTCAGATCTTAACCTTTACTTGGAAGCACAGAAGAGGATTTAATTCCAAGTTAGAGTAGTTTACATTATTTCATAATAAAATATAACTGCATATCAAAAGGCAGCTTGTTCCCTGTAAGAAAACGTTGCTTTCCAGCAAGCACTGATAAAGACAATTTGATTAGTTGTTACAATAAGAAATTGAAGTAATTGCCAACATTTCACGACCACTTATGTGCAGGGGCCTATTCTCAGCAACTTCTATAAATGGCAAATTTAATTATCACAACTCTATCAAGTGGGCGGTGTTTTTTGATTTTGTTTTGCGACACTGAGAGTTGAATCTAGGGCCACATTGTGTTAGTTAGGCAAATGCTCGATCACTGGGCTATAACTTCAGTCTTTGCTTTTACTTTTATTTGGATGTTGTCTTGTTTGTTTTGAGGCTTTGGTCTCATTACTTGAAGCGAACATCAAAAATAGTGTGTATCCAAAGGTGGCCTTAAAATTCTGATCCTCCCGACTTCACCTTCCATTACAGACCTGTTCTGCCATTCCCTGTTTGCAAAGAGGGAGAGATGGAACCCAGAGTTTTGCGCATGCTAGCGAGCACTCCACCAACTGAGTTTCAGCTCCAGGCCCTACTTTTTGAGTCTAAGGTCCAGGCTTGGCCTTGATCTATAGTGCAGGCAAGCCCTGAGCTGGCAGTCTCTTAACGCTAGCTTTATTTCATACTCCTCCACCACCAGGCATGAACTGCTATTGCTAATGCTACCTTTAATGGTCTTCAGGTGAGGAAACTGAGGCCCAGTCCCAAATCAGAATTCTCAGCCCATAATTCAATACCTACTATCTCTCTGGCTTTGGCAAGATTCAGAGCTTCTCTGACCCTTGGTCTCTTCCTTCTAAAATGAGGAATTAACTCCCTACCTCCAGGGTAGCTGTGAGGATTGCAAAAGTTTCTAGACCAGCCCAGGATCTGATATATAATCACGCTTCAATAAACATCCATCATCTTTCATTCCTTTCCTTTTTTATACTTCCAAATGAACTCAGTTAATAAACAGGGAATATACCACAGGAAAATCCAGCCGGTCTTTTTATAGATTTCTAGCTTTAAAATCACATAAAATTAGAAAAGCCAGGCAAAGAAAACCATTGCTTTTCAATCAGTGATGTCACCTCAGGCTTAGCAAGCAGGGTTAGATATTTATGGATAAACGAATGCCTTGTAAATGTGAGGTGATTGAAAGGACTCATTAAGGCTTCCTGGACACTCACTGGGATAAAATCACTCTTACATCAATTGATGTCTCAATGGCAGCATTGATATCCAGGGCCTGACTCTGCAGCTGGGTGAAGAGATTTAAGATCCAGGAATTAATATTCCCAGTCTCTGGGTTAGACTGTCCCTCTTCCAGACCCTCTAAATGATGCTAGATTTATTAAAATACAAAGTCACATGTCAAGGGTTGGAACAGGTACTCTTGGATCTCTATTGAGGAAACCACTTCTTCTATAAGGCGAATGATGCTATTGATCCTTTTCTTCATCAGTCCAGGTTTTGAGAAAGATGATGAAGAACCAGAAGGGTTCATGAGAAAGGGCCCAAGTCCTTCAGGATGTCCAACCTGTGACCTGGGGGCCATGTGAATCTCTGTGTGCCTACAAACATACCCCAGGAAACTTGTAGACCTCAAAGTGATATCAACAGGTTGGATGCCCCTTCTCTAAAACACCACTTGTAGGCACAGCATAAGACTCTCAAGCAGAATCTCTTACTTGGAGCCCTAGTCCTTTGGCAGGGTAAATAGACCCCAGAAGAACTCGGATGGTTGATACAGCTCCTAGAACTCGTCTACCTCTGGATTGCCCACTGACATCTGCCAGACAACTGTGCTTACTCTAAACTTACTGGCCTGAAAAAGACCAAAATGTTATTTCCCATAGAGCCATACTTAGCAGCTGTTTTTTGTTGGGTTTCAGCCCTAACTGACAAGCATATGCTTCAAAAGCAAGACAGAATGAAGCAAACAGGAACAGGGGAGACTCCACATTTAACTGGAGCCTGCGGGCTTTTTCCACACCATCCTTCCAAAGCAAGTACCGTGTGCAGAAGTTTCCTGCTGACTCTGCATCCTTAGGTCTAGTCCTGCTAACCTCACAGGGAGGCCAAATCTTTCCCAAGAAAGCTCTTACTTCCTGTCCCTTTCTAATTCAGGGGAATGGGGTGACAGAGGCATCAAAGGTCATACCTTACACAATTAGAGCTTACTTAACCTCTGATATCCAACAGGCACCATCCACAGTCACCTGCTGGGTTATGCTTATTCTAAACAGAAGCCCCTTGTCCAAGTTGTTCCAGTTGGTGGAGGAAAAGCTACCAGTGAAATGATGCAATTTGTCAGTGAACTAAGGCGACAGTGGCGCCAAGGAAATGGGGTTCCAAGACCCACCCCATCCAGGACATCCAGAATGGAGGCCAGAAACCACTCTTCATTTCATGGTGGCCCAAGCCACACTGGAAGTAGAAAAATCCAAGGAGAATAATGTATAAAATAAAGGATTGGAGATACAGCTCATTGGAAGACCTTGTCTGGCATGCAAAAGTTCCTGAGCTTGATCCCTGTCTTTTTGTTTTGTGTGTGTGTGTGAGTGTGTGGGAGAGACTGTGTGTGAGTGTGTGTGAGTGTGTGTGTGCATATAAAATGAAAACAAAATACTTGCTTCATCTGATTTGATCATCTATGTAGATATTTGACAGCATTGGTCTAAAACAGTATTTACATCTGGATCTTTGTCCTGCTAAAGTTGTTCAGCTTCTCACACTCTGGAGTCACCACCTTTAAGGCGGGCAATACTAGCCAGGCTTCCTTCTCTGCGAGGCTGTTTACTGCATGTGACCACACCAGAGCCTCATGTTAGACAAAGTCTTCTGGGAAGCCTTGAGTCCCGCAACTCCAGGTCTCCACCTGTCCCAGACTGAGGGCTTCTTTTACCAACACTGGATGCCCAGTCAGGTCCAGGCAGGGTTAAAACATAACTGCCAGGCCTCCAGGACCTGCTATCTAGGCTATTAGACCTGAGGACAGAGCCTAGAGCCCTTACCTCCTGGTTGGGTTGCAGTGGGCATAGTTCCATTCTCAAATGGTCAGGAGCTGGCAATGGAAACGTTTTCTAAGCTCCTGCCACTGTTCGCCCACAATTCTTTAGCTCGAGCTGGACTCACAGAGGACTGGCTCCTCAGATTAAGAGCTCTCAGATGTGAGGCTGTGTTTCAAGTTATAGCAAACATCAGTGCTGTAGTGGGGACAGGCAATGGGATGTGTGCTTTGCACACATTTTCCCAAGGGAATCCTTGTAAGAGCTCACCCAGCCCTGGAGAAGCAGCGCTATCACCACGGTCACAGGTCTACAGTTTACATCCCCTTTTGTTGTCCTATAGGTGCAGACTGAAGGGTGCTGCCCGCTGTGCTGTAAGCGTCTCTGTCCAATCCAGAACCCGCCCTCTGTAAAGGGTGCTCATGCTTCTAACCCAGAGTTGCCTTTTGGGTCCTCAAGATTTTGCTGGGACTCAAAGGCTTGAGTCTACTGCATTTTCTACAATGTGGACTTCGGCACAGGTTACCAGTACTGCTAATGCTAATATATCTAAAACTTTTATCTCTTTTTGTCAACTTAGAAAAGTTCTTATAGGCTTCAGGGAGTTAGTTGTAAGATTTGGATTCATTTGTCACAGGTAAAATGGATTCCAGATAAATACTCCTGTCAATCAACAGCCTAAACTTTCCCACTACTTCGTAGCCTTGGGGGTTGGCTCCCCCTCCCCCAACTACCAGGACCATGGGTATGGAAGTTTCAAAGGTACCCCCAGGATAAAAATTTTCCCCCAGACTCCTTAACTTTGTCTCCAGCCCCTATGGTGTATCTGTCCCAGCAGGCTTCCAATCAACTGCAGGTTGCAAGCTGGTCCAAACACACCATCCTAGATGCTTCTGACAGAATTTCCAACCATCCCAGACTGCTCCAAGGAGGCTAGGCCCAGGTAGTCCACAGAACCTGGGCAGTGAGCAAAATGCATGCCTCACACACGCCTCTCTCCCTTCCCAGCCTTGATGGACATTCCAGCCTTTCTGCTCCTCCAGCATCAGCAGGAACAACAATGACAGCAACAATAGCAGCAGCAGCAACAACAACACCCCATTGCAGCAGGAAGTAGTTACAGAAGAGATTACTTCGTTCTTCATCACCAACAAAAAGCTGGACTGTCTGATCCCACAGAAACATGGCCAAATCTCACTCAGTGCCTGCGTATCTTCCCCATGCTTCCCACACTGCTCCCTGCCCTAAACCTCTCCAGCCAAGAGGCTGGGCTTCATTCCCTTCCCTTCCCCGGCTTCTGGTTTCTTTATACCTCAGACATTTGTGTCAAACTCTCTCTTGGTTCTTCTCTCCCTCTCTCTTCTCTTTCTCCATCGCTCTCACCTCTCCCTCCTCTCATGGCCTGGTCTTTTCTGCTAGGCATGTTCAGTCTGGACTCTTTCAGAAGCCTGTGGCTGAACTCTCCCTCTACAA
This sequence comes from Alexandromys fortis, assembly GCF_014885135.2. Lineage (NCBI taxonomy): Eukaryota > Metazoa > Chordata > Mammalia > Rodentia > Cricetidae > Alexandromys > Alexandromys fortis. Next base: position 397,804 of record NW_026067923.1, read on the forward strand.
TAAAAATCTTCCCTTCAACCATGGGTAGGAGCAGTCATGTCTTCATTTCCACTCAATAATAATATGAGAAAAAGTGTTATGAGCCCCAGATTTTAGATAATAAAACGAAGGGATTTAAGGATAATAAAACTAAAGTAAGTCATAGAGATAGCAGTCAGGAGTATGAATTAAAGGTTTTAAAAAAAACAGTAAGGGAGCCGGGCAGTGGTGACACACGTCTTTAATCCCAACACTCGGGAGGCAGAGGCAGGCAGATCTCTGTGAGTTTGAGGCCAGACAGGTCTACACAAGCTAGTTCTAGGACAGGCTCCAAAGCTACAGAGAAAACTTATCTTTTAAAAAAAAAAGTAATGGTAAAAATGTTTCCCCTGGAGTACTGTGCTGAGCACAGAAAATGACATGTATGAAGCATTTAACACAATGCATGGCCGAGCTTAATAAACAGGAGTATGCCGGTCTTGGTGCTAGGAATATTAAAAGTTGCCCCAAGCCAGTAACAGCATTGGTCAGTGCTGGATCTAGCATTTAAATCTAAATATTTTGAATCTAATATTTAAACAATTACACATTTCTTTACAAATGGCCCCTGACAAAATTAATGTGGGGCAATGAGGACGACAAGGACCCTGTAGCTTCTCAGTCAGAGCAGGGCGGGGACCTCAAGACAAACCGTTCAAATCTGCCCAGTGGCTGGAACACACAACCTTGGTTTGTCCATGGCAGTTCTATCCCTGCCTTCCCTTAGTGACAGGAGCTCTGGGGGGAGGAGCCAAGCAACCCCGATTTCTCTCTGCAGCAGTCACACACCCACACACACGTGGCCACTCCATGAGATGAATACTAATTACTCTGAATCAGCCAGTCAGTTGGTGTGAGAAGCAGTGGTGTTTAGTAGTTAAGACCCTGGACTCTTCAGCTGAAAAGCCTGATTCTGACCTCAGCTTTACTGCCTAGGGGCTAGGGAGCTTTGATCATGCTGTTTGATCTCTCTGTGCCTCCACTGCCTCAGCGGTAATAGTATCCATAAGAGAAGGCATTACAGTAATATCTGATATATTTTAAGTTCCCAAAAATGTATGCTAAAACTTCTCGATCCAAAATTGCGTAGCTTCCATTTATTTCATTCAGTTCAGAGCTCTGGGTATCTAGATCATGTATAATAGACAGTCAGTGAAAGCTAGGGGAAGGAGAGGCCCAGATCTCAGCTGTGCCACGGACAACAGCTTCTAACACAGCTCAGGAAGACCTCGCTAGTCATTTTACAGAGGAGCACTGAGCCCTCAGCGAGGACTCACAGACACTCAGAAAAGCAGGTTTTCTACCAAAAGAGTTGGAGTGGCTTATCCAAGGTTTTCTGGTTGGAATTGAGTCATAACCTCGAGAATTTGCTTGTCTGCTTTTTTCCTTCTGCCCAATGAAGGCCTTTGGTAGACTCAAGGTCTCACTTTGTCCCATCCAAGCAGGAGGCCTGAAAGGGAAGGCCCCGAGAGTGCTGAGGAGCACAGTGGGCAGTTGCAAACTCTAGTTGCTTGGCTTGAAAATAAGTCAATTTATGCATTTAATTTATTTATGACATGTAATTAATTTATATCACTGTGATAACCCATTTGGTGGGCCACACATAAACATCAACATAAGGGATTAATCGTTATTTTCAAGATATATTTCTCTCCATTCACAGACCTTATATAGTCATACCCACCATTTAGGTTAGTTTCATATGTTCTCCATACCAATGAAAACAAAATTCTACATAAGCTGATTTCATTCACTGGTCTCCATTAGGAAATAGGCATATACAGTTAAGAACACAAAACTAAGAGGGAAACAACCAAAGAAAGATTTATAACTTACGTCTGAATATTTCTTTAGGTTTTAATGTGCTGTTGTTTCATTTTATTTTTAAATACTTATTTATTTGTTATTTTATGTTCACATGCGTGTGCCAGAATGCATGTATGTATGTGCACCAGACACATGCAGGGGCTCATGGAGGCTAAAGAAGAATGCTGGGGTCCCTGGAACTGTAGTTAAGGGTGGCTGAGTCACCTGATATCCTCTGCAAGAGCAGTAAGTGTCCTTCCCCACCGAGACATCTCTTCAGCATGGGCCTGGTTATTTTGAGCCTTTGGTTGCTGTCGAGACTCACTGGCTGGTCTTCTCATACTCCTTGCCTGAAGTTCCCTCTGCTATATCCACATACTGAGGTACCCCCTGCCGTATCCACACACTGAAGCAACCCGCCATATCCACACACTGGTACACGAAATACGGGGTATGAGTCCACTCAAGATTTGAATGCAGAGGTTGTTTCCAATACATTCAGAGTCAGAAAACAATAGGTTGACTCCAGAAAGCAGGGCAAGAAAAAACGCATGAGTGCTTCACAAATTTTGGACAAGAATAGGTGTCTTCAGCTGTCCTGGAGCCCACTGCAGGTCACAACCCAAGTGGCAGGGAAGACTGACTTGCACACAGAGGCCCTAGGTCAGTCTCCCACATGGGCAGGCATCTTCAGAGATGCTATGATACAACTTTGCGGGGAAATGCATCACAGTGTTGACAGAGATATGCAAACATCGGATTCCTCCGGACCTGTCAGGACAGGGCAACTTTCCTGTATTTCCAGAAGCACCAGGTCCAGATGATGGGAACCAGCCTCACAAAGCCTCTGGCGTTCTGCCTTGCTGAGATGCTTAGATGAGGGAAGAAGATAGCAGCTGCAGCAGATGGACGTGAAGACAAGGAATGATTGCCTAAATAATTAACTAAGAAAGATTAGGAAGGCATCCAAGGCTCTACTTTGGAAAGGAGAGCCTTAGCTGGACCATTCCCCAAAAGCTACTCATTTACCACCTGCTTGTAGCAAACCAATTATATGAATGTTTACTCGAAAGTACTTCCAGCAGCTCTTCCCACATCCTAAGTCACCACGCAGATAGTGGCTGGTACAAGAAGATGGAAAAGACATCTAGTAAGTATATAAGCCACCCTTGACTGCCTTCTAACCTTGGCCCCTATGACAGCAGAAGGGACCCACAGATAAGGGTCCAGGATGGGGAGACTGGACACAGTGATAAAGTCAGTGATTCGGGCCTTCTCTCTGGGGTGCTCAAGAAAGCAATACTGATTGCTTGGGTCTCCTCTGATTTTCTCACATCATGGGAGGATTGGGATGGCCCAGAGCCATGTAGGAACAGCTGAGAATGTGTCAACAGATCTGTCATCCGGCATACGAAGATACAAGCCAATCCCAGTCCATCACTTGATGTCACCCTTAATGGTACAGATGGCTGGTTATCAACTCAGACAGACTGTTGGCTGGTTATAGGGCCTCATTTGTATACCATCCCCCTGACCCAAAGCTTTTGTGCTTGTGGCTAAGGCAGCATGGGGTGTGTGTGTGTGTGTGTGTGTGTGTGTGTGTGTGTGTGGAGTTCGGTGGTTTGTTGATCTTACAAGACAGATAATGGAATAGGAAGCTTTTTACTATCCAATGAGCACCTAAATGCAAATTTAGACAAATCAAAAGCTATAGCTGAATTTCCTTGGGTTGTGATAAATTTCTATAAATATTAGATTTCCACTGTCAGGTAAGATTGGAACAGGAAATAGTGCTCAGACAGTAAAATGTTAACTGTACAAATACAAGTATTTGAATTCAGAGCTGAAGTGTCCACATTAAAAACAAGCAAGCAAGCAAGCAAAGAAACAGGTGATAATGGCAGCAAGTCCTCTAGTCCCCATCTGAGGAGATGCGGACGGCCAATCCTGGGGCCTCACTCCAAGCACAAGCCCAAAGCCTGATGGTACCCACATCGAGGATGGTTCATCTTACCTCAGTTAACGCAAGCTAGAGACACAGCATGCCAATGTGTGTCTCCTGGGTGACTCTAGACCCTGTCAGGTGGACTGTATTAACTCCACAGGCAGGTAGGCAGATTTATTGTAAGGCTTTCTAAAAAACTGCTCAGAGGAGAGTGAACCAACTGGAGAAAAGATTTTTTTTTTTGCCTCCTCCACCCTCTCCCCAGCTTCTTCTTTCCAGATTTCCAGATTGCCTGGAACCCTATAGCCATTTCTGATCCTGAGGTGAATTAAGAATAAAGACCATATCCTTTGTTTTACAGAAGCTTTTCAGTTCCAGGAGGTCCCACTAATTAATTGTTTCTCTCAGTGTCTGTGCTGCTGGGGTTATATTTAGGAAGTGGTCTCCTGTGCTAATGAGTTTAAATGTACTTCCCACTTTCTCTTCTATGCGGTTTCGTGTGGTTGACTTTATGTTGAGGTCTTTGATCCATTTGGACTTGAGTTTTGTGCATGGTGATAGACATGGATCTATTTTTACTCTTCTACATGTTGGTATCCAGTTATGCCAGCACTATTTGTTAAATATGTTTTCTTTCTTCCATTTTATATTTTTTGCTTCTTTTTCAAAAATCAAGTGTTTGTAAGTGTGTATATTAATATCTGAGTCTTCTATTCGGTTCCATTGGTCCTCCTGTCTGTTTTTATGCCAATACCAGACTGTTTTCAGTACTGTAGCTCTGTCGTAGAGTTTGAAGTCAGGGATTGTGATGCCTCCCGAAGTTTTTTTTATTGTACAGGATTGTTTTGGCTATCTATCCTGGGTTTTTTGCTTTTCCTTATAAAGTTGAGCACTGTTCTTTTGAGGTCTGTGAAGAATTTTGCTGAGATTTTGATGGGCATTGCATTGAAACTGTAGATTGCTTTTGTTAAAATTGTCATTTTTACCATGTTAATTCTACCTACACATGAGCATGGGAGATCTTTCCAATTTCTGGTGTCTTCTTCAATTTCTTTCTTCAAAGATTTAAAGCTCTTGTCATACAGGTCTTTCACTTGTTTGGTTAGAGTTACTCCGAGATATTTTATGCTATTTGTGGCTATTATTAAGGGTGTTGTTTCTCTGATTTCTTTCTCAGCCCATTTATCATCTGTGTACAGAAGAGCTACTGATTTTTTTTAGTTAATCTTATCCTGCTACATTACTAAAAGTGTTTATGAGTTGTAGAAGTTCATGCCTAGAATTATTTTGGGTTGCTTATGTAAACTATCATATCATCAGCAAACAGTGAGAGTTTCACTTCTTTTTTAATTTGTATACCTTTGATCTCCCTTTGGTGTCTTATTGTTCTAGCTAGGACCTCAAGAACTATACTGAATAGACATGGAGAGAGCAGACAACCTTGTCTTGTTCCTGATTTCAGTGGGATCACTTTGAGTTTCTCTCCATTTAGTTTAATGTTGGCTGTTGGCTTGCTGTATATTGCCTTTATCATGTTTAGGTATGTTCCTTGTCATGGCCAACAAGAGAAAATGACAGCTTACAGAATGGGAAAAGATCTTCACCAAACCCATATTAGAGAGGGATGATCTCCAAAATATACTAAGAACTCAAGAAATTGGTTATCAAAAGAACAAATAATCCAATAAGAAAAAATGGAGTAAAGACCTAAACAGAGAACTCTCAAAAGACGAATCTAAAATAGCTGAAAGACACTTAAGAAAATGTTCAACATCCTTAGTCATCAGAGAAATGCAAATCAAAACAACTCTGAGATTTCATCTTATACCTGTAAGAATGGCCAAGACCAAAAACACTGAGTTCAACTTAGGCTGGAGAGGTTGTGGGGAAAAGGGAACACTTCTGCATTGTGGGTGGGAGTGCAAGCTGGTACAGCCCCTTTGGATGTCAGTATGACTATTTCTCAGAAAATTAGGAAACAACCTTCCTCAAGACCCAGTAATACTACTTTTAGGTACACAGCAAATGAAGCTCAATCGTGCCATAAGGACATGTGCTCAACTATGTTCATAGCAGCTTTGTTTGTCATAGCCAGAACCTGGAAATAACTTAAATTCCTCTTGACCAAAGAATGGATAAGGAAAATGTGGTACATTTACACAATGGAGTACTACACAGCAGAAAGAAATGACATCTTGAAATTTGAAGGCAAATGGATGGATATAGAAAACATCATATTGAGTGAGGTAACCCAGACCCAGAAAGACAAATATCATATGAACTCACTCAGAAGTGGCTTTTAGACATAAAGCAAAGAAAGCCATCCTACAACTCACAACCCCAGAGAACCCAGACAACAATGAGGACCCTAAGAGAGACTTACATAGATCAAATCTACATGGGAAGTAGAAAAAAACAAGATCTTCCGAGTAAATTGGGACCATGGAGAGGGTTGAAGGGAAGGGGAAAGGAAGGGAATGGAGCAGAGAAAAATGTATAGCTCAATAAAATCAATTTTAAAAAAGGAAAAAAATAATGATGACCATATGCTAGACTGTTATAACAGAACAATAAGATGATCTTAAGACTCGGGTGACCATGGAGCCTCCATGCCATCACTATTCTGCCAGTGTCTGAACTTCATTATAAGAGAGAGATAAAGTATCTTCCTAAACCACTAGAATCTGGATTTCTATCTGCTGCAGATAGATTCTAATTGTTCTGCTTTCGAGTCTATTGCTCAGATTTTAAATTTACTTAGATGTAGTGAGCTATGCTTATTTACACTCTTCTTACACACCAGCCTTTTGTCTTTTAGTAGAATTGGTGGTCATTACTCTTCAAATATGCCATATCTCCTCCTTCTCTGTATTAGAAAATGGCATTTTCCTGGGCTTTTAAAAATGTTTTATTTTTAAATTATGTAGATGTGTGTACATGTGTGGGGGTCTGGGCACATGGGTTAAGGTGACCTCAAAGGCCAGAGGCATCAGGTCCTCTGGAATTATAGTTTCACACAGCTATAGGTGAGCCACCAGAGATGGGGCCTGAGGACTGAGCTCTGGCTCTTTGCAAGAGCAGTAGATGCATTAGGCCTCTCTCCAGTCCTCACAATGTTTCCTGAAGCTGGATATGGACACATGATTTACTCTGACCGTGAACTGTGTCAGGTGGTGATGTGCCCCTTGGAAGGCCTGAGGGCCAGGTGGAGCTATCGTGATGACTGCGGACGTGTGTGTGTGTGTGTGTGTGTGTGTGTGTGTGTGTGTGAAGCTTCCATCAGTCAGCCTGTGCCCGCCCTTGGGACACTGAGGAACAGTGCATTCTGATGACCCACACTATGCCTATGGGACATGGTCAAAACTAAACTTCACTTGGAAAAAGAAATCACTAAGATTTCCAGCTACCTTAGCAAAAGTTGGATCAATCTCAAGGACAGAAATATCTAAAAGCTGTAATAGCAGTAATTACGCCATATAGCGCTTTCTGGTTAACAAGCCAGGATTTGAGACAAACTACTTATTCACTAATGTCTGTATGCCCTAGAAATATACACGGTACTTCATAAATGTTGTTATTATACCTCTGCATCAATCCTATGAGGAACATTGCCAAGGGAAAAAAAGGAAGAAAAAAAAAAAAAGAAAAATCCTATTCCTATTGTCTCCCACCTATAGCATATGAAGATGGCCTTGAAAAATTCTTACAAAGGTGTCTAACACACAAATTCTGGCTGCTCATTCTTACTAAGAAAGTCATAAAAGCTCCAAAGATGGTACCTGCTTTACATGACTGACCACATCCTATAGGGCCTAAAGCAAAGCACTTGGGACTTGTAGTCTCTGTACCCAACTGTAAACAGGATAACTACAAGTCTTCTGACTGCCCACCGGAAGGCATTTGAATTCCAAGCATGCTTTTTAAGTCACTGTCAAGGTAGCCTAGCAGCTAAGAATAGTCTCCTCACCACCGTGGCAACCCGACTGGAAGGCTGCTTATTCACAACAAGAAAAAACCAGGCTCCATTCAAGCCAGGGTTGCATTTTGGGTGTATGCCACTTTCCCCTGGCAAAGGGCTACCAAAGGAACAAGGCTTCCTTCAAAAATACTTCTTACTGGCCTGTGGAAAACAGCCTTTTCTTAGCCTGGAAATTTCTAGAAAGGAAGATATATTTTACTGCTATAAGCACAGATACTTTAAGATGGGCTCTAAACAATCCAGTGGTCCACACCCAGGCCAGAGCATCATATGGCAATGTCAGCATCTCCATCTCCAACTTCAGGCCCGTGTTTAAATCCACAGCATATCTCTCCTCCACGATCAGCCACAACCTCGGCAGCGATGTCCTGCCAATTTTGTGAATTATTTTTATTCTTGTTTTTTCCCCTCTTATCCAGATTGATCCCATCTGTCTTAGTTTGCTTTCCATTGCTGAGATAAACACCATGACCAAAAGCAGCTCAGGGAAAAAAAGGTTTGTTTGATTTACACTCCTCCATCACTCCATCATGACAAGAAGCCAAGGAAGGAACTTGAGCCCCAAACCTAGAAGCAGAGGCCATGGATAGGTGCTGCTTAGTGGCTTGCTCCCATGGCTTGTTCAGTCTGCTTTCTTATTCAACCAGGACTACCAGTCTACGGATCTGCCACCCTCAGAGGACTGGGCACGCCTACATCCATCATCAACAAAGAATATGACCCACAGACTTGGTCGTAGGCCAGTCTGATAGATCATAGAAACAATTCCTTGGCTGAGGGTCTCTATTGTGTCAGTCTGACAACAGCTAAACAGGACCACATCTGTCGTTCATGTAGTTCCCACCCTCCTAGAACTAACATGGACCATGTTTCTTTATTTAATGAAGCAATGCATATTTTAACAAAATCTTGAAAAACAAACATCTTATTCTATTGCTCCAGAAATACATAGAAAATACAATAAAATATAATAGCTATATTTTATCAAAATATTGAAAAACAAATATCTTATCCTATTGAAACAGAAATACATAGAAAAGATGATAAAATGTAATAGCTATATTTCATGCTGAAGTTTCTCCCATTTTATTCTCTAAAAGTAAATTTTATATTAAAGTATATCCCACTGATAGCCTTGACTGCTCTTACTGCCCCAGAAGACAGATCCCTGGAGAACAAGGTTCGAGTTCAAATGGGGCTTTCCCACGCCCAGATATGCGATTTTTGGAAAATCTCCATCTCTTTGAGTTGGGAGTTTCTTAACCGGAGATTGCCTCTAAAGTTTGGTTCGTAGTCAGAAGCAACTGCTCAACCTAGGAATCTTGTAAGACATGACTTACACCCAACCATGTTGAATCAGAAGGAATATCCTAACATAATTCCAGATGATTCAAACACATATGAATCTTCCAGAAATACTGGCAAATTTTTACCTAGCACAGAAATGGCAGGAAAGGGAGGTTATGGAAAACCCCAGGGGACTATCACTAGATCAGGAAAGCACCCTCTTAGGCCTCACAAGTGGATGGCAAGTTTAACTGTCCAGTGGTACAAAGGTTCCAGCCGATATGACAAGAGATGAGTCCCAAAGAGTGTGTCTAACTAGTAATGGTAACTACAGATAGGCCCTGTTCAGAGGTGGCTGCCCTTAAGGACACCTAGATGGAAATGCCACATTCAGGCCACTGCAGAATAGTGCAGTGTCTGCCTACTTTAGGACTTAGGACTGGGCGGATGGATATCTCATTCAGTGAAGTGCTCTCTGCACAAACGTGACTCAGCTTTAATCCCCAAGCACCACCAAAAACCCCAGCACACAGTCCATGCTGGCACTGGTGACGCTGAGAAAGAAGGATCTTCAGGCTGGATGGCCAGGCACCCTAGACTAGTCAGAAAGCCTCAGGCCCAGTGAGAAAGCCTGCCTTAGAAAATAAGGCTGATCGTTCTAAAACATGACACTCAAGGTTAGCCTCTGACCCCCAACACACATGTACGAACTCATCCACACACAAACATGCACCCACACACACCAATGTGCACACGTTCTAAATTGGCTAGTTTGATGCAAACTTAACACAAAATAGCCTCATTTTGGAAAAGAAAAACTCAAATGAGAAAATGCCCCCACCCAAGGCGGACCTACGGGCAAACCTAGGGTATGTTTTCTTTATTAGTGATTGATGTGTGAAGGCCCAGCCCTCTGGTGTCACCCTCGGGGAGGTGATCCTGGGTTGTATAAGAGAGCAGGGTGAGCAAGCCATGAAGATCACACCGGTAAGCATCACTCCTCTATGGCCTCTGCATTAGCCCCTGCCCCAGGTTCCTGTTGCTGGAGTTCCTGCCCCTAACTTTTCTCAGTGATGGACTGTTACCTGAAAGACTAAGCAAAATAAAGCCTTTCCTCTCCAAGTTGCTTATACCATGGTGTTTTTCAGAAATAGAAACCCCAAGGCATACACCAACATACAAATAAACAAGTAAGCAGGTTAATGAATGAAACTGGTAGGGTTTTAACTAAGGACTGCAGAGAGCTTTTAAGGGCCCTGCTTCAACATGCTAACAAGAAAGTTGCGGGAGTCTACTGCTTGGCAAACGCTGGGGAGGAGCACTGGAAGACGATGCCGGTGCCAGGTACCAAGAAAATAGAAGTTCACAGTAGACCTCGGGCCTCTCAGTACCAAGACTAAAGCAAGAACCATGGAATCTCTGGGCTGCCAGGACAGGAGCATGAGCCAGCATGGCAGTGTTGGGCACCAGTCTCATGGGACCCAGGGAACATGGATAAATGACTACTGATAACTATTTCTCAAGAGCCCTGCTCTAAGCAAATTTACCTACTTCTTCCTGCTTTATTTTTAGAGTTGATAACATTTCCATGTTCAAATATAGTTAGTAGCAGGGGTGGTAACTGGGATTTGCACTCTGAGCAGGTGGCCAAGCAGAAATGTTATTGCCAGGGAGATGAGACTGGCAGAGACACAGTCAATGAAGGCTGGGGGGGGGGGGGGGGGAAGTGGCATCTGGCTGGCCTCTGACAAACAAGCAGAACTTTCGTAAGTGAGGTGTGAACTTGCCCTTCGGTGATACTATTTTAACAAAACCAGTATTAATTGTGGGTTTCATTTATGCGGGCAATAACTGAAGCCCAGAGCCATATCACTTAGAAGATGGGGAAACCATCCATTTATGTAACTTTAGAATATTGTGAAAATGTGATGCCATGACTTGTTCATGAGGAAAGGAGTTCTGGATGTTGACCATACATGTTGTGACAAAACTGAAGACCCACACAGCATGAGGAATCAAAGCCATTCCTTTTAAAAACAAAAAATCCGTTTAAAACCACACTCCTTCCCAAAAGTAAAGAAGCAAATAAATCAACTTAAGACACTGAAACAATTTGTTTGTGACTGCCTTTTTTCTTTTATTATGCTTTTGTTTCCACCAAATCAGAAGCTGAGCAGCATCCTAGTGTTTGTAGTGATGTTCATTGGAGCTGGAGACAGGTCAGTGAGTAAGAACATTTGCTGAGCAAGATGAGAGGGCCTGAGTTCAAATCGTCATGGAACAAGTTTGGTGTGGCCACACACAGCTGGGACCCCAGTACTATGGAGGAAAAAGACTAGGGGATCACTGGAGGCTACTGGCCACCAGCCTAGCTCCAAATGCCATGGGAGATCCTATCTCACAATAATAAAGTGGATTGTGGTAGAGCAGGACAGTTGATGTCCTCCTCTGGCCTGTGTGTGATCACCCCCCCCACACACACACACATACACACATGTGCACCTACCACACACATACATGTCATACATAACACAAAGAAAGAGAAAAAGAAAGAAGTGATAAACGACTCATGAAATTATGATAGTGTCCGAGTGCCAGGCCATAGAAACATGTAATAAATGTTGATCAAGCCAATCATTGACCAAGATCAACAGGAAAGGTAGGTAAGCTCTTCATGCTTCCTGTCAGTCAAGTAAAGAGATGCCCTGGGAAGATATGCATGTATCCTCCTTCCTCTGAGAGATGCAGATCTAGGACAAGCATCAGCCGCAAACAGGGCATCTTCCAGCAAGGCCTGTTTCCCATGGGGACATTGGTGTGTGGCTAATGTTCAAATATTAAACATGGTAAAGTTTGTACCCCCAAATCAAACACAAAGAGGCTAATGAATTTCAGGCTTCCAAGGGCCACCTCTCAGTCAGCACAGCAGTGCCGCTAGGGTCTCTGGTTTCCAGGCTATTTTAGCAAACACGTTCTGCACCATGTGGTGTCTCTGTACCATTTGTATCCTCATTTTCGGGTTCAGCAAATGTTCCTTATTTCACCCCTGTTCACTCAGAGTTTATAGTTTCTGATGAGAGCCGGGAAGAAGCTCAGTTTCTAAAGCCTGTACAGGACAGGCTCAAGAAACGTAATACTATTCTTTTAAGATAACAAAGAAGTGTCTGTTTTTATTTTATCTAATAGTTTGATAATTCCAACATCTCTACCCAAGCAGTATTCTAAAGGCCCAGGGTGTGACTTGGTCTTAACTGCCAAGATCTCTATGGTGTCAGTCTTCAGCATTGTAAAGGGGGGCGGGGGGGGGTGTTACGCATTTAGCTGCTCCTCAAGATGTTAGAAGACTCTTATCTTCTAGGATTTTTCAGATATTGTACAGAGAGAATAAGGTGTGAAGGGGTGTGTGTGTGTGTGAGAGAGAGAGAGAGAGAGAGAGAGAGAGGGAGAGAGAGAGAGAGAGAGNAGAGAGAGAGCGAGCTGGAGGGAGGGCGGGAGAGAAGGAGGGAGGGAGGGAAAGAGAGAGCTGGAAGGAGGGAGGGAGGGAGGGAGGGAGGGAGAGAGAGAGAGAGAGAGAGAGAGAGATGCTTGTGCCCCCTGGCACAAGCTTGCATCTGTGTACATGAGGAAGGCATTATTGTTCCCTCTCATTTTTTGCCTTGCCCCTTTGAGGCAAAGTCTCTCAGTGAACTTGTACTTCACTCTTTTGTTGTTGCTGTTGTTGTTGTTGTTGTTGTTGTTGTTGTTGTTGTTGTTAGACTGGCAGCTAGGAAGCCCTCAGAGGATTCTTGTCTCCAGCCCTCAATGCTAGGGTCCCAGAGGAGCATGGGACCACATCCAGCTCTTTCAAGTGGGCACTGGGATCTGAGCTCTGGGCCCTCAGGCTGGAGCAGCAGGCTCCCTTAACCACTAAACTGTCTCTCCAGCTCTGGAATGAGACGCCTATAAATTACTGCTCAGCCTTGCTTTCCACCAATACAAAATGTCCCCTGCTTCTCCTTATCCCCTGACTTAGTGAAGCTGTTCCGTGAGGCAGGAAAAAGCATTCTTACATCCCCGGCAGGAGACTTGGCCACACTGGTGCTACCCAAACAAGGGGAACACATTTGTCTTGTGTACTTTACAGTATATATTTTATAATTAAAATGTTCAAAAAATAATTTAGTCATTAAGCAGGCAACATCAATTCATAAGAAAGAATGAAGAAATACTCAGAAGCAGTCCAAGGACTAAAACAGCCAAAGCCTGCTTTAGAAGTGCTTTGGGGCTTACGGCAAACTCAGTGTCTAGCCATCTTGTATTCACTGAAGAGACTCTCACCTTTATCATCAAGTACATGGGTACTTAACCATGCCGTACGGCAAAATCCTTATAGTCAAATTTATCTGCTATGTTAAGGCAGCAGGATTTGACAATGGTGTGTACCCCAAATGAGCTATGGCCAAGTGACATTACCCAGACCACGCCGTCTGTCTCTCCATCTTCCACACTGGGTCTGATCTTCTATGAGCGGTTCTTCCAAGCATCCCTGGGATGTGTCCTTATCAGCCACTACATAAAATGTGGGTTTAACTTTGCTTTGCTTTTTGAGATGAGAAGTGAGCTGGCGAACAGCTGGAGGTATGATTAGGAAGAAGTGAGTCCTAAATAAGAAAGTCAGACTCTGGTGACAGCTGAAATGAAGATGCCACCCAGGCGTTAGCCTTTCCTTCAGAGGAAGGCCAGTTCCTGACCAGTCCTGGCCAGGTGACATTAATGCTCCCAGTCTAGGTGGTCCACAGATGGGCATGGGTCCTCAGCAGGGGAAAGCACAGAAGCAGCTCAGCAGCTCAGAACTTCCGCTCCAACAGACCTGGAGCAATGACTGTAAAATCAGAGTAGTGGTGGGGAAGGTGGGAGGAGGAGGTATTCCCAAAGGTTCCAGAGGATTAAACTACTTAGTCTGGTGGGCTTTCCTTTTGGTTTAACCATCTTCTAAAATAATATGAAATAATTAAGCTGACTTCATGCATTTTGGGGCTTTTCCATGAGTGTTTAGTGTTCTACCCAGATACTGGCCAGGGACAGAGGTGGTGGCTCCGGGATCCTGGTACCAACTCATCCTTCCTGATCAACAGGCCTGGCTAATCCTTCCTAACAGATGACCCTGACCTTGCTGGAGAAAACCGAGAGCTCTTGTCTTTCTAGAAACCTGTTCTCTTGGAGGACATGGCTTGAAGCCTTGCTTTTACAATAATCAGGGGTTCCCATGGGGGTTCAGTATCAACTAGGTCTCTTCAAAGGATTGGGTACTCAGAAGTAACTAAAGTACCCTAAAATGTATGTGCTTACATATTAGAATTAGGCATAAAAAGGTAGAAAGGGGCTGGGGAGGTGGTGGTTTGAAGTCCATGGTATAAGCCAGGTGGCTCTATTCTGAAGGGAAAGTTCAGTGATGGGTAGGATTTTCATTACACTGACATTGTTTTTATGTTATTACTGTAGATAATTGAGTAGGTTTGAATGTCTTCCCATAAGCCCAGCACTCTGAAGACAGAGATGGTAATGTCAGGGCAAACTGCCTAGGTGAACTTTACTGAAATGATGACGAGTTATGGGCTCTAGTGAGAACCCCGGCTTCAGTAGATAAAGCGAGGGCACCCAATGTCAACCTCTGGCCTCCACACACACTCACACATATGTACCTGAATACATGCGTGCCCATACACATGCGAACATTCATACCATAACACACACACACACACACACACACACACACACACACACTGCTCTTCATTAATCACCTTCAGTTAAGCCCTTCCTAAAACCCACTTCTGGCTCCTCAGGTCTGCTCCTCCTCTGCATCCTCAGAGTATTTGTTCTAGAAATGGCAGCCTCCACCATACATTGAAATCACGAGTTTAAGCACTCTCCTCTGGGTGGAACTACCTAGAGAAGATACGGCTCTGGATCATGCTGGGATCTTAGCTTCTCACTGTGTTAAAAACAACAGTAAGTCTGTAAACCGCGTCTGACTTAGCCACAGCCAGGCCTACTCTTTAACACTTTATCATCTTTGTTCATCAAGTGTCCACTAAACACTCGCATGCAGACATGCGATTCTGACAGCAGTTCCGAAGACTTGACATTAGCATTTTAACTGCACAGAAAACTGAAGCCCAAGCACAACAATCGAGTAACTTAAGTCAAATTTTAGCCTCTAACTTGACAAAAACAGGATCCAACACAAAACTTCAATCTTAGCCAGGCATCAGACACACCATCTTTCCTCTGCTCAAACAGTAATGAAAACGGTGGCTTCTGTAATGGAATCCAAGACGCTCTCTCCTCTGACTCTCGTTAATACATAGAACCTAGGAAATTAGTCTAAGAATCATTGCTTTCAGGGGCGAGGGAAAGGGCCCAATGGAGAAGGCACTGGCTGTGCAAGCAAGAGGATCTAAGTTTGGGTCCTCAGAACCCAAGAAACCAGGCATGGAGGTGATACCAGGAACTCTGGTGCTGGGGAGTGGACGCAGTGAGACCCCAGAAGCTGAGTGGCCAGCTATTCCAGCCAAGAGCAGTGGGCTTCAGGCTCACTGAGAGACACTGCCTTAAACACTTCAGTGGAGAACAGCGATGGAGAAACAAATCTGATAGTGACCTCGGGTCCATGGACACCTTCACACACACGCACATGCACGCGCGCGCGCGCGCGCACACACACACACACACACACACACACACACGCACAAAGAGAGAGAGAGAAAGGAAAGATGATTTTCCCCTATTCTGTGTCAGCACTCACAAATGGCTTTTCAATAGGATATTAATCATTGCCCAAATATTTACAAGATGCCTGCTGCATGCCATCCATGTGTCACACACTGGGGATTCAGGGGATGAAAAGTCACAACCCCAGTTCCCAGTAGTGAGCACTGGGAAGACCTAATCTCTGCAGAGGGCCTGCTATGGGAACTTCTGAGCACCTCCAGGTAAACATACTTAATGGACAGATATTACACTGCCATTAAGGTTGTCATTAGGGGACCAGTGAATCTGCTAATGGAACACAGAGTAACCCACTCGAGGCTGTGTCTGGGGAGGGTAATGTCCTTCACTTGCCAACCTCAAATGACAGTTGAGGAGTGGCTACAGATGGGTTCCTACAGAAGAGTACTTAAGGGACTGACCAGCATTAGCCAATCAGATGGCAATATGGCCACCACCTAGCACAGCAGAGGGTCACAGGACTTAAAAGCTGTTCATTATTAGACTTTAACAGAAAGCACCCTAGCGGCATCTCCTGAGATGAGACCCCCATTTTCGTCAGTGCACCCTATCCATTTGGAGGCTGGCAGCTGGTGAATCTCTGAACCTAACCCCATGAACCATGTGACAGATAATATTGATTGTTAAGGTGACAAGATCTAGTTATCAAGGGATACGCCTCTGGGCATCCCAAGGTTATATTATTCTCTGGGCATGCTTGTTAAGGAGTGTCAAAATAGCATTACTTCAAGGGAGAAGGCCACTGCAATTTTGGCTGGTATTATCTCCTGGGCGGGGATCCTGAACTGAATAAAAAGGAGAAAATAAATTGGACATCCATTGCCCTCTTCCTAATTGTAACTAGCTGCCTCGAGATTTTGCCACCAAGACTTCCCATCACAAGGTACCTTTAAACCATGAGCCAAAACAAACAATTCCTTCATTAAGTTGCTTCAGTCAGGCATTTTGTTGCAGATAGATACCTAACGCAAAGTCTTACTTCCATATACTACAGTATATATACATATATAAAGTATACCATGGATGGTTCCCAGGAGCTGAGCATGAGAAGGTCCTGATCAAAAGAGTAGGTAACGCTTCCCTGCACCTTTGATGGCAAGGATTTGTGTACTTCTGGCATTCTGGCACTGATGGCTCAAGAGAAGCCATGCTGTCCCACGGGGCAGCCTTGGGTAAGAGTGGATGAGGAAGTGTTCTCAGCACTTGCACTGATCTGTTCAAATGCCTCCTGACTGCATGTGCTGTTGTCAGACCCTTCTATTTGCTAATGACCCCAACACCATCTCTGAAAGCAACACAAACAGGATGGAGAGTGGATAATAAGTAATAACAGCACAAGATGGCTGCCTCATCTGACACCTTTGTCGCAGTAAGTACCATTGATCTCTCTTAGGCTTTCCGACTTCACCTTCATTCCCCAGTGGACAGGGCAATTACTGCTTACAAACTCCTCCAAAGAGGCCCTATTTGACGGGGTCTCCAATACAGCCACTAGATTAATAGAAGTAAGATTTGTTAGGTGGGCAGAAGCTGCCAACAAACTGCCATGCTGAACTAGTCAGAAGTTTCCAGAGAGCGGGCACTAGGCTGGGTGACCCTGATGGCCCCCTCTCTTGGCACATTTAGCCTACAAGCTATCACGGTCCAGGCCCTTCACCTGCCTACCTGTGTTGCTGAGGGCATGAATGCCAATCTCACCACCTAACCGTCATGAAGTCAATGACCAGACTTGGCTGCTCTGAGACCATAGCTATATTCAATCTCATGTTTCTTATCCCTTGTGTTCTGGTATCTGTGAATTTCCTGAAATTAGATCCTGTGTCTGTGTGTTTGTTGTTTTAGGGAATGAGGTCCAAGAATTGGTCATCAGAGAGAATATTAATAAAATTTTCATTGACCCTTCAACAAACCTTCAACACAAGCTACAGAGGAGGTGCGCTCCCCTCTGTTTCATAAGGGAAGAAACAAACTGAGCCATCACCTAACCTGAGCTAGGGCAGCCTGAGACTCTAAGTTTAGCAGCCTCCCTCCCCTCTCCAAAATATCTTTCCAGAGAATGCACTTGCCAGAAACAAAGCAGACAGACACAGATCACCCCAGCTGGGGTGACTGTCTTTTATCTAGACAGTTAGGCCTTGGGACAGAAATTATTTTTATCTGTCTTGCGGGCAGGGGTGGGGAGGAGTACACACATATGCATATGCTAGAGGAAGGAGTATCTGCACGGAAGGGAATCAAAATTTGCCACTCCAAAACTTAACTTTGGCAAAAGGATTATTGTGAGCAGAAGGCGACAGGGATGACAGATGCAGAAGAAGCTCCGCCCTCTTCAGATCTGTCTAAAAACAGAATAAATTTCCCATTGCCACAGTAGCTACCTTTACCAAGAAAGAGAGTGCTCTCACTTCGAGTGGCATGGACCTACATCGGCATAAATAAAAGCCTTAGTGAAATGGTCCTTGCTTATATTCCTTTCTCTTCCACTATGCACATTCCCTAGTGGTCCCAAAATGTATCTTCCTCCTTATTACATCTCTATGATTCATCAATTTTCGTATGGCTGTGTATAACCTCCAAATTCTAACTTTGTTCCTAAATTACAGTTCTTTGTGAACCCCCAATAGATGTAAGTCATTAGTACTGTTCTTTTCTTTTGGTTATCTGTGGTGGATTCATTTTCAACTTAATTTTGAAAACCAAAATAAATGGGCTTCAGAACCACTCTAGTTGTTCCAAGGGAAGGGGAATCTATGAGCTTTCTGCCATGTTTTTCTGTAGAAACAGTAGGCCTTCCGCCTTCCACATGGTGCGGCATGCTCACAAGCCGCATCTCCAGGAACAGCCCTAGATGAGGCCCTTTGTTATCCTAAGGGAGACAGCAGTTCCCACCGCCTCCCTCCACCCCTCTCTCCTCGCCCAGAGCACTGCACTCTTTCTGTGTTGCACAAGTACGAACACATGGGGAATGCTAAGAATGCACCTCCATTTGGCAGACAGCTTGCTGTCTTCCTCTGAGCAGCCGTGCAAATGGTGTGAACTGAAACCAAACAGCCTCAGAAACAAACTGTAATCCAGAGGTCAAGGCAGACTCAGCTGCCCCTGTCTTTACACATTCCTGGCTGGAATCCCACTGAGTTATCGTGGGCAACAACAGGCCTGGCAGACCAAGATCCAAGCAACACCCTGCTGGGGCTTGAGAAAGCAGGCACAGTGAGCTTCTGCCGTGTTTCTGCACACCACCCTCCTTTGAGCAAGATCTCCCAGGCTGACCTCCAAGTTGTTCCTGGGGATTTCTTTCAAGCATAAAGTGACCTTCTCACTGGTTTTTTCCCCCTATTTCTTGAACCATATGATGACCCCATTGGGGGTCAGTGGGTCCCACAACACAGCCTCACCAGCTGGGCCTGAAATAGACACGAAACAATGCTGCTCTCACAAAACAGCTACGGTAGTCACTTCTCAATTCTGGTTTGGTTTCCCCAAATTCTTTCTATGAGGGATGATTGTCACCCCTACAAAAAGACAAGGCCTCAAAGGAATCAACCAGTGGTTTCTTTCAGAATTTACCAAACTAAGGGAAGTTATGACACAGAGATGAAGTGTAGTGTTAATTTCTTGGGTAATTGTTTCATTCCAAATATACCCCGGATACAGACAGAAAAGATGGCGTCTCACTTTCCCTCCCAATTGTTGTGACCAAATACCACGATAAAATCAACTCAGGGGATAAAAGGTTCATGTAGCACACAGTTAGTTCATCACTGTGGGGAAGTGAAGGCAGCAGAAACCCGAAGCAGCAAGTCAGGAGCAAAAAGAGAATGAATGCATGCCTACTTAAGCAATCCAGGACAAAAATGCAGAGAATGGAGTCACACTCAGTGGGAAGTCTTCCCAAGTCTACTAATGAAAACGAAACAACACTGCACAGGCATCGCTGTAAGCCAACCTAACTAGTATTTGCTCAAAGAAGCTCTCTTCTTGGATGTTCCAGAGTGTGTCAAGAGGACAGTCAAGCTGAAACATCACAGATAAGCGATTCTGTCTTGTGGCAAATATTTATTTATTTATTAAGAATTTATACTAATCCTAAAAATGCATACTTTTCATAATTTTTTACACTTCTTAAACTGGGATTTATGTGAAAATTAAGATAGTAGTTTCCAAACTTTGGTGATATATAGTTATATATATATATATATATTCATCAATCAACTGTGCAAGTCACTTGGTGACCAGGTAATATCATCTCTCTCAAATTTGTCTTCATCCTCGACGTCACTATCAGAGTAATGACTCCAGAGCAATCCAGTCCTGTGAAGTTCCCCTGTCTAAACCAGCCATAAAATGCCCAGGACACAAGTGTTAGGTCCTTCACAACCTGTCCCAGGCCTACACTGCCAGCCTCACCCCTGCTGAAGTTTGATAATTTTCCTCAGCAGTCAAATTCCTTTCAACTCAGCTCATTTCTACAGATCATTTCAAGTATCAACTCTCTGAAAGATCTTCTTCTGGAAGAAAAGTCTACTTTGGGGTCTTTAGCCTACTATACTTTACTATAGTGTCATTACACTGCCCCCACCCATGCACGAGCACACGCGTGTGCGCACGCACACATACTCACCAGGATCTCAAGGCAAGTTTGCACCCTTGAGTGTGTCTGAAGCAAAGCCAGAGACCCTGCCTCTCAAGGAACTGGAGATGAACGCATAATCACTGAACAGAGGGATCAGTAAATCTCAGAACATAATCGAGGTTTGTAAGATCATAGGCATGCAGTGGTCATCAACAACCAGACAGACTTTGTTTACTCCAGACTCAAGTGCCATTTTAATAAGAAAAAAACAAAACAAACAGGAATGGAAGCCTCTGAGTTCCCTCCCCTCTACAGTCTGGGCTCCAACAGCACCTCCCAATGCACTACTCCCCTGGTTTGGTCACTGCCTTCTGCAGTGATGCTTCCTTTTTAGAAATAGATTCTCTGATTAGAAAACAATCCAGGCATAGGATTCTACAGACGAATCTATGAGAGGAGAGGAAAGAGCATGTCTAAAACTCTAAGGGAAAGATAAAAATCTCAGACACATGTCATATAATTTCATACCTAGAAAGTAAGTCCTCCCTGCAAAATCAACCAGGCAAGACTTAACGAAGTTACTTTGTCTGACAAAGATGAAAAAAAGATTGTGGTTTTCAACTGAGAGAGGGACATGCTATTTTTATGAAGTTTGTCAAAGCGGGGTGGGTTTCAGTTCACCAAACAGCAACCAGCATTACACGTGCTAACAGGCTGTCATAGAGAAAAGCAAAGTCTTGAGCATTTGACAGGCAAGGTTTCATTAAGTTCTCCCGCTGACTGCTTCGTTTATTCTGGACACTGCATCTCTCCAAGACCTTGTTCTGACTTTAGTAAAAGAGAGGTCATGAACCCCGTTCCTGAGGTCATTATGAATTAAAGATAACACTGCAAGCGCTTGTAACAGGTCCCAGACACAGCCCTATGACTACACAGTTACTCACACCTTCAGACGGAGACCACATTTCACGTCCTGTTTCCTTGACTAGGACACTGGAGATGCACATCACATTCCAGAAATACAGCAGATGGAGACTGTGCTGATGAGAAACAGTCAGATAAAACATTGCATCCCCACAGAACGACTGTTTCCGTTATACATCGAAATGCAATTTTTCCATGGTTTTCTCTCTTTTCACTCATGAGATGCATCATAAATTCCAACAGTGCTCTTGATCTATGTGTGTAACTTAAATAAAAATAGTAGCAAATCGAACACAGGAGCATGTGCCTAACCCATCTTAGAGACGGCGCACTGCTGCTGTGAAGCCACTCAGATGTCCCTCTCTGGTGTGTGCCAACCTCGCATCCTATGCAAACAGCTTGAATTTTAGGTTTTTCAGCTTTATCACTTCTCGCTATATTTTCTCAGATGTCTTAATTGATATGCAGCTCACAAAGCACACAATCATTCCGTTGAAGTGAAGAACATCCAGTGGATTTTAGCATGTGCAACTATCACAAGCCACATTTAAGAAGCACAGTGCACCCTTCAGCTGTCATTCCACAATCCCTAATGCTCTTCAGTCCTAAGTAACCACCGATCCACTGTCTTTCCACAGTTCCTGTTCCGAACATTGTATATAAACGCAGTCATGCAATATATGGGTTTTGTAACTGGCTTCTTTCATAAACCATAATGTTTTCAGGGATCATTCACACACTGGCTTGTATTATATTTTATTTCTCTTTCATGGCACGCAAATAACTATCTGTTTATAGTTACCAGACTTTGTTTTACCTGCTGTTCTTCAGTTTATAGGCGTTGAGTCAACTCTATCTTTTGTCTTTCAAGAATAACAATCTATGAATGTTTGTATATAAACTTTGTGGATATGTAAGTTTTCATTTTCCTTGTGCACAGACTACCAAAAGCAGTATAGCTCAGTCCGGTACTAACTGCTTAACCATGAGGGGTTTGCTATTCCTAGAAGCCAAAAGAATTAAAGTATCAAATGATTTAACCTGCCAAACAAACCTATTTAGCCCAGGGTAGGCCATCAATGACTGTAGAAAATCTTCACCCACCGCTAAATAGTTACACATCAATAGTTCACATATGGGCAAACAACAGTTTTCAGAATTCCGCTGTTGAAGCACTGTGTGTCCGTCCCTGGGCCAGCCCTTTCCCCTCCTCCCATCCAACTGTCCAAAGGGCACTTGCGTCTGAGCACCGCTGAGCACCACCATGTTCTTTACAGATGGATGCCCACCTCCTCTGTACATCACAAACTGATGGACAGACAGAGTAAGATGACTCACCAATGCGAACACCATCTACCGTCATGTCAGCTATGTAGAGGGGCAGTGGGGTGAGAAGACGGCCAAAACAAAACTGCATCTGAGATGTCTGACTCAGATTATACCACTGATCGATCAACTATGGCGAAGGCTCTGGAAAGCAGGGTTTCAGCATTCCCTGTGGGGGTCAGAACGAAAAGATGCTGCAGGCTCCTAGGAACTACATGTTCTGATCCCAAGTGGAGCTCGCATAGTTAAGAAAAGACAGAAAAATAAACTATAAAATAAAATTTCTCCTGAAAAATAACCAATTATAAATGTCTACATTTACATTTGAAACATGGAAATATAACTGTGATGTATTTATATTTCAAGGAAAATGCAATATAGACAAAATGTGTATAATTTTCAGAAATTATCATGGAAAGTTTACTGATGAGATGATTTCTATGATAAAATAAAAACCTGATCTCTAGTGACATTGTGTTTGTGATCTAACAAATAAAGCTTCCCTGAAGATCAGAGTACAGACCTAAGCCATTCATTAGCCCTTAGAGATCAGTTAGTGGGGGCGCATGCCTTTAATCCCAGCACTCAGGAGACAGAGGCAGGTGGATCTGTGTGTGGATCTGTGTGAGTTCAAGGCCACCCTTAGAATGATCCAGTCTAAAAGAGAAACAGAGCCAGGTGATGATGGCTCGCAACTTTAATTCCAATATTTGGGAGTAATACGCATTTAATCCCAGCACCAGGGAGGTGGAGACAGGAATGATATGGCTGGGCAGAGAGAGGAATATAAGGTGGGAGGAGACAGGAGCTCAATGCTGAGGGTAATTTGAGGATGCAGTCTGGAGATGCAGTCTGGGGGGCAATCTGGGGGTGCAGTCTGGAGATGCAGTGTGGGGGCAATCTGGGGGTGCAGTCTGGGAGCCATCTGAGGATGCAGTCTGGAGATGCAGTCTGAGGATTCATAGCCACAGGATCATCCCTTCAGTCGGGGGTCTCTGTAGTGACTGGTCGCTCTGCTCCTCTGACCCTTCAGCTTTCACCCCATTAGCTGACTCCAGGTTTTTATTATGAAGAACAATTAAAATTCATGCTGCATTGATCGTTTATTTTCTACATATTAATAGTTCCGTCTAGATTTACAAGTGTTAGCAAAGCAAATGCATAAAACAAAACAAACAGGAAATGAGTCTCCTCTCTAATAGAAACCCGAGCATTTTTATTCTTTTTTTAATCAAACTGTTTTAGACGTAAGTGATATAAACGGCCAGGGAGTGCTGGGGAAAGAAAATGCAGCAGTCCTGCGATATGAGGCGTCTGAATTCGTCCTGGCCAGGACACAGTTTTCCCATTTGCAGACTCTTTTCACACCAGTCACAGCAAATAGCGAGGACTTTGAGACGCACCCAAACAAGTCATGTTTTACTATTAGCACTTTTCGAATCCTTCCTCCTGAGGCTGCCACCTTTTGCCAACCTGAAGCCGACTTCGAAACTGGAAGCTTCCACTGCCTGATTCCAATATGACAATATTGTCCTCAAAGACGTGTGAAGTCAGTAGGTACACAGCTAATAGCATGTGGTTGCTATTTTGGGGGTGGATGGAAGGGGAACACAGACTGTGGACTTGTTAGGCTAGCAGAAGACGACAGCGACTTACTGTGCTCATCACCAACATGAGGACACGCACCCTCTCTCTCCCCACAGCTCTTCTGTCGTGGCTGAAACAACTGTTCCTCAACAGCTGCCAAACAATGCAGACGCTTCTTGTCTGTCCCACATAGGCCTTCACAATGTGTGCTCTGTTCAGCTTCCCAACAGCTGCCACTGTCCTTACAGCCCCACATACAAGTCAGTGCTATGTGAGCCTTGACACGTGAGGTCAGTGGATGAACCGACCAGAGACTAGGACTGAGGGGTCGCAGTCTGCACAGATGCAGCAGCTGTGCAGCAGGGCTTAGACATCCTACCCACGTGCACTCAGAGCAATGTCTTTACTGTGCTCTTGACATGCTACTCACGACCACAGTCGCGTGCATTTCAACATGGTGAGATGTGCCCCTTGCCATGAAAGAAAGATACAGCGTCCATGTCACCACCACAGCCCTGCAGAGTTTCCTGCACTCGGCCGATGCCTTAGCTCCAAGACTTGGGGAGTCTTCACAGTGCCCACAGCGCTTCTGACCCACATATGCCTTTTCCCTGCCTGGGTCCTGCCCTGCAAGTGAGATGCTTAAGGGCTCATTTTCCTCTGTAAGTCCAGGGTAGGCATAGTGCCTGAGAAAGACTAGATCCTCTGTGCTGGTTATTTTTCTCAACTTAACACACACCAGAGTCACATGGAAACAGGGAGCCTCCACTGAGAAACTGCCTCCATCAGATAGGCCTACGATACACCTCTGGGATATTTTCTTGATTGATGATTAATGTGTATGGTTGTGGGCCTCTGTGGATGATATCATTCTGAATAGGTGGCCCTGGGTTGTATAAGAAAGCACACTGAACAAGCCAAGTGGAACAAGCCAGCAAGCAGTTCGTGGTCTCTGCTTCAATGTCTGCCTTGAACTCTTGCCCCGACTTCCCATGATGCACTGTGTTGTGGGAATGTGAGGCAAATCAACTCTTTTCTCTGGTAAGTTGTTTTCAGTCAGCATTATTACAGCAGCAGAAACCAAATTAGAACCGTTACCTCTTTTGAAAAGAATAAAGAACATTCAAAGAACTAAGAAAACTCAGAACAAGCCTGTGATTGTCAGCTTTAAATGACAACTTGACACAACCTAGAATCACCTGGGGAAAGTCTCATTGAGAGATGGGCAGTGTTGGGCTGGCCTGTGGGTCTGTCTGTAGGAAATTGTCTTAGTTAGGTTCACTGATGTGGAAATGTTGACAGACATTTCTGTCCCTCCTGGTCCCATAGCCATTCAGTCCCAAAGAAATACACAGAGGTCTACATTAATTATAAATTGCTTGGCCTATTAGCTCATGCTTCTTATTAACTAACTCTTAGCCACGTGGCTTGGTACCTTTTATCAGTGAGGCATTCTCATCTTGCCTCCTCTGTTTGTGGGTGATGACTTCAGACTGAGACTTTCCTCTTCCCAGAGTTCTCCTCCTCTGGTGGGCCCATCTATACTTCCTGACTAGCTACTGGACAATCAGCATTTTATTAAACCAATACAAGTGACAAATCTTTACAGGGTACAAGTGAGAATGAGAATGAGAAGACCAGGAGCACTGTAGGTGGCACCAGCCCAAGGTAGATCCCTGGGCTAGAGAAGAGTGGCGCAATCAAGCTAAGCACAGGCAGAGAGTGTGGATGATTCATTTCTCTCTACCCTTACCTGTGGATATGATGTGGTGAACTGTTTCAAGTCCCTGGTGCCCTCCTCAAAGCAGTGAGCTGTAACCTAAAATTTTAAGCTAAATGACCCCCCAAATTTGCTATTTGTTTAGATGTTTTATCACAGCAACAAATCAAAAGCCTAGAATACGGTCACTAGCAAGTGTGAACAAAAGCCTAGGACACAACCACTAGCAAGTGTGAACAAAAACCTAGGACATAGTCTCTAGCAAATGTGAACAAAATCCTAGGACACAGTCACTAGCAAGTGTGAATAAAAGCCTAGGACACAGTCACTAGCAAGTGTGAGCAAAAACCTAGGACACGGTCACTAGAAACGGTGAACAAAGCCTAGGACATGTTCACAGGCAAGTGTGAACAAAAGCCTAAGACATGGTCACTAGCAAGTGTGAACTCTTGCAGAGAAAACAGTCTCAGCTTCACCTGTGGCCCAGCTGCCTGCATCCAGACTATTAAAAACATCCCAGCCTTCTTCAGAAATCCACCATGTAGTTAAGAACCTGGCTTCTTAAACTGTGTGGCCTGTGACCCCCAAGGTCACATGAAACATGGGTCATGAAGAAAATTATTAACAGAAAAAGCTTTCAGAGACTGCAATGACCAAGACAGAACCCAGCTCCTAATGAACCCCGAAGCTCAGGTGATTCCACTGCAGCACTTTTGTTTCTTGCATGTATTTATTTATTGGAGGTCAGAGGAGGACAACACACATGGAAGTGACAGCTTGCAGAAGCTGGGTCTCTCCTGCTATGTGGGACTGAGAATCGAATCAAGATCATCAGGTTTTTGGCAAGCACCTTTAGCTGTTGCGCTCCCCCGCTGGCCACCAACCTTAGTGGTTTGAACACAGCACATACACTTTGCGACACTCAACCCCAATGCACACTGCCTAAAACAGTTTTGCTCAGCTGGGATACTGTACATTATGCACTGCAGAGTCTTCCTGGACACACAAAGCTTTCTATTAAACCATTTAATTACAGAAAATACTTTAAATAATCCCTATCATCATTTCTCTACAATCAAATACCTTTGGATTGGATTGTGTTAGAAGATGGTTTAAAAATCTCTACTTGAGATGCTAATCTGGGTGTCATTAACAACAATAAAAAAGACTGTTATATGGGTTTTGATTTAGGATGAGGAAAGAATTTCCAATAATTTCTGAAATGCCCTGAACATACATCTACTATTTTGTATTAAAACACTTCTGTGAAGGGGCATGCTTGGCACTGACTAGCACAGAATCAATGACTGATCAACCCTGTAAAGTGCCAAAAACACTCTGCATGTCTTGCAGTGTCAAGTACTCAACCAGGATTTAATTATTTATGTAAAAATAAACAAGCACATCCATCTCATTAGAGTAGAGATCTGTTCCTTTTCAGTAGGCAGTACAACTTTACGATTACTAGTGTTTGTGTGTCTGTTTTATCTGTTTGTATCTTTTACACATCTGTATGCCCAGTGTCTCATAAAGATTTCTCAGGTGAAAATTAGTAGTGAACAGAAAAATGTTTAAAGTCCTTGTCTAGAGGATCTGAAGCAAAAAACATCCCAAGCCCTTAAATCTCGCTCTCAATATTTCTACCTTTCCCTCTCCTTTCTTCTCTCCCCTCCCTCTCCTTCTCTCTCCCTCTAACCCCTCTCTGTGATGGTTTACTAGAATGCAGTCAATCATGAGTGCTGGTCCTGCCCTGAAACCCAGCAACACTCAGCATTTAAAACTCTGTCCTAAAGAAATGATCAGCAATGCACACACAATTATGCTCAAGGTTATTAAATGTAGCATTATTTATTTATAAGCACACAAATTGGAAAGCGCCTAAATGTTCAACAACCAGGGATTTGTTAAATAAATTATGAATACCTCCATGATAGAATGCCAGGAAGCCATTAAAAATAAAAACATGTTCATCACAACATAGTAAAGACCATTACCAAAACAAAACAAAAACGGAACAAGCATCGCTCTACACGGTTTGACCCAGATTTCACTGGTAAAAACATGCACATGACGGCACACATATGAGAGCACAATGGAGACAGGCCAGCTCTAGTGGGGTCGAGACCTGAGCAGTGGCATGGTAGTGATGGAAAATTTATTTTACTCTCTGTTCTCTTCCACTATTCTTTCTCACATGCTTTACTTAGTACTGAGAGAAGGGACAGACTCTGGCATCATGGGCGGGAAAAAAATCAACACAGAAAGAAGCGGGGTTCAGCCCCTGAGCTGCCCTGCCAAAGGGTACAGAAAGTTGCCCACTCCTTCATGGCAGGATCTTCCAGGAATGTACACACGGCAAGACCTGACCTTCCAAGGGGCTTTGCCGACTCTAAGAACACAGAGGATTTGTGCCATTTCTAGAATTGGTAGAAACCACATTTAGAAGTCAATGTCACCTCCCCACTTAAGAAGAAAGTCTAAATCTGTGTTGTTGCATTTTAAAAGTTGATCAATGAGCTTCACAACAAATCATGCCAAATGTCTGCTGGTTTCCTTGTTGTGCTCATAGAAAAGCCTGGATTCAGATTCTGCTGGAGGTGTTTCTTCCCCGACGCTATTCATCCACCTTCTGTTCCAGAGCATCTTTAGGTGTGGTAGCTGATGGCTCTGATGAGGGAGATTTAGTAAAGAAATATCAGGGTGGTAAGTTGAATATTGTAAAGTCTTCTTCAAGTGGTTTCCTGGGTAAAGGTCCTGACTGAATGAGAGGAAATAAATCCCAGCTCACTTCAGAGCTACAGCGAGGGGTACAGAGGGTGGGGATTATGGCAAAATCTCAGAAGTGGGAACAGTGGTAAAGTGGGGTAGTCTTCCAGAAAAGAAGATAAGAATGGCTAGAAGGCGAGGGACCAACCATGATTACAGGAGACAATATGACTTTTGGGTTTGACCAGGGATTTTAAGCAGGAGACCTGCAAGGTCTCCTGATCTCTAACATTGGCCTGTGAAGCCCTCTTATTCAGGGACACAAACTAGACTGAAGAATCTCCAGAAGTTTCCAGGTGCCCCACATGCCCAGTGATGGCACCGAAATGACTCAGTGGGTAAGACGCTTGCCTTGACTTCTGGACAACCTAATTCAGATCCTGACACATACTGAAAAGCCAGGTGCAGTAGTGCACTGGTCTTGAATACCCCGACCCTACAGGGAGAATCCCCTGGACCCTCAGTGGGATTGGCACACACAGGGCTCATCAAGAAACCCTGGCTCAAACAGTTAGAAGAACAGCATAGAAGAGTAAAAGATGTGCTCTTCATTAGAAGAGAAAAGGATCCAAAAGGGAATGAGAACAGGAGCAGCAGGTTCCAGGAACCACAAAGCTTAGAATAGTCTCTGGAACAGATCAGAATAAGGTTTGCAATAGCACTTTGCATAGTGCCCAGGTGCATGCTGGGATGAGTTCTCCCTAGCAGTGCTCACCAAGCAGAGGGCATATAAGAAGTAGATGTATCTATAAATGAGAGCTTCCGGCACTTGCAGAGCAAGGAAGAAATTCAACGCAACCTCACGGGGTCAATGGGAGAATTAAATAGTACATTTAAACATAGCCCAGCATCTGATTCAAAATGTGAACTCCATGAATGTTAGCTAGTATTGGCATTGTCACTGCTACTTCCATTTATTTCTAGAAAGAATTGAATTTATTGTGTCTGTTTTATTTTTCTTAGGGTCTGTGAAAGCCAACACATAAACAGAAGAACATTCACAAGCTTTATGGGGTACTGAACCCAGGATGCTGAGGAAGGAGCAACAGCTGCTAAAAGATATTTGTTTATAAATGATGCTGAAATAATCCAAGATAGGTATTTTGAAAATACCATGACTTCAAAATTGAAGTCTAAAGGCATGTCACTTTGGAGAAAAGGTTTTGTTTTTGTTTCCACAGGAAATGAGAGGCTGTGGATTCATTTTGAGTTAAATGTTCAGGTTTGATCAAGGAAGACCACTTGAGAAATTTCTGGTAGGAATAGATAGCACAGATGTCTGAGTTCTATATCTAGAATAGATTCAAGACTTCTGCCTGAGATGATCAAGACTCATAGGATACTCCAGTCATGAGTTGATCATAATTCTAAATTTTCTTTAGGTCCCATAAGATTATCTGCACCCCCAACCAGCAGGAAGTAGCCTGGAAAACTATGCCCACATTCCCAAAAAATGGACTATATTTTCCTTTGTTTAAAATGTTGGTTACAAGTTGTTATAGATAATTGTCAGGAGAAAAGCTAAACAAAGGATATTGGATTCAGAGTTCTTTTTTTAAAAAAAAAAAAAAAAGAGGGGAAAGTGGTATGGGACAGTGGTCTATATTCTGTCAATTATATTTTAAATAAATGCTGATTGACCATAATCAGGTAGGAAGTATAGGTGGGACAACCAGACGGGAAGTATAGGTGGGTCAATGAGAACAGGAGAATTCTGGAAAGAAGGAAGTCCTATTCTGCAGTCCTGTCCCAGCCACAGAAGAAGCAAGATGTGACTGCCCCATCGAATAAGATACTGAGCCCCATGGCTAACATAGAAAACAATAATGGGTTAATATAGGTTGTAAGAGTTAATAAGAAGTCTGGGCTACTAGGCCAATCAGTTTATAACTAATGTAAAAAAAGAAGAAGAACAAGAAGATGCTAACAACCATGTATTTCTATACCCCACTTACTACATTGGACTAACTAGTGGTTGGGTATTCTTGTGAAAATGATTAGAGATAACTGGTACTATTTTATGACAAATATGTCAGCACAAAATAATTTTTTAATTGAGTGGAAAGCAATGTTTTCTTCAGAAAGCCCATGTATTTTTGATTGGAGCAAGATACCTGTGAACTTATAGTTCATTATTGCTGCCCTTATTTCATTCAAAGGGGATTTGTAGGGGTTGAAGATGACACAAAAGAACAGAATTAAGAGTAAAGTAGAGCTCTCTCTCTCTCTCTCTCTCTCTCTCTCTCTCTCTCTCTCTCTCTCTCGGAACAGGGAGGGAGGGACAGAGGGATGAAGAAGTATAAAGGAAGGAAATGTGTTTAATGCTTGATGGACGGAAAGAACATGCTAACAAACCCCTTTCTGGAAGTCAGCAGTGGCTCTGCAGTGTCGCCATGAACCACCTAGCACAGGCAATGAGAGGGAAAAGGAAAAAAGAGCTGGTGAGCAGAGTCAGAGTTCCTGAAACAAAGGGGAAACACCAGCAGCAGATATTGAGGCTTTCCTTCCTAAGCTGAGTGACACCATGATTAGTCTTCAGTAGAGTTAATTTTGCAGTCAAACTCTATCATTTTCAAGAGTCACCCTGGATAGAAAGGATGAGAGACCCGAATTGAAGAATGGCCCTCAAATTTCAGCATTTTTTTGTATTGACAAATCATTCTTTGCATTCCATTATAGGTAGAATCATTTTGAAATATAACCAGAACAAATATATCCATGTTCCCATTTAGGAAAGGAACTAAATTCAGAAACTTAAACCTTTAGGTAAATTCATTAGCTTATTACCACCTCTAGCGACTACCTCTATGCTGCCTGTAAAGTCTATCTTCGAATCTTGAGTTCTCTATAAGAATAAAAGAACATCATGAGCACACAGGAATTATGTTCAAATATGTAGTGTCTAAAATATTTCTACCCCTTCTCTGAGAGCGGCTGAAGGACACACCCTGCGAAAGTATGGACAAATGGGACCTGGACATGACGAGTCCACACAGGGATGTGAGGTAGGACACCCCAAGAAGGCAGACTGCGGCTCAAGCAGTCCACAGGAACCTGAGCTGAGACTACAGAAGAGGGGACAGCGGATGAAGTGGATCCCTGCATGCTGTAGCTAAATGCATGATGAGAAGACAGCACAGAGCCACAGAGCCAAGGGAGGTGAGAAGACAGATGAACAGAGAATGAAGACCCTATTAACAAACCAATGCGCAAGTGCTTCTGTGTTAGTGGCGGGTGGGGGGGGGTGAGTAGAGAATGGAACAGCACCGTTTGCACAGGGAAGCCGAAGACACTAGCAAATGCCATGTCACTGGAGCAGGGGAGGAGAAGTGATCCATTAGGGCAAAGTGGAAGTGGGGCTTCTTAAAGCAGCACATCCTTTTGATGTTTTGGTTTTTAAGCCACGGGAATATGTTGCCTATTCGAAAACAACAAGCCATAAATTCGAAGACTAACAGAGAGTGTCATTTCCCACTGCCACGGTGGCTGACAGCTACGCCTGTTCTTTCCCCAGCGACAGCTGTTGACCTGCACCTTGCTGTCTGTATCACGGCCATCCACAGAGAATCAAGGCACAAAGGTCACAGACTACAGCTTCAGCTCAGGAAGTGAAACTCCTGCTTCTGAGAGAGGTGAGGGAGGCGTTTTCAATTGATGGACATGTGAAGCATGACTTTGTTTCCCATAAACATCGGAGTGGTGCGCACCTGAGGCGTGATGTGTGCCCACCCATAGGAATCAGACACAAGGCCCTGCTCACAGGGGCTCCCTGGGAATTCCTTTTGACGTCAGATTATGTACCAGAAAGACTTCAGGATTCCTAAGCCCTCTCCATCAAATGCCAGCATGCCATGACTCCCCTTGGCTCTGACAACATCCCCTTCCCTCCATGACAGAAGCCCGACTGAGAGCCACTGTGAGGAACAGATATGAACAAGAACTACCGTCTTATCTCCCCATTACGACATCTAACGCTCCTCAGTGCATGTACGTAATGAACTCCAGAACACATTTCCCAGCAGAGTCGGTGCAATCTGACCTTACAAATGTTTGACTGCTGCTAAAAATAGTTTGTGCCTTAAAATTTTTAATGAAAGGAAAAATGAGCTAAAGAAAATTTAAGAAACCTAGAATCCCCACCAGCCTTCAGTCCAGCCGCCTTTACAACTGCGGAGTGCGCCACTGAATAACAAAACTGTTCTTAAATATGTATGTATATTCTCTCATTGATTATGCTAACTAATTCTCTTAGGAGTCCTATAAGCTTGGCAAGGAAAATATTACTTTCTCCATTTCCACAGAGAGGAGTCTAAAACCCACAGCAGTTAAGTGATTTCCCCCCCAACCTCATAATTGACAGAACTTGGAGTAGAAATCGGAGCTTTTTGGCTGCCAGTTGGGCAATTTCCCCACTCAGCTAGGAGATTCGCTCGAGATGGCAGCTGGTCTATGCCAAGCCGAGGCACTTCGGTTCAATTAAAATCTCTAATATAATAATTATAAATTTGAAACCCAGCCTCATGTTTTTAGATCCGCGGGTCAGGTATAATGGCCCTCGATGCAGTAGGATTTGAAAATCAATGAAACCGGGAGAGTTCCTCACACAGATTGGCCAAGCTGATGCTCGCAATAGCAACTCCAGGCACCCCCCTGATTTCCCCTTCTACGGTTGCGTGTGAGCAGAGGAAGGGGTGAGCGATGTGTTTATTAGGTCACACGTGAGGAAGAGTGGAGAACCTCAATGGAGACTGTCTGACTCAACGGGGTAAATGCCCAGTGGAATAATTACAAGAAATAATGAGAAAATTTGGTAGGTGGGATGCTTTAGATAAACGATGAAACACTGTATTTCATGCGAGTAACATTAAATCCAGTGCCCCTATTGAATACTTCTCTTTTTAAGAGTAACTGCGTAACATATTTAAGATGGAGCAGCCAGCCCTCTATGAGAGTTCTTGGTATTGCCAGGTGTGGATCACATGTTTGGAGCTCAGAACTTGAAGGCAGAGAAAGGGGGAATCACTGAAAGTTCAAGGCCAACCCGGTCTACACTACAAGTTCTGGGCCAGGCCTACACAGTGAGACTCTGGCTAAATAAAAAAAAAAAAAAAAAAAAAAAAAAAAAAAAAAAAAAGCAACAAAAAAAAAACCTGTATTTAAATTTCTCAAGTGATGAGTATGTAATAACTTACCAGTTATAATCTAGCAATAATGTGTCATTATTATCATTACTATTATCAAATGAGACTTTCCCATGTCTTACATAGATGCCGCTGAGGACATAAGGGTTTTTTTGTACACTTAGTTTACTAATGCATATCTTGAAAAGGCTAAAGAAGTGAATGGACAAAGAACTAAATATCAGTTTGGTAAAAGGATGGCTACAGAAATAACATAGATGCTAAGTCCTGTGTGAAAGAGCAATCCGGGGAAAGTGGGAGCCTTTTGCTAAGCTAGCTTAAAGGTGGGACTGGAAAGCCTGACCCTACTATACTGCACTCCATAGAATAGGTTGCCCTGCTCACCACAGAGAACGAAGGAAGGGGCTGGCATGCTTTCCTCTGATATTTCAGCCCACAGTTATGTTTAACTAAATCTAATCTCCAGAAAAATTGATATCTCACTGAGAGGCATTAGCAAAGATAAAAATTACATAGATAAAAGGAACACGAGTTCAATGAAAGGACAGAAGGGCGGCACGTGGGAGCTAGCAGGTGTGTGGGGAAAAGCAACCAGACTGGGGGCAAGTGAGAACCTGAGAAAAACCAGAGGGAGGGCCAGTGAGATGGGTAAGTTGGCAAGGGGCTTGACTTGCCAGCATGGGGACCTGAATTTGATCCCCAAAACCCACAAGAAAGTCAGACATAACAGCGCAAACATTTATTATCTCAATACTGAGAAAGCAAAGGTGGTGAATCCCTGGAGTCCATTGGCCAAGCAGCCAAGAGACTGGGCAGTGGAGTGCCCAGTGGCCCATCAGCACCTTCCACTATGAACACAAGTCAGAATCCAAGAGCTGGAAGCTGAATCCCATCCTTCAGGCTCACTAAAGTAAAGAAGCATCACTTAGTGGTACAGAGGCCAAGAGCTCCCCGGGCTGCACGACTGCCTCCTGTCAAGCCAGTGTCTTCCACAGCCTCAGTTCTGAGTCAGTTTTCATACCATGCAGCAAACGGCACATCTACTCTGAAGCACACATGCTGATAACATAATGTCCACAAATGACTACAGATAAAGGAAAATCCATAACACAGTAAAAACAGTATCATAGCAAGATATACTTCCCATAAACCCATTTTGGTGGCATCAACTCCTACAGAAGATGACAGAGAGAACACAGCATTGTTCACACTGTGTTTATGTTCTGTGCCTTATGGAAGTTCTGTCATTAAAGGCAGGGAGGAAAATCTAGCCAGAGAGCTAAAATACCACACTAGGGCTTTTTCTCTGATTCTACTTGGGGGAAAAAAAAAACAGGATTGTTTATGTATAGAATAAATAAATAATAAATAAATAGTTTTATTCTTATTAAGTGAAGAAAAAAACCCAAAGTACTCACTGAGTCAAAATCAAGACAGATAGGATCTCCCTTTTAGGGATCTACTTCCCATGATCCTTTTGAAAAGCCTAGAGGAGAATTTAAAACCCACAATGCAAATGATATTATAATGAAGCCAGGGTCTTCTGAGGATGCGGAGCCTTTTATAGTGCACGTGTGTCAACTTGGCAAGCTCTGTGGTGCCTTAGCTTCTGACAGAGCAGAAAGAGCCCAATGGCAGCTCCAAGGATGCTAAACACAAAGGCACGTTCTGTCCACCAGGACAGCCGGCTACCAAGCTGAGTTTCCTTGCTTAACTCATGGCTAACTCCTTGCCCACCTCATCTTCACTTCCTTCTCCTTTTTATGAACTTAGGAATATGAATTCTTGCTACCTGCCTAACCCAGTGTTCCCTATTGCATATTCAACGGTAGTTTCACAAGGAGATCATGCCAGAGAACTAGACATCTCTATTTATAACAATTTTGTTTAAACAAGCAAGGCAAAAATAACATTAAGGAAATTGGAATTCACATGAAAAGTTGCAATGCCTATACACCCTGATAAAACCAGACTCAAGACATCCCAGCACCTGACTGTAGAAATAGAAACACACGGTGGTGTGTAGTCAAGCATCTTCTGGGTTTTCAGATACTGGAAAACACACCACACCCCAAAAACTTAATGGCTTAAAATAGCAGTTTTATTATCTCCCATGGTTCTGGAGTCTAGAATTATCTGAAAGCTTTGGCACTCGCATGTCTGCCCCGCCCTGAGAAGCCTGCTTGGCGTCTCTCTCCAGAGTCTTTCCAAGTGAGTCTCTTGGGCTTCCTTGCAGTGCGGTGCTCTCGATGCAGTCACACTTCTTACAGGGCATCTGGCTTCTCCCAGAGCACAGAATGACAACTCCAGCCTTAAAGACTTTGCCACAAAGCTGCCAAACATTCATTATTGTCATGTTTTAAATGTCTAAGAGGTCACTGACCCAGGCCAAAAGGCACAGACCTACTTCCCAATGGAAGACTTGACTGGACAGCCAGTATTAAATGCTGAGATAGCCTGGCCTGACCTCCATCACTAAACCACAGCAGAGTGAACCCCTGTGGGTCAGATCTGTGCACACGTAAACACACGCTCCCCAGAAGTGAGAAGAAGTTAACGGGGAAGTTAGAGGCCCTGTTCACCTGGACCAGTTACTTACTTCAAGTATTTTCATCTTGATACCAACTTCTAAGACATGGGATGTTATTAGGAAAAGATTCATAAATGACACAACTTTGCTGACAGTAATCAAACTTAAGTATTTACTGCACATGTTTAAGAATGCCTACTGTGTAAATATGTAATACCATTATCATTCTCACGGACGCACAATAGGTTGAATTTCAAATTCAGATCACTCGAGGGTTGCTCTAGGTGCGTCTTCCAGGTAAAAGTGGAACACAACTAACTACACAGGACATGGACAGATTTTTGAGCACTGGCAAGAATGCAAAGTTGCATTTGAATTCCTGTTGTGAATATTCATTTAGAGGATCAGGATATCTTTGGGTTATTTTAAACTAGCACCAGAAATCAATACTACCAGTACCATAGAATATATCTGCATTTGAAACTGTTCATTAAAGTCAAGCAGGCAGGGAGCTGCTCCCAGAAAGGCCAACTTAGCAATTACACAGAAGGACGTCCCCACCAACAACATTTTAATGAATATCTCTGATTTTCTGGGCCTTAGAAGAACACCCAAAAGAGAAGGCGAGCACCTTCCGGTTTCCAGTGAGTATTTGAAGTCCATAGGAATTAGTTTTCTAGGAATCTTGTCTTGTCTCCTTTTTGATAACTGCAACCAACACGGGGGTTTTGACCCTGGTGTCTGGTTTAGGAACAGTGTGTATCAAATCTGCCGAGAGACTCCATTAACACCCCAACCATCCAACTTAAGTCTGTCCTTGCCTCCCAGAGTGCTGCTTCCTACTGAGGTCCAGGCATGAATGGAGGCATGGCCCCTTCTTGATTCACCGCCATTGCGTCTACAAGCTCCACCCAGAGCAGCTGCTTGAGATGGGTGCCGATGGTGCAGGGAGAAGAGAGAGTGAACGGCACCAGTGTGGAAACTGGGTTAAGAAAATCCCAGGGATAAATGCAGAACTAATTAGAGTCTTCTAATTAATATGCACGAACTGAGATGAATTTTCAAAGACATTCCTCTTTTCTTTTTGCCGTAATTTAAGCCTTTTTCTGCAGACCATCTTGTCATGCCAACAGAAGTTCTTGGTGACAGAAAATAATGATTTTTAAAAATCACAAAAAGGAGGCTGGAGAGTTGGTTCCGTGGTTAAAACACGTACTGACTGCTCCTGCAGAGGACCCCAGTTCACCGATGCTGACCACGTCACAGCCACCTATAACTACAGCTTCTTCTGACCTCCCTGGACACCCCACACAGGTGCCATACACCTGTATAGACAGGTATACATTGGTAAAAATAAAAATAAATCTTTTTTTTACAAATCACAGAATGTTATTGGGCATCTCTAATATATCAGTTGGGCACCATGAAACCATCACTACCTCCATTTCACAACTGAGGAGAACAACGCCAAAACTCTTAGAAGCAACAGGCTGGGCTGGGTACAAATGATTCTCCTCTTAACGACCTACAAAGTATAAAATGACCTCAGCTCTTGTGATTAGATGAATCCACGTAATTCAATTTCAGCAATCACTGTGATAGCTATGTCATATTGGTTCCTTGTCACAAGACCTCTCAGAACATAATAAGTTTAAATAATTGAAGATATTGTTGTTACAGGAGTCAAATAAAAAAAATAGGAAAACTCAAATAATGAAGGCCGCGAAGAAGGCAACTCAGACGCACGGAGAACATGAGCATCCTGTCCCCACACCACAGGCCAAGCATCTCGGAGAGCATTTCCTTGGCACAGCTTGAGTAGTCTGTGAAAGCACAGGCTGGGGAACTCTGAGAGAAAGTTTCTGCAGTCTGTATTTGTGAGTTAAGCAATCAATGCACGTTTCCCTTTTACTTTTTACCTAAACATACAGAAGTAGGTGATGACATCAGAACATGTATCTCCTCTCTATGGTTTGTTGATGTGTGAGTGTGTGCACACGCAGGTGCTCTCTCCAGTGCATGGCTGATGCACACGGAAGCCAGATGTTGATGATAGGTGTCTTTCTTTATTGCTCTCCATTAATTTTTGAGCTCACCATTTTGGCTAGACAGGCAGGTCAGCAAGCTTTTAGGATCCTCCTATCTTTACCTCCCAGACCTAGGAGGACAGATGCACCCGCACTGCATCCAGCCCCCACTGCCAAGACCTCCATATCCAGCCCCCTCTTACACATCCTCTTAAAGCCCTGCTGAAAGAGCTCATCTTCCTGAAAGCTCCCCATGGCCCATTCTGCCCACAGGTTCTTCTTACTAGGTTCTCAGAAGTCCAGCTTTCTCCTTCTCATTGCTTCTGCCCTTAGTTTGGTCATTCTCCTGGGGCGAGGGGCGGGGGGGGGGGGGGATTTCCTCAGTGTACTGCTACAACTTGAAAAAGATCAGGCTGATATGTAGATCTGGTGTCAAACCTCGGGGCTGCCTGTTCTGGGTGGAAGACCTCGAGAAGTGACTTCATCTTTTAAACATAACTCCCACCTCCATAAAGTGAGCTAATAACTGAAGTTGCCTTGTATGGCAAGAAGAGGAGTCCTGCCTGCCATAGCTAGGTGGTATTGGCTAAATGTGATAGTTAGCACACATTGTAGGCTTGGAAGGGGTTAGAATTCCCAGGAAACACATCTGGGTGCTTCGTTACCAGAAAGGTTTAGTGGGCAGAGAAGACCCACTCTGAATGTGGGTGGCACCATGCCAATGGCTGGAGTCTTAGATGGAATAAAAACAAAGAAGGGAGTCCCTCTTCCTCTTTCCCTCTTTCCCTCTTTCCCTCCCTCCATCAATCTCTCCTCTGATGTGGGAGTGTCATATATCAATCTGTTGATTCCATTGGTTAAGCAATAAAGGAACTCCTTGGCCCTGATAGGTTAAAAGATAGATGGGAGGAGTAAACAGAATAGAATTCTGGGCGGAAGAGGAAGTGAGGTCAGACTCTGCTCTGCTCCCGGAGAGACCCGACAGCTCTGCTGGAGCAGAGACGTCATGCTCCACTCTCCCAGGATGGACGGAGGCTAGAATCTTCCCGGTGAGCGCACCTTTGGGTGCTTACACACATCATTAGAAATGGGCTAGTCCAGATGCGAGAATTAGCCTGTAAGGGCTAGAGTTCATGGGTGGGTCAAGCAGTTAAATGAATACAGTTTGTGTGTTGTTATTTCGGGCATGAGCTAGCCAAGCGGCCGGGGTGTTGGGGACGCAGCCCCGCCGCTCCCTATTTCAACACTCCTCCTTCTTCCCTCTCTTTTCCTCCCTCCCTCCCTACTCCGCTCTTGATTGCAGACATGATATGATCAGACACCTCAAGCTTCTAATAGTGCCTTTCCTGCTTTGATGGCCTGTTCCTCCTCGTCCTCCTTCTCCTCCTTTTCCTTTTCCTTCTCATTCTTCTTTTCTTTTTTGTTTTATAAGACAAGGTTTCTCTGTGTAGCTCTGGTTGTCCTAGAACTCACTCTTTACACCATGCTGGCCTCGAACTCACAGAGATCCACCTGCCTCTGCCTCCCGAGTGCTGGGATTAAAAGCGTGTTTCACCACTACCCAGCCTGTCCGCCGTCTTAAACTGTGAGTCAGAACAGACCCCTCATCCCTGGCATTGTTTCTGAGGAATAATTTGTCACAGAGGTGTATAATGTAGCACACACTACACTTATTACCCATAACCAATTTTTCCAGTTCCCTATCCACCACAGCAGTGGGTATGTAAGGCACCAATCCATTTGTCCATCTGTCCTTGCGAGAGAATAAACAAGTCTCTGCCAATTGCTGAGATAGATTTTCACTTCTCTGAGGTACACAAAGCACTTCTACTTTCTTAATCAGCACTGAGAGGCATGGGGATTCCCCAGCCGAGTCTCCCTCAGCATGCTGATATCCAGGAGCCTCAAGGAGAACATAAAGTGATCTTTGTCCTGGTCCACATGCTGGTTTGGGGAGCTGTTGAATAATCCATTGGGTCATTTAAAGCACATTGGTCAAATTCTGCACTTGAAGAAATATTTCACTTTTTTTAAAAAACTATTTCATGTATGTTGGTATTTGGCTTGCATGTATATCTGTGTGAAGGTGTCGGATCCCCTGGAACTGGACAGTTGTGAGCTGCCATGTGGATGCTGGTAATTGAACCGCATCCTCTAAAAGAGCAACCAGTGCTCTTAACCACTGAGCCATCTCTCCAGCCCCAAATATTTTACTTTTAAATAACTGTTCTTCATTTTCAAATAAAAGATTGGTAGCAGTTAATCCTGATTAGAAATATAATAAAGGCCTAAGTGATAATAAACCCTTGCCTCCTGGAGCCCCTTCCATCCACACAGTGCCTTCACATCTGTCCCAGGGTCCATCTCTCCAGCCTCCCCATCAGACAGTCTCAGGCTCGAGAGTTCCAGAGCTTTCCTACATACCTAGATGCTGGCTCAGACTCCTTGACTCTTATTTCAATACTATCCTTTAGGCCCCAGGACGTGTAAACTCTCTGCACATCTTCACAAAGAAAGTCCCGCTGGAGGAGAGCATTTTGCTGAAACACTTGCATTACTGCCTTAGAGCTATACATACGGTGCTGAGCAGACCCTGTGTCGAAGCACCTGTAAGCCAAGGGGAAACCAACAGAGGCTTTGTTTCGTATCAGCCATGTTCCAGGTCTTTCGCTGTTGTCTTCCTATAGTACAATAAGAACACATAACCGAGCCTCCTGGATTCTGTTGACAATCTGGGCACACTGTCTTTCTGTCTCCTTTCCTTTTTGCAGCCAGATGGCCAGCTAGCTGCTTGCCCCTTCCTTAGACACAGAGCCATTCCTATCTCAATAGCTGTCCATGATACTGTTCCCAGTTTTGACTAGTTCAGGATCACAAGCTTAATTTTGTACAATATCACCTCCCCAGAGAGAATGTCAACTATTCGCTCCACTAACATCCAGGACACATGGTACCACTTCCCCTGCTGCTTCCTCTGGTCTTCCCCCACTGTCTAATCTCTTTGCACACAGAATGGAAGCTTCAGGAAGACAGGGCTTCC
Organism: Alexandromys fortis; assembly: GCF_014885135.2. Taxonomy (NCBI): domain Eukaryota; kingdom Metazoa; phylum Chordata; class Mammalia; order Rodentia; family Cricetidae; genus Alexandromys; species Alexandromys fortis. The sequence goes on from NW_026067923.1 coordinate 439,241, forward strand.
TACACTTCACCACTGGTTCACCAGCACCGCCGGGGTGTGGCTAACACAAGGAAGCTCTTGAAAAACATTTTGAGGAAGAAAAACATCCTATAACTTTCCCTGTTAAAATCCACTTGAAAGGATTCTAATACTAAATTAAAAGAATAGAAATATGATAGGCAAGATGGCTGAGCAGCTTAACGTGCTTGACATCAAGTTTGACAGTTTAAACCAATCCCCAGGTCCCACAGAGTGGAAGCAAAGAAAATATTCCTGCAAGCTTTCTTCTTACCTCCATGTTTCTCTCTCTCTCTCTCTCTCTCTCTCTCTCTCTCTCTCTCTCTCTCTCTCTAGAAAATAGAATAAAATGTAAACAATAAAAGAGGCTGAGGCTACAGTTCAGTGTTAGGTGTAGGCCTAGGCATAAGCAAGGTTTTGGGGTTAGATTCCAGGCAGCTAAAGAGATAAACAAAGGAAAGGAAGAAGGGGGAAGAAAAGAAGGATGACTTCCAAAGCCAAAACAGCCTTGTGCTCAATCCAGACAGCAGGCTACACTAGCCACTGAGGCAATACCTTTCAGCCTGTAAGATTTTATTTTTATTTTTAAGTAAGGACTAGCATTCTCAAGCAAGTTGCTGCTCACTGGCTATTGGCTAAGACAATTCTACCAGATGTGTACCTTGGGGTGAGTGGAGAGTGAACAGGAAGATTGCCTAGATTATCATGGTGGTGCCTGCAATCCGAGCACTGAGGGTAGAGGCAGGAGAATTGGGAGTTCACGGCCAGCCTCCACCACATCACAATTTAAAAACTACATGAGACCCTGTGGGAAAAGGATAGAAAAGGAGAGAGAGGAGAGAAAGGAATGGATAAAAATAAGAAGGAAAGAGAAAGGGAAGAGATAAAAGAAGAGCAGGGGAAGACGAGGAAGAAGGGGAAATTGGGAAAGGGAATGTCAAGGAAGCCCCCGTTAGTTCTCAGGTTTCATGATGTAGAATTGCCTGACAGCCCCCAATCTGACACGAGCTACATATCACCAGCTATGAAGTATACATGCTAAACATTTCCAACCTCCACACAATCATGAAGAAAAGGTTCTGTATCTACAATGTAGGGCGCTCTTCAAAACAGCTACCCAGGGTTCCTTCAATGTTAAAAGTTAATGTCAGAAAAAAACAAAAGGTCGGAGGATTCTTCTACATTTAAAAAAATGAAGAAGAAAGAAAGAGAGAAAGAAAGAAAGAAGGAAAGAAAGAAAGAAAGAAAGAAAGAAAGAAAGAAAGAAAGAAAGAAAGAAAGAAAGAAAGAAAGAAAGAAAGTCACTGAACTGGAGATTAGATCCAGAACAGGGAACTGTAAGATTAAGAAACAGGAAGTCGGATATCAACTGACTGTTTCACTGGCTGTCTAGGCAACATGCATTTGATCATTATCGACCAGTTAAGAGAGCCACCACGCATTGGTATGTCTATAATGTATGTATATGTCACAGTAGGAGCTGGATGCTGAAAGACAGGATGTACCCTCCACAAGCTATCTTTAATACTAACTGGGAGAGACGGGGTTTATAAATGCTTTTAAATGAGATGATTATGGAAACTGTGCTCCCCAAGGCTGCCTTTTGTGGTTTATGTTATAGTTCCCCTTCAAAATAACATTTCATGAAGCTCTTGTAAGTTACCTCAGCCACTAAATTCTTAATTCCTTGACAGCAAGAATGACGCGTGGCTGATCTCCCTCTAGGAGGCTGACTAACCATCGCTCACGCAGGGTACATAGTTAATAAGCAGCTGCTGAACTTTTAAAATGATTCTAATGTAGAAACAGAATGACTAAGTCCTTGAGTCTCTAAGTTGTCCTAAATAACCTCTATGCTATGACGTGTAATAAGGAACAAATATATTTGAGATTTTACAACTTTCTCTGAAAAACATTTCATGAAATTCTTAAAAATACTCTTCACAAATTAAAAAAAATATTTTTGAAGCTACAGAAAAGGGAAAATCAAGGCATTCTTTCCTCACATAAAAACCTCAGTAAGCAATACGGTGAATGGGTAGCCTGCCTTACGTCAGGCTGAGCTGGTGTGGGCAGTGTTTAGTGAGAGTTTGTGCGTGCTCCCCTCCACCTCTGCTGCCAAGCCTTGGGTCACACATTGCTTGGCAGATCCTGACGGCACCATGACCTACAGCAGCTTCCTCTGTCCTGTCTTCCCGCCCTCTTCGAGAAGAATGCTTGCAGTTATTTATTTGAACAATGATTAAATTGATTGCAGTATTGTGAACGGCGTCCTCTTCTAGTAACATCATAATTTCTTTCCACTTTTTCAACCTCTGCTTTGCTTCCGTTTTTATCTGCAAATGATGTAGGATGTCCTTCTGCATGCTGTAAATATGAGTTTCTCTCATTGGTTGATGAGTAAAGCTGTTTCAGCCAATGGTCAGGCAGAATATAGCCAGGCGGAAAATCAAATCAGAGATGTGGAGAGAAAGAAGGCAGAGTGAGGGAGACATCAGGAAGTCACCAAAGGAGTAACATGTCAGGGCGTCACCCGTGAGCCACAGCCATGTGGCGATACACAGATTAGTAGAAATGAGTTAATTTCATAGTGAGATCTAGCCAGCCAGGCCTAAGCCTGAGCCATCGGCCAACCAATTACAACTGATGATATTAAGCCTGTGAGGTGGGCAGAGAGAAACCAGTCCAGTGGAGGCAGAGAGAAGTCCTCATTTACATGCAAGTCTTGACCTCTCTAAATCTTCGGGCTCTTTCTGGTCTACTTCACTGTAGTCAAGCCTGCTCATGCCTCTCACCATGTTCTAGCACCCCTCTGTGACAATGCCCAAGAACACCGTGGAGTGGGGCCTCATCCCACCACTTCCCCACAACCTAAGAGCGTTGAAAGACAAGCTTTTCCTGAGGCATTCCTTAGAGATACACTCTGACCTAGTTTTGCGCTTTCAATCCAAATAGATTCAATCAACAGCAAACAATACTGTAAGTGGCTTTAACTTCAGGCATTGGTCAGGCCGCTAAGAACTGCCCCCCTTGAGAGACTTCCAAGCCATAGCTTGTGAGAAAACAAGATCCCACATCTGATCCTGGCCCAGGCACCTCCCTCCCCCCAGCAGAACACCCTGGGAAGAACATCAAGTCTCCTCACTTGTGAAGCCAAGCACTTAGACCATTTCTGCCACCTTATGTACTTGGGATAAAGCAAGGAAGGGCCTGCAGAACTGAGGACAACAACGCAATACACTAGCTGTATGTTGTGTGTTGTTCTAGCTTGGTATCTATTGCTATGGTTAACACCACGACCAAAAATAGCTTAAGGAAGAGTTATTTGCCGTACATGTCTCCATCCCAGTCTATCACTGAGGGAGGTCAGGGAAGGAACTTGAGCAGAAAATGTGGAGAAAAACACTGTTTCCTGACTCACACATTGGCTCACGCTCAACCAGCTTGTTTATTCAGTTTAGACTCAGCTGCCTAGGAATAGTCCCACCCACAGTGGACTGGCCCTTCCGCCTCAGTCCTCAGTCAAGACAATCTCTCACGCACTGGAGACAGGCCAGTCTTATCTGAGGAATTTCTATTGAGGTTCCTTCTTCCAAGATAATTCTAGGCTTTGTCAAGTTTATGCTAAAAGCTGACCAGGATACCCAATACATTTCCAGTTCCAGTTCTCACTGAACACTGGGAAAGTGGCTGAGGTCCTAAACATGACGTAGAACCTGCACCCTTCCAGCACGTGTCTGCTTTCTCACGTGAGTGAGCACACCTGACCTCAGGGAACAAGGTGCAGTGTCCGAGGCTGCACAGGGGAACCCGGGCAAATGCATCCTTGTGAGACTGGATCTCCTAGGAGGAAGTGCTCAGCTTATCAGCTAGGAAGCACCCCCTCTTTGGAGCCATGTCTAGTACCATGTGGAGGGATGCCATCGCTGAACTCGGGTGCACACTGTCCTGTTTGGTGGCTGCAGTAGGTCGGGGTAATTTTCAAACGTTGAAAAGGCTTCTGTTGTTGAAATGCATCCACCCTCCCCCCTCTATTGTGCCCCTGCCACAGGTCAGTAGCTACACAAGGAGATGCTAACCTCACATAGAGCCTGGTTGCTAAGAAACAGACAGGAACATTGATCTAGAAAACCTAGCTCTCCCAATTATTGGGAGGAAGTGTGTGGGAAAGATTTAACTTCTCTGGGCCGTGTGCTAAATTGCAACACAGAATTCAGAACATGAGTAAAAATGGAAGAACCTAGCTTTAATCAACTGCAGAACGTTCTGGAAAGACGGTGAGATTGCACTGTCATTGAATGAATTATTTTTAGAAGTCTTAGAGAACACAGAATTCAGGGGACTCTAGACAGTCACTTAAAAGCATGGAGACTCATAAAGTAGTGTAAGGTACACATAGAACATAAAATCCCTTATCTGCATATTACACACATGCACACAAATGTACCACCATTTACAAGTGTCCATCTACTGCTGCGAAGTACTAAATCAGACTAGAAATAAAAATATAATAGTCATGCATTCAAAGAATCAATTAAGTGACTAGTTTGAACTTCACTTATTCATTTTGTTTTCTAAACTTTACTTTTTCAAATTACTTTGGGGAGGGCATTTTTTATATATATTTTTAAGGACCTTTGAGAATCATTGCATTCATCGAATACTTAATATATCTATTAATGAAGACTTCTAGGCACAGCAATACAAATATGTATAACACAGGGCCCTAAGATAGCTCATAGTCTAGTGAAACTATTAAAAAAAAATGGGTCAGCAAGATGGCTTTCCTTTGGACCTGGTGGTCTGAGCTCAATATCTGAGACCCAAAAATTAATAGAACTGACTCTCACATGCACCACACATGCACGCGTGCACACGTGTGTGCACCATGAAAATAAATTGTAAATTCTTATTGTGTTTGAATAAGAAACGTCCTTCTGGGCTCATCTATTTGAATACTTGGTCCCCACTTGGTGACACTCTTTGGGCAGGTTACACAATCTTTAAGAGGAAGAGCCTTGCTAGAGGAAGTACATCACTAGGGGTGGGCTAATTCTGCCCTTGAGTAAAAAGGACTAAGTTCCCCACATACTAATTCTTCATAAGCCACTGACGTTAGTAGCTGAAACCTCTCTAATCTTGGCATCTTCATCCGCACAAATGAGAACTCTGGACAAAGCAGTCCATCTGAGTGCCCATCCCGAATCTACTCCAATAAAAACATGTGATTCTAACTGCCATCTAAGCCCAGGTTGAACCTGCCTATGTTATTGCAAGCTGTCATGGCGACAGTTACAGATGCCTTAGCCAATGCTGAAATGAGCCAGTGTATGACATTGTGTCAACATGTGAATGATATTTTTACTGCACAGCGATAAAAACCTGGGCACACAGTAAGTAGAGAAAATGACTGCAGTCACTCAAGTCCTTTCTAATCAAACTCATCAATTCACTATAAACTGGTAGGGTAAATTCAAGTGCACCCCCAAATAATAAATGATTAATTTGTATTTTTGAGAAAACAATGGAATTAATGCTTGTTTTTAATATCCATAAGCCAATTTCATAAAAACCTTACTTTAAATAAACTTGCAAGGGGTTAGAGCAATAACTCAGCCGTTCAGAAGCACTGACTGCTCTTCCAGATGACCTGGGTTCAATTCCCAGCACCCACATGGCAGCTCACAACTGTCTGTAACTCTAGTTCCAGAGGATCAGGCACCCTCACACAGACAGACATGCAGGCAAAATATCAATGCATAAAACCTAAATAAGTGAAACATAAAAATAACTAAGTAAAGCCGGGCAGTGGTGGTGCACGCCTTTAATCCCAGCACTCGGGAGGCAGAGACAGGCAGATCTCTGTGAGTTTGAGGCCAGCCTGGTCTACAAGAGCTAGTTCCAGGACAGGAACCAAAAAGCTACGGAGAAACCCTGTCTCGAAAATCAAATAAATAAATAAATATATAAGTAAATTAATAACCTGGCAAATACCAAAAACCTGGTACATATACTACTAATTCTCAACTAACTGCATGCTGGTAATGTAAACAGCAACACTAGCTCACATGTGCTCACATGTGTACGCGTGCCAATTCTTTAGTGTCTTTTTAGGCACTTGTGAAGAGAAGTATGCACATCTGCACTATCTACAAACTACAGCAAATCCAAGCCAAGCCATGTGACTATAACACAGAGTTCACCTTTAACAGTCCACTGACAATTTTTTCCAGATTAAAAAAGAAAATGTTTATGAATCCTATCTCCTCTAAACTCTCTCAAGCCTCCCCTGCAGTCTTCTGCTCCCCGACACACCCACACACACACCCAAACACACCCCTCCCTGGCCCCTGGCCCCTGCCTGGCCCCTGGCCTCTGTCCTCTATCCCCTCTCAGCATACCCCAGCACTATCATGTGTTCGCTGTTTCCTGACAGGACCACAGACGTCTGAAGTCTAGCCACAAGTACAGGAAGCTGAGACGGGGAGAGGTGAAGGTTACTGAAAGTCAATCAATGAAGAGCAGATAGCACCAAACAGACGGAAAGCAGGTGCAAGGTCTTCAAAGGAAATTGGAAATGACCTTGACCACTCCAAATCAAGACACCGGGTGGGTGGGTATTCAGACATGGGAGGGAGCCCAGTTCAACGTCTCCTTGCCTCTCCAGGACTGGGTTCCTGAGCTATCCAGTGGAGTGCAGTGTGTACCGCCCGAGGCTGCTGTTAGACTGAGATGCACAGCATCCAGGGTCTACTGCAGTCATCAGTGGGTACTATGCTATCAGTGGGTCCTAAAAAGGAGTGAGCAGCTCTGGGTACCAGTGCATGGGGGCGTGTCCATAGATGACAGCTGTGTGCTGGACATTTCGGAAAGCTAGAAGAAAGGGGTTGGAATGTTCTCCCACAAAGAAACGCTCAGCCTTGAAGGGACAATGGTTTAACCTGGTTTAAACATTACACAATGTCTACATGTATCAACATTACACATGTCTACATGTGTTAACATTACACAATGTCGACATGTAGCAACATTATGCAGAACCCTGTTGGAGTGCTTTCTGACCATCAGTTTAAAAATAAACGTGGGGACTACAGCACTAGCTGAGTGGCTAAGAGAATGTATTCCTCTTGTGGAAGCCCAGCATTAGATAGATTCCCAGTACCAACAGGCTCACAGCTTCCTGGAGTTCCAGTTCTAGGAGGGTCCAACAACTCTGGCCACCAAGAACACCTGCCTTCTTGTGCACATACCATTACAGACAGACAGACAGACACACACACACACACACACACACTTTAAAAAAATAATAAAACCTAAAATATAAAAATGTTAGTTATAATTTAAGTTAAAATTTCAATTTAAGGTCTACTATTATTATTAAATAATAAATTGTTAAATTAAGGTATCTTATTAAAGTACATGTCATCTCGTAATTGCTTAACAAGCAGTAGCTCTTGGACACCCTAAGACCAATCTCCCTTAGCTACCGTGTCCATGTTCCTCCACACAGATTAAGTTCTAAGATGCGCTGTAGCCACTGGAAGCAAAGTGATGAGAAAATGAAGCAGAGCATTCTCAGCCACTCTTGATTACAGGCTCCCAGGCAGAGACAGACAGCAGAATACTCAAAGCTAAACACACAGCACTGAAGGTGCCATGTCCTGTGGAGCTGCGGTTTACAATGAGAGGCCCTCTAAAACTGATAACAAAGACTCTCCACAGGTGAGAAACCACGCAGATGTTTGCAGAAGAGCATTCTGGGAAAGGCTGGAGAGTCTGAGGAATGGGGGCGGCGTGTGCTATTTAATGGTGGGAACGGACTGAGCCTGACCTGAGGAGGCTTTGTTACTCATTGGTAAGGAATTCAGCACTGAGGTGCTGTGTGGTGGCTCAGTGGGTAAAAGTGAATTTACTGAATCCCTGGTAGATTTTATGCAACTGTACCAATTGTATGATCCAACTTAAGCTATCGGGATCACCTCAGACTCTGTTGAGAATACACTTGGTATCAAGGAAGGAGAAGGCCTGGCTGAAAGTCCAGCGCCAATAATTCAGGACAGAAGGCAGTGGCTGGTTGACAGCAGTAGAAACAGCTGGATCCTGAGTCGGATTTTCAAAGGAATATGGCACCACCAGGATTTCGTGATAGATCTAATGACCAGAGCACGAAACAAATGGAGCCAGAGCCGGCTCCTTAGGATTTGGCATTGAGGAACTACAGAGGAGAGGTTCTCTTCACTGAAATGAGCAAGACAGCAGGGTGAGGCCTTATCTCTCTTGTCACAGCTTCCTGTCCCTGACAGTCAGCACCAAAGGCCCCGCCCAGTTTCAGAATAAAAATGAGTCAATGACAGCTAATGCCTTAATCGCTCTACAACCATACACCACACCTTCCTGCAAAACTGCTGTGTGGCCAACTGCCTTTGCTTCCTTAAGGACCACAGCCACCACACTGCTTCCTCCTTGTACCAGTCCTGCAGGGCAAGTGGAGCCTTCTGCCCACCCTCCAGCACCTGCTATCCCCGCTGTGGCCCCTGCTTTAGCTCTGCAGGGGCTATTTCCTTTCCCCAAATTCCGCTCCTTATGAGCACTAATATGTCACTGATTAGACCCTTCCTTCTGTAGTCAGCTTCATTTTCCCTTTTCTCCTTTTCCTTCCCTTAGGCATTCTATCCTTTAAAGTCCCCTCTCTTCCTCTAGGATGCCTTGCCAGGACCCACACTGAGGTTCTCCACTGCTTTCTGAAACAGCAGCTCCAGTGCCCAGTTCAGTGACCACACTAATGGGACAGTCAGGCTGCCATCCACTGGGCTTCTGCACTTAGGTGTCGCCTGTGTTCTGAGCTCCATCTCTACAGCCACAACCACACATCTGCAAGCCCTCCTGGCAAATGCACCAAGCCTAAGCTATGTGCCCTGTCTCATTGTCCTCCACAGCAAGCTGCTCTATTCAAATGACCCTCGCAGGCAGAGTATGATAGCTATGCATGGAAACCAGTCAGGAGGTTCCTCAAACACTAAAAATAGAACTGCCATCTGCCCCCACAATACCCAGCTCCTGAGAATGCATGTGCCCTTCAGAAATCCACTGTCCTCTCTGTTTTCTCTTAATCTCCAGGCAAAAGCACACTTTCCTAGGGTCTTGCTGGTCCTCAAGCAAGCATTTGCAGCCATGCCTCCACGCCCTAGTCACACAGTCCCTCTGCTTGTTGACTCTTCTGGGTCTCCTTTGCTCTCCCAATCCACCCACACATCAAAGTCCAGTGTACAACCCCAGCTTTCCCAGGAAGTCGTCCACACACTAATCCCAAACCAGCAAGACTGCTGTGCAGCCTTCCAGCCCTGCACACCCCAGAATTCCTTGTCCTTATCTTTGTGTGGCCTCCCCAGCAATGTTCTGTGAAACTGCTAGCTCTTGGCCCCCACACTACACCTTCTGAGGACCTCAGAAACTCCCCACGTGAGACTACCCGGTGTTTACCTTTGAGAAGCGCTAGCTTGGAAACCTTGCCTTACAGGCTTTATCTTGCCAGACACGCGATTTGCACAATGCCAAATGCGCTATCTATGACATAGCTATTCTTTGGAAAACCGGTTGTGCCAACGCTGCTTCCAGCAATTTCATCACAGTAAATACCAAGTGAATCTTATCTCCGAGCATTTGTTTTTGAAAAACAAAGCAAAAAGCCATTACACTAAATAACAAAAGGATTTGTGGTTTTTTTTAAAGTGGGAGTCAACAAAAGTAAATTAACATTGCTTTAATTAAAAGATCATTTTAAGTAAGTATTAAGTAATTTTTATTAGTCATAAATAATTTACTGCTATTTAAACTAGGAGAGACTCTTCTTTTGTATTTCTTTTATGTTTCAACTTCAGATAAATAGTTGTGAGGTTTTCAGGTAGTGTTTAAATGATGAATACAGGAGGCTCAACAAAAAGGCCTCTAAAGGGAAGACTAGACCTTGAGTTTAAACGGGAAGCAGAACCAAGCCAGGCTGAACTCAGCATCGTGCTTCCCGAGAGTCCAGGAAAGATGAGTTCCACACTTAGCACAGCCAGTGCCTTGGTCTTGAGTAGTTCCCAGAGGCCCAAGACTTCAAAGCTTGGGAGGTGGTGGAGCCTTTAAAAGGCGTGGCCTGGTGAGAGGCCACTGAGACTATGCCTTTCAAGGGACCCCAGGCACTTTGTCCTCCTTTTCCTGCCCTGTCATTCAGGTGAGTGAATTTGTCCTTCCATGTGCTCTTCCAGGATGTGCTGTCTCACAGACTCAAACGCAACCAAGGTCAGTAACCCAGAGCAGAAATCTGTGACCTGAGAGTTAAGGAAACCTAGCTCTTTAAAACATAGTTATTGGGATAATTGTTACAGGAGCGGAAAGCTGACAGCAGGCCCACTCTCTTCATCTTTGCTCTTTCAACTACTGCATTTAAGAAAAAGTCAGTCAAAAAAGCCCCAGACAAACACATCGTCTCAAGAAGAGAAAGAATGATGAACTGGGAATGTGTTGGGAGTAGTGTTTCTTGTATTCCTGTCCCTCTCAGCTATTCCAGGCCGAATACAGCAGTAACTACTGTGCTGGGTCTTCGCATCGCTTTCTAAACTTAACTTGTGGCATTTCACTGTCAAAATGGCCACGCTTCCACACAAGGCCTCTTCCTTTAATATATTGTTCCGCTTAATGACTGGAGAGGTGAAACAGGCATGCCAAAAAGTAAACAGAAGTCTCCTCAAAATGGGGGATTATTTACTTTTGTACAATGTTTATTGTTTTTATAGTACTTGCTATTCTCACATATTAACTTTTAAATCTTAAAATATTAAAGGGTACATTTTTTGTCATACATAAGCATAATATTCCAGCTCATTTCCACCTATAAGAGAATTTTGTTGTTGCTATTTTTTTTAGCATGTGTCATGTATTCAACCCACACAACCATGAGAAAGAGTGAAACCGTTGATCCCGAATTTCCTGAGAAACCGCCAGACTGTTTTCCAAAGTGGTTGAACAAGTTTGCATTCCCACCAGCAATGGATGAGTGTACCCCTTACTCTACAACCTCTCCAGCAAAGGCTATCATTGGTGTTTTTGATTTTAGCCATTCTGACAGGTGTAAGATGGTATCTTAAAGTTGTCTTGATTTGCATTTCCCTGATCGCTAAGGAAGTTGAGCATGACCTTAAGTGTCTTTTGGCCATTTGAACTTCTTCTGTTGAGAATTCTCTGTTCAGTTCAGTGCCCCATTTTATAATTGGGTTGATTAGCCTTTTACAGTCTAGTTTCTTGAGTTCTTTATATATTTTGGAGATCAGACCTTTGTCAGTTGCGGGGTTGGTGAAGATCTTCTCCCAGTCAGTGGGTTGCCTTTGTGTCTTAGTGACAGTGTCCTTTGCTTTACAGAAGCTTCTCAGTCTCAGCAATACCACTCTTGGGAATATACCCAAGAGATGCCCTATCATACAACTAAAGTATATGCTCAACTATGTTCATAGCAGCATTGTTTGTAATAGCCAGAACCTGGAAACAACCTAGATGCCCTTCAATGGAAGAATGGATGAAGAAAGTATGGAATATATACATATTAGAGTACTACTCAGCAGTAAAAAACAAAGACTTCTTGAATTTAGCATGCAAATGGAAAGAAATAGAAAACACTATCCTGAGTGAGGTAAGCCAGACCCAAAAAGAGGAGCATGGGATGTACTCACTCATAATTGGTTTCTAGCCATAAATAAAGGACATTGAGCCTATAATTTGTGATCCTAGAGAAGCTAAATAAGAAGGTGAACCCAAAGAAAAACATATAGTCACCGTCCTGGATATTAGCCTTCATCAGGTGATGAAAGGAGACAGAGAGAGAGTCCCACATTGGAGCACCGGACTAAAACCCCAAGGTCCAAATCAGGAGCAGAAGGAGAGAGAACACGAGCAAGGAACTCAGGACCGTGAGGGATGCACCCACACACTGAGACAATGGGGATGTTCTATTGGGAACTCACCAAGGCCAGCTGGACTGGGTCTGAAAAACATGGGACAAAACTGGATTAGCTGAACATAGCAGACAATGAGGACTGCTGAGAAGTCAAGAACAATGGCACTGGGTTTTGATCCTACTGCATGTACTAGCTGTGTAGGAGCCTAGGTTGTTTGGATGTTCACCTTACTAGACCTGGAAGGAGGTGGGAGGTCCTTGGACTCCCCACAGGGCAGGGAACCCTGACTGCTCTTCAGGGTGATGAGAGAGGGGGAGTTAACTGGGGGAGGGGGAGGGAAATGGGAGGCGGTGACGGGGAAGAGACAGAAATCTTTAATAAATAAATAAATAATAATAATAATAAAAAGAGTGAAACTGTTGTTCACTAGACCTGCAGGGTAGAGGGGGAGAAATGACTCCACAGTTTGTCCTCTGACCTCCAAATCCCCCACCCAAGGAATTACGTATTCTTAAATAAAATACATCTTTTAGAATGTGCTTTCCCTCATGCTCAAGGAGAAGTACTATGAAAAGACATGGTCTCCTTGAGATGGAAAAAAAGGTTAAGGTACAACTAGAAACTTAAAAAAAATACCCAAAAATGCAACATATAGGGAGCGTGAAGTCCAGGGAGATGGACCCAACAGTAAGTGATGGAGGAAGGTCATTGGTTAAATAAAGAAACTGCTTGGCCTCATAGGTTAGAACATAGGTGGGTGGAGAAAACAGAACAGAGTGCTGGGAGAAAGAAGAAGTGAGGTAAGACGCCTCAGACAGATGCAATGCAGCTCATCGCCAGAGCAGACGCCATGAAGCTCCAACCCAGGATTGACGTAGGCTAGAATCTTCCTGGTAAGCACACCTTGGGGTGCTACACACATTAATAGAAATGGACCAGGCAGTGTTTAAATGAATCAATTTGTGTGTTGTTATTTCGGGGCATAAGCTAGCCAGGCGGCCAGGAGCCGGGCTGTGGGAAGAGGCCCGCAGCTCCTACTACAAGTAAGGAAGTCAGCCCAGGAACAGAGCTAAGAGCAAGAGCACTAAAACCAAAAAAACAAAGCCAGGTCTTGGGGAACACAGGTAGGCTGACTTCTAAATAAAACAGCTAAAAGGAAATCATACTTGTACTCAATAACAAAGAAAGTTACTTCAAATATTGCTTTTTAGAATCCATACAATTAACTAGCTAGAAAACCAAGCAACTCCAATGCACTCCAAAGGAACCATGCAACCCGTTTTTGGGTGGCACACAAAGCTATGAGCCATCTAAAAGTTCTGTAATTTACAGTAACTGCCGTTTCCAATTATTGCTCAGGAAAAAAGGCAAGAAAAAATATTAAGCTATACATGAGTTGATAAAAATGACACATATATAAAACATTACCACAAAACAAAATCAGGCCAGGCGATGCCTGGCGTGTAGGTGCACGCCTTTAATCCCAGCACTCGGGAGGCAGAGGCAGGCGGATCTCTGTGAGTTCGAGACCAGCCTGGTCTACAGAGCTAGTTCCAGGACAGGCTCCAAAGCCACAGAGAAACCCTGTCTCGAAAAA